>NW_010965073.1:96761-115724 GCF_000463585.1 Tarenaya hassleriana
CTTAGGACGGCGTCCAACCCCTCTTTATAAGTTAGAAACCCTAATCCTTGTGAAAAGAGACTTTTTCCGAGTATTGACTCGGTCCGAGTCAGAACTCTGACTCGGTCGAGTCAGAACGAATCAGCCCAAGCCCATTGTCAACTCTTGACCCGGCCCATTTAGTATTGACTCAGTCCAAGTCAAAACTTTGACTCGAAACTTTGACTCGACCGAGTCAAAACATCAGTCAAGCCCAAAACACTTTCTGGGCTTCGACCCGCATGGAACTGACTCGGTCCGAGTCAAATACTGACTCGGTCCAAGTCAGAAGGCTGAAAAACGTCTCGACACTCTGATTTGATCCGAAAACGATTTTTTCGACCAAATCCAAGTCGTCCTTTCCGAAACTTCACATATAAGTCCATCCCTAATGGTGTGTGACCCTGTAGGCCCATTCGCAGTGGCAATAACCTCGAGAACCATTCCCGATCTACAAGTCATGGTTAGCCTCTAGCAAGACGCCATGACCACCCACGTTGAATTGAGTTAGAGGTGATCTAACCAAGGCAATAACAGCTGGAGTTCTGATCCTTTGTCTCACGATATCATATGTTGAACAAGGGCATGGTTTGAGCCACCCTTCAAGTTCAACTGCTTTCTCGTCTTGGCAAATCGACTAATAAAATAGATGGAACTTCATCTATAGCGTGGCCACGCGTTTTCATAGTCCGATTTCCACGAGAGGGCCCAGCGATATCTCTCCTATTAAGGAGGTGACAAATCCCATATTGCATGTCTATTATCTCCATATGATTCGTGAACGTATCTGATCAACACCGTTATAATCATCCGGTTAAAGACGACGTTTGACGCAGTCAAGACACGCCACTCCTCATATCAGATACTCTAGACATCTCAGGTCTGAGGATCCAAGAACGAACCGCTGTATGAGATTCAAGTCATGACTCTGTCCATGTGACAATCTCATGCGGGTCAACCAGTCACTCGTTCACAACAAGTACCCATGATTGTGATATGCATCCAATGCATCGATCACACCTCATGCTAGTCTTAATTCATCATTGTTCCCACAATGATAACTGACCAGGGTGTTTAGAATCATTCGATAATGATTCAAGGATACCGAAATATAACAAACATGCCAATCATATAACGGGAATGTAATGCATTCATAAATCAATGAATCAATACAAAGTCAAAATGTCATATCACGGAACATCCTAGAGCATTACAACCAACAAGCTGGACCGCCCGTTCTGGACCAGGTAGAACGGACGGTCCGAATGAACCGGACCGTCCGGTCTATTCTCGTAGAACGGACGGTCTAGGCTTTTTGAACAGTGAAAAATCCCAAAATGGCTGGACCGGACTGGCTGCAACCCCGATTATAGGTCAAATGGATTAGACTGGAATGCGGTGTGAAATGGTATTTAAACGAAATAGGATAAAATAAGTATGACGAACGAACGTGAAAAAGGTAAAAGTAAATAAAAGAAAGGAATTAAACCGAAATGAATACGAAGGGTAAATCTAAGAAAAGTACTCGAAATTGCGATATAGAAATAACGGATAAATAATTTTGATGATGTATGTGATTGAATGACTAAGGAACCCCGTACTTAGTACCGGTTGACGGCGTGAATCAGTGCTAGTACGGGGATGTGTGGATATGGAACCAGAGCGGTTGACGAACTTGGAGTAAGCACTGGATGATGTGTAGTTTCGGTAATAGTACCGGTTGACGAACTTGGAGTCAGTACTATTACCGAAATGGAATACCAGTACCGGTTGACGATGTAGAGTCAGTACTGGTATAGTTGAGTGGACGTTTTTGTAACGGTGCCGGTCGACGAAGCGGAGTCAGTACCGTTAAGGAAATGTGTAGTGAAGCCAGTACCGGTTGACGGCGTGGAGTCAGTACTGGTGGATCTGAGTGGTCGCCTTTATAATAGTACCGGTTGACGAAGTGGAGTCAGTACTATTATAGGAAAGCAGGGTAAAGTCTAGTACCGGTAGACGAATTGAGTCAGTACCAGATGATACCGAAAGGAACGGTACCTGATAGTGCCGGTGGACGACTTGAGTCAGTACTATCAGGTATCGAAAAATGTGTGAAATAATGTTAAAATGTTAAAGAGATAGATGCGAAAGGATTAAATGGATTAAAAGAATTCTTGTATTGAAAGATTAGTTGGCACGGTTCTCCATGAGAATGGGCTCTCCAGGCTCAACCCGAACTGCTCACTAAGCTTTTTGCTTAGCCCTCCGTTGTTGAATTTTTCAGATCCCGAGGAGCACGAGTAGCGCACTGTGGACGACGACAACTTTGTGAAGACATCATTTATGTACGGATAAATAATCCTGTTTTTGTACGTTTTGGTTTGTGGAACAAGGTTTTGTGTGGAAACGGTGTGTTTAATTGTGTGTTTGGACAAGTGTGGTTTTCAAGAAATGTGTGATGATTTTATTCCGCTGCGTGTTGTATTTAAAAATGATTTTAAATTCCTGAACTTTTGGTTCTATTATGTTTTATCGGTATTCGTCCATGTGGCATATCCTGTTCACGGGATGCGGGATTCGGGTGTCACAGGCGGCAATCCGTAGGATTGGCCAATCAAAAAATCCTTCCATTCTTCAAAAGATTCAGTAATGGATTCTTCTGGTATTGTAATTAGCGGAATACCTGAGGTGTGCAGTCTAGGAGTTCCGAGACGCTTCAAACAACGTTTGTTCGGGAATAACTTCTGACTCCAGGTTGCAGTGCCCAAACTCACATCAGAGTTTGGGTTTTCTCCAGCCTATGTAGGCTCAGACACGGTCATTGGTGGTGCAGTGGGGGCTGGCACCGGTGGAGAACCTTGCACAGCTTTCTGCGTCCCTGTCGAGCAAGTAGGAAGAGGGGGAGAAGAGGGCTGTTGGGAGGGAGAGATAGACGGATCATCGTCTTCCTATCGAGATCCAGACGCTCGCATAGTCAAGTTTCCAGCTAGACTCATATCTGTCTGCTGTAGCAAGATTGTGGCAGAGGAAGAAGGAGGAGAAGGTGAGGGTGGAGGGGAGGTGAATGAACGACGGTGTTGGTCACGTGGTGTGGGTCCAAGTATTCCTGGCGAGGGCGGAGCCGATGAGGACCTCAGCCTAGGCGCCATAGAAGAGCTAGCAAGGTTGAGATCTGGCAGTATGGCCTGGTCGACAGAGGCTAACCAGGGATGGGTGCCGGCCGGGAGATGGATTTTCCGGCTAGATTTTGGAATGTGATAGGATTTGAGAATTTGGTAAAGTTAGAGAGAGGGGAGAGGATTTTCTCTCTCTTCGGTCCCGATCTCACTGTGTTTCCAATAACGAGTTAGACATCAGTATAGTTTAATATTTATACAACTGATGAAATCAATTCCATACTAAATTGAACTAAACCAAATTATACCGTTCTTATGGATCTTATTCTTGAAAAAGATCAATAACCCTTCTATAGAATAACGAATAGGAACAATTTGTCTCATTATCGAATGAGCACAATGAACAACTTAAACCAACTTTCAAAATTCAATTATCAGATTATATAACTTGGGACATGTAACAAGCAACCAGATGATTGAAAAAAAAACAGATGAAATGCAATCATACATGTAATGAAATAGAACTATGAAATGAGCGGAAAATACAACAACAATAAGGTCATCTTTTATTTGGATTGATCATATAAATTTTTAGTTTTTACTCATTTTGATTTTGGATTAAATCTTTTTGAGATTTGCGATAACTTCAAATGATTTTAAACTACTTGTTTTCATATGAATGTAGATCTACCCTCTCTCATCCTAACTCTCATTCATATTGTGATTCCTGGATTTTCTAATTTGGTCACTCGATATCTCAATATCTCTCGTTCGTTCGAAGAATGAAACACACACAAGAACACAAAATTAACATGTTCGGATCATAAAATAGATGCTACTCACGACTGAGGGAGAATCGACAATCCACTATAAGTTCTCTCGGCGTTACACAAACACAAAAAGAACTTGCTGAAAACTGTAAAATCCAGAAAGAAGAAATTAATGGGAATAAACAGAATGAACTCATTCTTTGCTGAGTACCGATATTTTGTTATATTGACATGTCATGTTTAGTTTAATACATGAGTGTATAATTCGTTATTTGTTTCACATACTTGATAAATAATGAAATCCAATGTTCGTTATGAATGATCCTAAACTCCCTAGTCACGTATCATTGAGGGATTCATGATATATTAAGACTAGCATGACATATGATAGATGATCATAGAGATGATTATGTGTATTAGATACGAATCACAGTCATGAGTATTCATTTGGAATGGGCTACTGGAATGACCCGCATGATATTGTCACATGGACATGAGTCATGACTTAAATCTCATGTGATGGTTATTTGATTGGATCCTAAGACCTGAGATGTCTACAGTATCCGACATGAGGAATGTCGTACTTTGATTGCGTCAAACATCTTGCATAACAGGGAGACTATAAAGGTGACTTTTGGGTACGACACGAATCATGTGCAGGATAGTAGATAGTCAAGATGTGATTTGTACCTCTTATCCCGAGAAAAATATCGCTAGGCCCCTCGAGTGAGTCAGATACTGTGAAGTGTGTGGCTGCACCATAGATGAACGTCATCTATATCATACAGTTGAACTCAATAAACGAGAAAACAGTCAAATCAGATAAGGTGGCTTATTCCATGCCTTATGTTCGACATATGATATCGTGTTACAAAAGGATCATCATCATCTGAACCATCATCGGCTTTCGTTAGATCACATGCTAACTCTATTCGAGATAAGTAGTCATAGTGTCTTGCTAGAGATCACCTATGACTTGTATAACCGAAATAAAGATTTCGAGCTATACTGCTATATCGAGGCTCACACACATAGGGAAGGACAAGTGCGCGAGAAAAGACGAGAAACACCCGGAGGCATGGAGGCCAGACCGACCGGTCCAATGGGCTAGACCGATCGGTCTAGGCTTACCCACACCGACTAGTCCAGACTCATGGACCGGACGGTCCAGCCGGATGAGCCAAAGGTTGCCTCGGTCTAAAAGCATTCCAGACCGATCGGTCCAGGCGTTGGGATCTCCTCTTTTCACTCTAATTAGGGTTTTTACGGGCCTACGTGAGGCACGCCTCCCAGGGTTATTGTGACGACTTCTCAGACCTTTTGAAGTGTCTTTTGATGTCTAAAACCTGATATAGATCCCTTTAATCCTTACACATTGGAAAACGAGTTTTCCGGTCGTAGCAGACAAGTTCCAAGCTGTTGGAATCCTTCTCGACGTGTGGATACGTGTAGAAGGTGAGATATTCTTCTTGCCTTTGAGTGATCAACGATCTAGCCTTTTGAACAAGTCTTGGATCGAATAGGTTAGTGTTTCTTTCATAGATCTACAATCATACGTGTTCGGTTTTAGGGTTTCGTTTAAAAAAATTTTATTTTTCACCTTTCGCTGCATGAACCCTAGGACCGGATCTCTAGGATTATGAATTGCTAGCGAGATCACAGAAAACCCAACACCGTTCCCATGGAGAACGACACAACTAATATTTGTATACAAGAATTTCTGTATTTTCACTTATCCATTTTAATTTCATGTAACAATCCATTATAATTTATTAATTCCAATTAGTATTCCATGCATTATCAATATCATCTAGTACTGACTCAAATCGTCTACCGGTACCAGATTGAACCCTGCTTCTCTGTCATAGTACTGACTCCACTTCGTCAACTGGTACTGTTATAGAGACGACCTCCACCAGTACTGACTTCACGTCGTCAACCGAATGGTCCAACCATTTCGACCCTTTTTCTTCCCTCTGTCCAGCAGTCAGACCGGTCTAGTTTCGTTTTTGTGCCTGGACTGGTCGGTCTAGGTGGTCGGATCACACCTAATAATTCTGAGGCCCAGACCGTCCGGTCCAGCTGGTGGACTGACCGGCCTGGCCTCTGTTCTTCGTCTTCTTAGCGAGATTTCAGTGTTTTATTCTGATTTTTGCCCAGATTTGATCCATTTACGATCCCAATTGCTATCAATTCATTATTTAACATACATAGGTTGTAAATTCCTGTAGAAATACTAATTTACACCATTAAACATGAGAATTGAATCTCACAAACTCAACTCAAAACCACTCATCTTGGTTTTGGATGCCGTGTGTTTATGTCCGAGCTCGTATGAGTTCTACGGGTTGTCTTAAGCTCTCAAACTTTACAGAATTCTCCTAGGCATGTCCCTCTTTGAGTTTCTGAGCTCGTGGTGCCTTGAATCGAGCTCCACCTCACCTTCTCCCTCTCTTTCGAATTCTGCAGGTTTTTCTCCCAGAATGGTTGAGTTGGGAGGTTGAGGGAGCAATTTAGAGGCTGAGGGGGAGAAACAACACGAGTGGATGGACCTAGGGTCGAGCTGGTGTCTCCCACTACCATTTGGGTGGAGGTAGACGGCACGTGGATCAATGTTTGCTCGGAGAAACGACGGAGAAAAGTGTTGTAGACCAGCTGGAGTTATCCTGCAACGTAGACCGATAGGTCTGCATACCTGGACCGATCGATCGAGGTGTTAATTTTGCATTTTTCTTCATTTTTTGGTCCGGTCCATTCTGCATCTAGTGCGGTCGGTCTGACCCATGGATTACCCGGTCCATAGCCATGAACGTTTGTTTTCGTACAAATTTTCATCCGATTTGACCCGTTACGCTCCGATTTTAGGTCCGAACTTGTTGGACTTCTCTTGTATCCATTTTTAAGTCTTCTTGGATTACTTTCGATTCCATATGTCTCTCGGACTTATTATTCAGGTTGATTCATTTAATTATTTATTCCTTAAATAATTAAATATTTTTTTTCGGGATTCGGGGTACTACAAGTAACTTGTCCTGAAGCTCTACCTTCAGCTGTTCTCTGATGTTCTGGTCTGAGGTTTCAATTCCATCTTCTCGAAATGCTACTTCAAACCTTGTTGCTTCAGAACCCTGTTTCATATTCTGTTTTGTTTTTCCTTCTGTAATGATCAGGTCTTTATATAATTGGTCTTCCTTGAACACCAGATCTCGACTGATTACCACCTTTTTCTCTTCTAACAATCACACGCTATATCCTTTTACTCCTAAAGATATCTCACAAAGATTCCCTTCTTTGCTCTTGGGTTGAATTTTCCTTTACTTGAGTGTATATATGCAATTGAACCAAAATGTTTCAGATGATTCAGTGAGACCTTTTTCCTTGTCCAAAGTTATTCTGGTAGCTTGAATCCTATAGCCCTTGAAGGTGATCTGTTTACCAAGAATGCTGCTGTCGTAGCATAGCTTCTACCCAAAATTCATGTCCAAGCCCGGAGTCACTTAACATGCTCCTTACCTTGTTCATCATCGTACGATTCATCTTTTCTGCCATTCCATTTTGTTGTGATATATATGTGCAAGTTCTGTGATGTGTAATTCTAATGTCTTTACATAGCTGGTTAAAATTTTGATTACAGAATTCCAACCCGTTGTCGATTCTTAGATGTTTTATCTTCCTCTCGGTTTGGGTATGCAGTATCGTCTTCCATTAAACAAATTTGCCTACAGGATAACAGATATTGAGCCCCTCCTAAAGATCGTTTGATGTTTGATGAACCCCATAGACCAAAATGAATATAGTCCAATATATTCTTAGATGTATGTTTGATGGATATGGTGCTCTGGCCACGATCGGTTTGCGAAACTGATTATAAATCCATTGGATGAGTTTAAGTGGCCTAGTGGACCCATATGATATCTAATAAGGCTAATGGGTTTTAATAATCTTAATAGTTAAGTGAAGGACCACTAGGCCCAATGGGTTTAATGAAACCCTAATCATCTTTATAATTATGTTTAGGGAAACATAATTAAATGAGTGAGAATTTTCGTCCTCTCTCTCTCACTTCGGCCGCTACTCTCCCTCTCCCGTGATTGTCTCGTTTTTCGTTCCCGATCTCCAGATCAGCATTCTAGCAGACGCAAGCCCATGAGTGTGGACTGCCTGTAGAGAGCGCTTGATTTCAGCGTTTGTGACAGGTCCTTGGCGTTGGGGTTTTGGAGATCCCTAAACATGCGTTCATAACGGTTTCTAGGGTTCCAATCTTGGGTTTCACACATCGGAATAATATGAAACGAAACCCAATCAACATATCTTGCATATAATGATAAATGTATCAACATACCAACCTGTTTCGATCCAAGAACCATGTCACAAACACTGAAATCAAGCACTCTCTACAGCTAATCCACACTCACGGGCTTGCGTCTGCTAGAACGCGATCTGGAGGACGGGAACGAAAGCTGGGATGATCCTGGGAGAGAGAGAGGGCGACGGCCAAAAGAGAGAGAGAGATCGAAAAAATCTCTTTTTTTGTTTCTTAACCCTATATTATGTTTTATAAACTTAATTTCTAAAAGGATTAGGGTTTCATTCACTACAAAAAAAACCCTAAACGGATTTCCAACGTCGTTATAAACTTAACAATAAAACGTCGTTGGAAAATCGATTCCGTTGGAAAAGGCCGAAAATCCGTTGGAAATTCTATTTCCAACGGATTTCCAACGGATAATTCTGTTGGAAAAACGTCGTTGGAAAATCGATTCCGTTGGAAATCCGTGGCAATTTCCAAACGGAATTCCAATGCAACAATCAATTGAAATATTTCAACGGATATTTCTGTGGTATAATTCCAACGGAATTCCAACGGCAAATCCGTGGTAAATTTTCCACGGATATACGTTAGAATTTCCGTTAGAAAAATTCTCAAGGATTTCCAACGGCATTAAATGCCGTTGGAATCATCGTCGGAATGTTACAATGATATTTACAACGGCTATCCGTTGGAAAATGATAACGGATATCCGTTGGAATAGTGCGTTGGACATTTACAACGTTTTTTGTGACGGACATTCGTTGGAATTTATAGGTGGTTCCAACGGGTATCCGTTGGAATACCCGATGGAAACAGAAAAAAATTAATTATTTTATTTTTAAATATTTATTTTATTTTTTATTAATATTATATATATTTATATATATTATATATATTAATTACTAAAAATTATATATTTAAAAATATATATAAATATAATATATAATAAACAAAATTAAAATTAAAATATTAAAATAAAAAAATTGTTCAAATATTATAGAAAATTAAAATTAATTGGCACTACGAGTTTCTTCGTCTTCACTGGTCCCAAGATTACGTGTCGTCGTTTCTGCTCTCGAACTCGGCGGCGTGTTGTGGAGTGGGTGATCACTTCGCATAAACTCAACAATTTGTTCGAGGTTACTCACTTGTTACCTCGTCGGCGCAAGTTGTTGTTCGTGTGTCTCGATCCGCCATTGTTATTTGAGATCACTCTACATACCGGGAGAAATTGCAGCACCGAAATCATCAGACAAATCTCTCTACAATCCCTCCAATCTATAGATACGACCCTTTACTAAAATTTAATATTTATAAATAAAATTATTAAAATTTTTACCTCCACATAGCACCGATCTTGATCTGTTGCAGAGAGACCGGATGAAGAACCCGCTGAGTCGCCAATATTTTGCGAGAGTTGGGTAAGTCTCTGAGTCACCGTGCTTACAACGCGTTCAGCACGGGGATCGACATATGATCCATCAGACTTTTTGTGTGTCCGAATCAAATTAAAAAAATAAATTAAAATTTAAGTTTTAGATAATACCATCTCTTTTTGCCGCTTCTTGAATGATTTAGCACCGGAGGTATGACGATGAGGACCATCACCCTCGATTTTTTGGGCCAGACGACTTTGTTTCACCTTGGAACTCTTATTCTTGAAATGTTCTGAATTCCAATGTGTAACAAGCTGTTCGTACAAGTCATTTGTTGTCTACTCCGGTGGTAGTCCATGCAGCTGATGACGACGTTTGGTATTGTTCATCATTTTGTTTCAACCGCTGCATGTCAAGCTGGTTGAACTCCTTGTAAACTTTATCGGTGTTCTTTTTTTTCCACCGAAAAGATTGCTTTATACAAAAAAATTAGAGTTAGTAATAAATTTTTCTATTTAACTAAATTTTTTTAAAAAAAACTTACGATGAACGAGTGCCACCAAGAACGTTTCAGATAGTCCGATACCACCGTCCAACAGTAGTAGAGTTGAGGAAAATTAGACGTTATTATTGCCATAACTTTTTTTCTCAACTCTTTATCGTTAACCTCAAACCTAATAATTACATTTTGTTATTAATATTAGATAATAATATAATTAAATAATTATTTAAATAAATTAATTTTAAAAATTACCATAACGCCCCGTAAAATTCGGGATCAATCAGCGGGACTTCGCGAGTATCGAAGGAGTTTAAAATTTCCTCTACCCCTTCCAGAGTTATTTCAATCTCTGGGAATAGCGGCGGTGCGTCCGGCGGATCCGAAAGACGAGAAGGTGGTGGCGGCGGCGGTGGCGGTGCTCCAGAAGAACCCGCCAACAATCCACCGGATCCGGAAAATCGCCTACGAAACTGAAAAAAAAAATAGTTAGTAATGTTTAAACTAAAACATAAACGAATATTCAATTTTAAAAATAACAAACGTATTACCATTTTTTGTGATTTTATTTTACTTTTTTTGGCTGTTTTTTTATGCGTTTTTTTTGTCGAGTTTGAGTGAGGGGGAAGAGTGGGCGCGCTCGGATTATATAATCGAAATTTTCAACGGATTTTCAACGGGCATCCGTTGGAATTCTGAGCGCGCATTTAATTTCCTCTGACATTTTTCAACGGATGCCCGTTAGAATATTAATTTCCAACGGGCATCCGTTGGAAAATGCATGGATCGCCAGGTGCATGGAACTGAGTTAATGTTTCACCAATTACAACGGGGTCCGTTGAAAATTACCAACGGACATCCGTTGGAATACTGGTAACCATTCGATTTCCCCGATTAAATTCCAACGGACATCCGTTGGAATTTAGCAAATTTTTTTTTTAAAAAAATAAAATGCCTCAAAATACAAAGAAAATTCTTCAAAATACAAATAAATATGAAAACAATAAAAAGAAATAAGTCTACATAGAATCTTCATCACTTTCAACATCCGTAGTTGTATCGTGGTTCGAAACGAATTCGTCGATATCGTCTTGTATGTTTGACGAATCATCAAGTAACTCGTCGTCTATGTCAGGAAGTGCAAGTGTATCGTCGTAACCATCTAGTTGGATAGGAAGAACCGGATCTTCGAGTTGCTCTTGCATTGGCTCATCGAGATCTTGTGTTGTCGACGAATCCACGATTAATCTTCGTGGGTTAATCTTCAAAACAGTCGACCATTGATATTCCCGTCGTCGTTTTACCGATGTCGCAGAATGTTTCGGTTATGGAATGAAGCATACTTGGTATGCCTGATCCGAAAGTATAAAAGGATCATACTTTGCATATGAACGTTTCAGATGTATGTCAACACCTCCCCATCGATTTTTCCGTGAGCCGCGTCCCGACGTTGTATCAAACCAATCACATCTGAATATGATTATTTTCAACCCGACTAATCCTGGATACTGGAGTTGGAAAATCTTCCGAAGAATTCCAAAGAAATCAGGATCTTCAGATGACCCGCCTTTTATACAAACTCCGTAGTTGAACGTGGATTTATGTTTTCTATGATCGTAAGTGTGAAACGTGTATCCGCGGGTGAACATTATCGGCCAGCAAATGACTTTTCTCCCATGTTCATGTGATAAATCTCTGATCCATGCCGGAATTCTATCACTGCATGACCGGATCTGCGTATAAAATCGATATGGATATATATTAAATTAATTACTTCATCAGGATATTAATTATATGATGAACAATAAAAACACATACATATATATAGTACTTACATAGTCTCGAAGCCAAGATGCATAATGTTGTTCCTTCATTCCTTCAAGTTCCTCTCCACTTAGATTAGGATATGTTGCGAAGACATCCTCGTCAAAAAGTCTTAAAAACATGTTATTAGAAAAAATTATAAACATGTATAATTAATTCATTAATGAAGTCATTGGGATTCAAAATGTGTACCTTTCGTATGGCTTAAGTTCTTCACGGTTCAACAATATATATGTGGCGATGTGATTGTACTCTTGTACAATTAACCAATATTCTTCAGACTTGTCGCCGAGTCGTCTAGTAGGTTGAAAACTTTCGGGAATAGTCCGAAACATGAATCATATTGGTAGAGATAACTTCTATCGTCTTCGTTGGTAGACCTCCTTTTCTTCGTCTGATTATGAGATTCAAAATAGAAAGAACTGAAGTAGGAGATTTCCTCTAACAAATACTGTTTGACGATAGATCCTTCCACTGTTGCTTTGTTTTTTGCCTTCTTCTTGAGATGGAAAAAAAATCGCTCAAATGGATACATCCATCTAAACTGTACTGGACTACCGTATATCGCCTCATCTGGTAAATGAATAGGTAAATGTTCCAGCACATCAAAAAATGAAGGTGGAAATACCTTTTCCAAGGCGCAAAGTATCTCAGGGATGTTGCCTTTCAAAACCTCTAGGTTACTTCTTCTTAGAGATCTTGCACATATATCTCGGAAGAATATACTTATACCGCATAACGCTCCGTGAACACTGGGTTTCAATAGCTCCGCAAATGCAATGAGAATGAGTCTTTGCATGAATACATGGCAATCATGACTCTTCATTCCCATAAGCTTTAATAAATCAGTATCAATGCATCGCACCAATTTGGATGCATATCCATAAGGGAATTTAACCTCTTCTTTTAACCATTTAAACAAGACCGTTTTACCTGGTCTTGTGAGTCTGAATATCGGCATTGGTGCGTGACCATCATGTGTGAACTCCAACTCTTTTCTCTTGCATATGTCTTTCAAGTCCTTCCTCGAGTTGATGTTGTCTTTACTTCTCCCTGGCACATTCAGAACGGTGTTGATGATGTTATCAAAAACGTTTTTCTCTATATGCATAACATCGAGATTGTGTCGAAGCGTTAGCGAACTCCCGTAAGGCAAATCCTAAAAAATACTACGCTTATACCAGTTATGCCAATCACCAAATCCTTTGCACTTCTTATGCCCAAAATTACCTCCACATTGCACAGAAGCTTGCAAATCATCCAAATATTCACTATTTATTCGCTCAGAATAAATTTGCTCTCCGGTTTGCATAACAGGTGATACACGCACGGACTAGGAACTAGGCTCGATGTGAGGAGGTCTTGATAGGCCAAAGGGAGTGAAGATCCCTTCGGCAATCGTCAAGTAACACTCACAACTGAGGGCGACACACGCTCACTCACTTGCAAAACTCTCGGACACACCAAGAAGAAGAAGAGTAAAGCAAACTCGATTTTTATTCAATGATTGTCTGCCTATTCCTGACAACAAAAGGCCCTTTAAATAGGATGAGAATGTAGAAAACAATAATGGAAAATAAGTTGCTAACAAGGAAAGGAAATATAACATATAACGGCTAATTAAAAGAAGGAAAGAAAATAATATAATGGAGATAGTTAAGGAACGACTATGTGGGTGATTAAAAAAGGTAATCAGCGGATAATCACTTAAGGAAAGTCCTTAATGTGATTGGATTTGGATCTTCTCCCTTAATTGTCCGCCAAAGACAAGATGACTCTCGGATTCGCCAGTGGGACTTCGCGTATTGTCAAGTAGCTTTTGGCGGCTCAGGTGTCCAATATAATCTTCAAGTGTTCTCCAACGAAAGCTCCAAAATGTTTCCCTTTTTGTTGTTTGCCTTCGATGTTGCTTCCATTGAATTATCCTCGATTGCTTTATGCAGCCATGCCTCCACAAAAATATTGATCTTTGTCCGTAGGCTTCGGACCCTTTGTCTTGTGAGTGGTGGTTCGGGCATGGTTGGCATAGTGAGATTAGGTTCTGTTCCTTCATCGCTGTAGGCATCTCCTCCTTCATCCGCAACCAGCTCTCCTTGCCTTTCAAGCGTTTGATCATTCGTGTCCTTGCTGTCCAAGTCGGTGACCTCATCATTCCCTCCCCCTTGCAAAGGTTTTGTCCTCAAAATGCGATCTCCTACATCAAACGGAGATAGATCAGCTACATTGAAGGAGGAAGAGACGTTATACTCACCGGGTAGTTTCAATCGGTAGGCGTTGTCGTTGATTTTCTCTAGGACACGGAAAGGGCCGTCTCCTCTTGGTGCTAGCTTTGAACTCCTCTTTTTTGGAAATCTCTCAGGCCTTAGGTGTAGCCACACCCAATCTCCAACGTCGAATGACACCTTCTTGCGTCCTTTGTTGGCTTGTCGCATGTATTGTTCCGTCTTGCGTTGAATATTATCGCGGACCTTGGCATGAAGCTTTTTCACGTGCTTGGCCTTCTTCTCTCCATCGAGGTTGACCATGTCGTGGTTGGGAATAGGTGATAGATCTAGTGGGGTCAGCGGGTTGAAGCCATATACAACTTCGAACGGAGAGTGCTTCGTTGCGGAGTGTGTGGCTCGGTTGTAAGCGTACAACGTCTTTGAAAAAGAGATCGGCGATGTGTGAAGCATCGTTCGCCTTAGCACACGGAATGAAATGCGCCATCTTGGAAAACCTGTCCACAACAACAAAAATGGAGCCCTTGTTTCGGATCCTAGGGAGTTCGAGAACAAAGTCCATCGATAAATCAGTCCAAGGACAAGATGGAATAGGGAGAGGAAGATACATACCGTGCGGGTGTGTCTTAGATTTTGCTTGATGGCATTGAACACATCGAGCACAAAATCGTTCAACATCCCGTTTGAGGTGTGGCCAAAAGAAATGCTCCTTCACCACAACGAGCGTCTAGTCCACACCAAAGTGTCCCATGAGAGCGCCACCGTGAGCTTCTTGGAGTATAAGCTCCCTCATCGAGCATTGAGGAATGCATAGTCGGCGTTCTCGAAATAGGTAGTCTCCCTCTTTGTAGTATGCTCCTTGTGCTCCGTTTTCGCAGCCCTCGTAGATGTCTCTAAGCTCAGGGTCTTCGCGATATAGCTCCTTGATATGCTCAAAACCGAACATCCTAGCCTCCATGGTGGATATGAGTGCAGGTCGCCTAGATAATGCATCGACAACGACATTGTCTTTCCCCTTTTTGTATTTGATGATGTAGTGGAAAGTCTCGATGAACTCCAACCACCTTGCATGTCGTCTCTTGAGTGTAGTTTGACCCTTGAGATGCTTGAGGGTTTCGTGGTCTGTATGTATGATGAACTCCTTCGCCAAGAGGTAATGTTGCCATGTTTGTAATGCTCGAACTAAGGAATAGAGTTCCTTGTCGTATGTAGGATAGTTGAGCGTTGCACCACTCAATTTCTCACTAAAGAACACCACGGGTCGTTTTTCCTGCATTAAGACAGCTCCAATACCCAATCCAGATGCATCACATTCAATTTCAAATACCTTGTCAAAGTCAGGAAGGACTAAGATGGGTGCACTCGTGAGTTGCTGTTTCAACATGTTGAAGGCCTTCTCGTGCGTGTCTCCCCATTCGAACGGTCTATCCTTCTTAATAATTGACGTGAGAGGAGCAACCACACTGCTAAAATCACGAACAAATCGTCGATAGAAGCTAGCTAAGCCATGAAAACTCCTAACATGTCCAATGGTAGTAGGAGTTGGCCATTCTCGGATCGCCTTGATCTTTTCTTCGTCAACACCTAACCCCTGCGAACTCACAACAAAGCCTAAAAAGACAACTTCATTAGTACAAAAAGTGCATTTCTTGAGGTTAGCATAAAGTTTCTCTCGTCGGAGAGTCTCCATGACTAGCTCAAGGTGTGTCACGTGATCGATAAGGCATTTACTATAAATTAAAATGTCATCAAAATAAACTAGCACAAATTTACCAATGAAAGCGCGAAGTACATGGTTCATGAGTCTCATGAATGTACTTGGAGCGTTGGTGAGACCGAAGGGCATGACAAGCCATTCGTACAACCCTTTTTTCGTCTCCATTCGTCCCCCTCGCGCATACGTACTTGATGATAACCGCTCTTTAAATCCACCTTTGAGAACATGGTTTCTCCACTCAACTCATCCAACATATCATCTGGGGATGTCGATATTTGATGGTAATATTGTTGATGGCTCGACAATCTACGCACATCCTCCACGTACCATCCTTCTTGGGTACAAGTAAGATGGGCACTGCACAAGGACTCAAACTTTCACGAATATATCCTTTAGACATGAGTTCTTGTACCTGCCTTTGAAGCTCTTTGGTCTCTTCGGGGTTCATCCGATATGCAGGACAGTTTGGAAGAGGGGCTCCTGGCACCAAATCAATTTGATGTTCGATCCCCCTAATTGGTGGCAACCCCGTGGGTGTCTCTTCCGGGAACACGTCATGAAAACGTTCTAAGAGTCGAGTGATCTCCGGAGGTGGTTCTTCAGTCCTAGGCCTGTACTCACGACATCTTTAAATACCATTAGTAATACATTGCGATCATCAACCAATGCCTTACCACACTAGGTTTCGCATAGAAATTCGGTTTCTTGTTATCGTCGCCTTCTTTGGATAGCTTGAGCTGCATCTCGTGTACTTGGGATGGGCAAAGAGGGGCCAATGAAATTTTACGTTTGTTAAATAGAAAAGAGTAATGATTGGTCCTACCATCATGTTTTACCTCTCGATCGAATTGCCATGGTCGGCCAAGAAGTATGTGTCCGGCTTGCATTGCGACCACGTCGCACACTACTTCATCCTTGTATCGTCCGATGCTAAACGAGACTTTGACTTGCTCATTTACCTTAAGCTCTCCTTGGTTGTTGAGCCATTGTAACTTGTATGGGTGAGGGTGTTTCTCGGTTTGGAGTCCTAGCTTCTTCAGCATGTATGCACTAGCAACGTTAGTGCAAGAACCGCTGTCAATAATTAAACCACATACCTTATTCCTCACGGTACACCGGCTGTGGAATATGGTCTCTCATTGTGCGGTTTCTTCTAAGTTGGTCATGGCACTTAAAACTCTTCGTGTGACAAGTAGCTCTCCACTATCGGGATATTCTATCTCTTCATCAACGTTTTCTACTTCTTCCTCGTCCATGGATTCATATTCTCCCGCTTCGGTGAGGATCATCACACGGTTGTTTGGGCAATCCTTTGCATAGTCCCCTCGTCCCCTGCACTTGTAACAAACGATTTCACGTGTTCTAAGATCTATAGGGTTCGATTTGTTACCTTTGTACATGTCCTCCTTTGACATAGCTATCGCTTTACCCTTGTCTCGTGTCCGAGTTTCCGCTTGGTTTGATTTGCTTGTGTTGGGCGAAACTCCCTTACTCTCGGTTCGGTACGACATTTGGCTTGGTGCAGTCGTTCGTGCTTGGTTTGCTCGGGTTTGCTTCTTGATGATTTGCTGTTCAATTTGTATTGACAAATGAAGTAGCTCTTGCAAATCATGATACACTAACCTTTCCATCTTGCGAGCAATTCGTTCTTGTAGTCCATCCACAAATTGAGCCATCACCGTTTCTTCACTCTCGTCCAATTCTAACCGATTCCGAAGGTATTCAAATTCCTAGAAGTATTCTTCCACCGATCTCATTCCCTGCATTAAATTGCGATATTTCCTTTGCATATCTCGGTGAAAATGAGGAGGGACATACCTACGTCTCATCATTAGTTTCATCTCACGCCATATTACAACCGGTTCATAGCGTGCTCTCCTCCTTTCCGCTATCTCGCGATCCCACCATGCTAACGCATTGTCGGTGAGTTGTGCAGCGGCGTATTGCACCTTCTTGTTCTCCGAATACTCATAACAATCAAAGATATTATCCATCCGCCTTTTCCAATCGAGATAGGCATCCGGATTAACACGACCAACAAAAGTAGGTAATTTTACTTTAAGATCGTTACCACTTTGTCGCCTATAGCGTTGTTGTCCTCGATCATAATCTTCTTCTTCATCCGACTCTTCTTGCTGGGTCTGGGTGTTGGTTTAGTGCTCTATGATGTACTGATTATGAGCTTTGTTAAGATACATTCGATGTATTGATACTTTCTATGTGGTTTTATGAGAGTATTTTATTCATTACATGTTCTTGCATGCTAGATCTGTTATGAAATCCATGTATCATTAGGAATGATACTAAACTCCCTAGTCTTGTGTCGTTATGGGAATAACGACATAATAAGACTAGTATGATGTGTGATTGATGATCACATAGATGATCATAAGTATTGGATACGATCACAATCATAGGTATTCGTTGGAGAACGGAATACTGGATTGACCCACATGAGATTGTCACATGGACTAGCGTCATGACTTGAATCTCATATGACGGTTCCATGATTGGATCCTAAGACCTGAGATATCTACGGAATCCAACATGAGGAGTTGCGTGCTTTGATTACGTCAAACGTCCTGCGTAACAGGAGGACTATAAAGGCGTGTATCAGGTACGAAACGAATCATGTACTGGATTGTAGATAGTCAAGACGGGATTTGTACCTCTCGTAAAAGAGAGAGATATCGCTGGGCCCCTCGTGTGAGCGAGACTGTAGAAATGTGTGGCCGCACTATAGACGAACGTCGTCTATTTCAGACAGTCGAACTCAGTTAACGAGAAAGCAGTCGAATCAGATAAGGTGGCTTGTCCATGCCTTATGTTCGACATATGATATCGCGATACAAAAGGATCATCAGCCGGAATCATCTCTGGCGTTCGTAAAGATCACGAACAAACTCTATTCGAGATAGGTAGTCATAGTGTCTTTCTAGAGACCGCCGATACAGGCCCCGGATCGATTGAGGTAAGCGTTCTAACGTTTCTACGAATTCAATAGCAGCATGGTTCTAGGGTTCTATAAATTTTTGTTTGACTTCCGCTGCACAAACCCTAGAATCGATCTCTTAGGAATTAGATTCGCTCATGAGATCCCAGGAAACCCAACAGTGGTATCAGAGCC
>NW_010965073.1:122430-129437 GCF_000463585.1 Tarenaya hassleriana
AGGATAGAACGGACGGTCCGCACTAAACGTAGACCGTCCGTTCTGCCTTACTGGAACGGACGGTCCACGTGCAATTCTGGACCGTCCGTTCCAGGTTCCGGTTTTCCGAAAATTAAACCGAAATTAGGGTTAAATCACTTTATAAGAAAGAGATTAGAACCCTAATTCGTGAGAGATTTTGAGCAGCCGACTTTTGGCAGAAAAGATAGGGTTTTTGGAGATCCAAAAACGAGTTCTAAGTCTCGAGATTTCTCGGTGCACATATCGAATAGAGATTCGGGTCCTAGCAGACAAGTTCCAATCGTTGGAATCCATCCCGAGGTGTGGATACGTGTAGAGGGCGAGGTATTCTTCCTGCCTTTCGTGATCAAACGACTTCTTCAGTTGATACAGGCCCCGGATCGATTGAGGTAAGCGTTCTAACGTTTCTACGAATTCAATAGCAGCATGGTTCTAGGGTTCTATAAATTTTTGTTTTACTTCCGCTGCACAAACCCTAGAATCGATCTCTTAGGAATTAGATTCGCTCATGAGATCCCAGGAAACCCAACACTGGGGCCTCACGTTTCTATGCCTTTGAGGAGGTTCTGGAGGAGTTCGTTCTCGATCTCTTGCAGTCTCTTCACGTCGCGGAAGGTTCACCTGAACAGATTCTGATCTCCTCGTTGACTCCTCTAAACGAGCTAGTCGGTTTTGTATGCCTTGCAAGATTTGTGCCAATGCGGTGTTGCTAATTTCTCCTTCTCCCGACATACTTCCTTTGTTTTGTTTTGTTTTTTTTAATAGGTTATAATAAAATAGAACAAGAACTAGAACAAAGAAACGAGAATAGAAGAAGATAACGGTACCTTGACTTGACGGTGGGACTGTTTTGTGTTGTTTTTTATTTTCTTCAAAAGAAAAAGAATTAAACAACTTGAAATGAAATGAAATAGAACATGGATAGAGTTACCTCGCGGTGGTCCTTAACCAGGCTCTGATACAAAAAATGATACACGCACGAATTAGGAACTAGGCTCGATGTGAGGAGGTCTTGATAGGCCAAAGGGCTACTCACCAAGAATGGCTCTTTGAACTAAAGATGGAGGAAATTCTCAGGCCAAAGGGCACTCGAGAAGGTTTCCGAAGTGATGGAAGATAGATTTTAGACTTTGCGAAAGGGAGTGAAGATCCCTTCGGCAATCGTCAAGTAACACTCACAACTGAGGGCGACACACGCTCACTCACTTGCAAAACTCTCGGACACACCAAGAAAAAGAAGAGTAAAACAAACTCGATTTTTATTCAATGATTGTCTGCCTATTACTGACAACAAAAGGCCCTTTAAATAGGCTGAGAATATAGAAAACAATAATGGAAAATAAGTTGCTAATAAGGAAAGGAAATATAACATATAACGACTAATTAAAAGAAGGAAAGAAAATAATATAATGGAGATAGTTAAGGAACGACTATGTGAGTGATTAAAGAAGGTAATCAACGGATAATCACTTAAGGAAAGTCCTTAATGTGATTGGATTTGGATCTTCTTCCTTAATTGTCCGCCAAAGACAAGATGACTCTCGGATTCGCCAGTGGGACTTCGCGTATTGTCAAGTAGCTTTTGGCGGCTCAGGTGTCCAATACAATCTTCAAGTGTTCTCCAACGAAAGCTCCAAAATGTTTCCCTTTCTGTTGTTTGCCTTCGATGTTGCTTCCATTGAATTATCCTCGATCGCTTTATGCAGCCATGCCTCCACAAAAATATTGATCTTTGTCCGTAGGCTTCGGGCCCTTTGTCTTGTGAGTGGTGGTTCGGGCATGGTTGGCATAGTGAGATTAGGTTCTGCTCCTTCATCGTTGTAGGCATCTCCTCCTTCGTCCGCAACCAGCTCTTCTTGCCTTTCAAGCGTTTGATCATCCGTGTCCTTGCTGTCCAAGTCGATGACCTCATCAACATGTCCTTCCTCTGTAACGATTTTACCTTTGGTAAAAAACGTACGATTCAGTCTGAATGGATGATTCCTTGGAAGAAATCTGTGATGACAGTCAAACCAGTACGACTTTCTTCCATGTCTCAACTGAAACGCTTCGGTTTCCTCTATGCAAAACGGACATGCAAGTCTTCCATGTGCGCTCCATCCCGATAACATTCCATACGCCGAAAAATCACTGATCGTCCAAAGAAGAACCGCTCTAAGTGTAAAATTTTGTTTCACACTTACGTCGTAAGCAGGGACTCCAATGTCCCACAAATCCTTCAACTCCTTAATGAGCGGCTGTAAATACACATCAAAACTCTTATTCGGATGTTCTGGGCCAGGAATTAACAATGTCAAAAACATAAATTCTCTTTTCTTTCACATCTCAGGTGGTAAGTTGTACGGAGAAAGTATTGTTGGTTTAGTGCTCTATGATGTACTGTTTAATGAGCTTTGTTCAGATACATTCGATGTATTGATACTTTCTATGGTTTATATGAGAGTATTTGATTCATTACATGTTCTTGCATACTAGATCTGTTATGAAATCCGTGTATCATTATGAATGATACTAAACTCCCTAGTCTTGTGTCGTTATGGGAATAACGACATAATAAGACTAGTATGATGTGTGATTGATGATCATAGCGTTGATCATAGGTATTGGATACAATCACAGTCATAGGTATTCGTTGGAGAACGGAATACTGGATTGACCCGCATGAGATTGTCACATGGACTAGAGTCATGACTTGAATCTCATATGGCGGTTCCATGATTGGATCCTAAGACCTGAGATATCTACGGAATCCAACATGAGGAGTTGCGTGCTTTGAATACGTGAAACGTTCTGCGTAACAGGAGAACTATAAAGGCGTGTATCAGGTACGAAACGAATCATGTACTGGATTGTAGATAGTCAAGACGGGATTTGTACCTCTCGTAAAAGAGAGAGATATCGCTGGGCCCCTCGTGTGAGCGAGACTGTAGAAATGTGTGGCCGCACTATAGACGAACGTCGTCTATTTCAGACACTCGAACTCAGTGAACGAGAAAGCAGTCGAATCAGATAAGGTGGCTTGTCCATGCCTTATGTTCGACAATGATATCGTGATACAAAAGGATCATCAACCGGAATCATCACTGGAGTTCGTATGATCACGAACAAACTCTATTCGAGATAGGTAGTCATAGTGTCTTGCTAGAGACCGCCTATGACTTGTATAACCGAAATAGATGAGCCTACAGGGTCACACACACATGAAAGGACAAACGCGTGAGAAAAGACGAGAATTTCCTGGAACGCCACAATGGAACGGCGTGTCTGAACGGAGGAACCGAACACTGTTAGACATGGTTCGCGTGTATTTCTGGACTGTCCGTTCCGGGCTTGGGAAGGACAATACTGCTATATCGAATGAGTCTACGGAGTCACACACGCAGGGAAGGACAAAACGCACGAGAAAACGACGAAAAAACCAAGACGGAAGGCGTGTATTTCTGGACTGTCCGTTCCGGGCTTGGGAAGGACAATACTGCTATATCGAATGAGTCTACGGAGTCACACACGCAGGGAAGGACAAAACGCACGAGAAAACGACGAAAAAACCAAGACGGAAGGGTCTGGAATGGACGGACCAGAAGTCCGGAACGGACAGTCCTCCGTGCCAGACCCGACGGTCCACGAATACTCACAGACCGTCTGTTCTAAGTGTTGGAACGGACGGTCCGTGTTGAATGCAGACCGTCCGTTCTGGCTTGCTGGAACGGATGGTCCTCGTGTATTTCTGGACCGTCCGTTCCGGGCTTCAGTTTTTCCGAAATTAAACCGAATTAGGGTTAAATCACCTTATAAGAAGGAGATTAAAAACCCTAATAAAGTGAACCGACTTTAGAACACTTTTTCCAGACTTTTGGTGAGATCCAAGAGGCTGAGAGTGTGATCAAAGTCCGGTTTCTCGAAGCACAAATCGAATAGCAGATTCGGGTCCTAGCAGACAAGTTCCAACCGTTGGAATCCATCCCGTGGTGTGGATACGTATAGAGGGCGAGGTATTCTTCCTGCCTTTCGTGATCAGACGTGTTCTTCAATTGATACAGGCCCCGGATCGATTGAGGTAAGCGTTCTAACGTTTCTACGATTCAATAGCAGCATGGTTCTAGGGTTCTATAAATTTTTGTTTTACTTCCGCTGCGCAAACCCTAGAATCGATCTCTTAGGAATTAGATTCGCTCATGAGATCCCAGGAATCCCAACAGTGGTATCAGAGCCTGGTTGCTCTGTTTTGATTTCGTAGAACCCGATCACGCACGGTTTAGGATTTGAATTGTTTGAATCCATGTTTGCTTTGATTTCTATGCATGTTTGATGATTGAATCTAGTGTAGATTGCATGTTTCATGTTGCATAGAGTGCATGAGTTCGAATTTTGGGTGTATAGGAGAATTCGAATCAGTATCGGATCTGATCGGGGCAGAGAACATGGTAGAACGTGATCTGATCACGTTTATGAACCCTAGACCGTCCGTTCTGGGTAAGCCAGACCGGACGGTCCGGGGTGGCGGACTGAAACTACGGAACGGAAGGTTGACCTCGAATTTCAGGTATGGACCGGACGGTCTGAGTGTCAGAACGTCCGTTCCAGCTGCTGATGCAAGACCGTCCCGTTCTGTGACTGGACCGGTCGTTCTGCGAAGTACGGACCGTCCGTTATGTCGCACAGACCGTCCGTTACATAGCTAAGAGCGGACCATCCGTTCTGCTGTCGTAGACCGTCCGTTCCGTCTGTTCTCCAAGGCTGTTCCATCCGTTCCACACCTGGAACGGACGGTCCGAGGTCCACATTCCGAAATTTTTCGTTTTGGAGGTCCGATTAGCTTATTCTGATCAACTGTAACTCAAATAGACATGATTTATTCTTATGGATGGTCCATTATGAATGAATACATGTAACTTAATCAAGATATAGTATATGCTTGATTGAGTGGGACCTCCGGGATTGGGATAACATAATCGAATGGATGGTCTATTCGGATTATGAACAATCGTTGCACAGAAACCGGTTAGACCTAGAAGCTCTATAAGTAAAGCACTTGTCAAGGGCTCGATCGTACGTGTCATGGGCCATGCCAAAGCTGGGTGTGCCGTATTATCTTGGTGAGGCAAGATGGAGAAATGGTGGTTCTCATAGCTTGAAAGTAGATGCTTGATCTAGGTGCGGTTTCGAAAAAATCCCTTATTCATGTAATGCTAAGTGTGTACCTCCCATTACTAGAGCGCCTGTCAAGGCATCGATCGTCCCATTACTATCCCGTTCTGCAACGAATACCTATGATTGTGATCGTATACAATACCTATGATCATCTATGTGATCATCAATCACACATCATACTAGTCTTATTATGTCGTTATTCCCATAACGACACAAGACTAGGGAGTTTAGTATCATTCATAATGATACATGGATTTCATAACAGATCTAGCATGTAAGAACATGTAATGAACAAAATACTCTCATAAAAACACATAGAAAGTATCAATACATCGAATGTATCTGAACAAAGCTCATAATCAGTACATCATAGAGCACTAAACCAACAATCTCCCACTTGCTAATGTCCACCCAAAAATCCACTATAACTGATTATAACATTCACACAATAACCTCCCGTATACAAGAAACACACCCCAAGGTTACAGAATATACACGTCAATATTCTAACCTCAATATGCCAAGAGAGCACAACTTAACAAGCTGTAACTTAGGTAGCAAGTCAACCCCTTAGATACTGATTCCGGTAACCAATGCAAAATCCCATCGTACAAATCAAAAAAAGAGGGTCTAGAATGAGCATACCGAATTTCACCTCGATTGGAGAAGAATCCACCGTCTGATTTTCACAGCAATCAGACCTGTCGCGGTTTGAAACTTCTGGACGAACAGCTTCGGTAAAACCCCCGTTTCTTCAATTCTAACCGTTGAAATCAAAATTCAACCAGTCAAAATCAAGAACAAAGATGTAGAAGCTCTCCACAAAATTTCAGATCGATCGGATAATAGATCGATATCCAATCAATCACTTGATCAAAACCGCTCAAAACTGTTTTTCACTCTTCTTCTCTCTTTCTCTCTTTCTCTCTTGTGTTTCTCCTTCTTGTTGTTGTGTTTCATCTGTACGTCCAAATCTCTCTATTTATAGAGGTTCTAGCTCCATTCTATTCAACAAAAGTTGCCGCAAAAATTCAAATAAGGAGACTTCAAAAGAAATCTTCAAATATGGTGGCTTAATGTCAAAGGAGGTGCCATCCTTTGAAGAACAAGATTTCCTCCTCCAAACTTTGTTCACATTGGAGAAATTTCAACAATTCTCCCCCTTCCGACTATGTGAACAAATCACCATCCCAGCAATCCCGCGACAAACATCTAACTTCCCTCTAGGAAGTACTGACGTCATCATATCAGCACCATTGTCATCAGTGTGAACATTCTCGAGTTCAACCTCTTTCGAATCAACGACATCTCGGATCCAGTGATACCTCACATCAATATGCTTTGATCATGAATGAAATGTCTAATTCTTCCCAAGACGAATGGCACCCTGACTATCGCACAACAAGACATATCTATCTCGTTTGAATCCAAGTTGCTCAAGAAACCTCTTCATCCACAACAACTCTCTATAAGCTTCCGTTGCAGCGATAAACTCAGCTTCAATGGTAGAAAGTGCAACGCATTTCTGCAACTTCGATCGCCATGACACTGCTACACCCGCAAATGTTACTAAGTAAGCCGATGTAGATTTCCGAGAATCTGGATCTTCGGCCATGGCGGAATCCGTGTAGCCAACTAACAAAGTTTTATCACCTCCAAACGCGATTCTCAAACCGGTAGTTCCTCGAAGATATCTCAAAATCCATTTCACTGACTGCTAATGTTCTCTTCCACGATTTGAGAGAAACCGACTGACAGTCCCAACGGTATGAGCTATATCTCTTCCGGTATCCAATACCCACGAAGATATAGTACAGATGTTAGCTTCTATAACA
>NW_010965073.1:129588-129920 GCF_000463585.1 Tarenaya hassleriana
GGGTATGTGGTGGGCTCGTCATGTTCTAATAACATGAGTTCCTCATTCCCAGTCACGAGAAATCCATATCTCGTTGGTTCTTGGCGAATCCTACCTGATCTCCGAGGTTCACTCGTCAAAGGTTGAGTCACAACGGACAGTGTAACAGGTTGAACTTCTTCAACTTGTTCACTCGGCTCAGCGTCTACTTGCTGCTCTCGAACTTTCTCAAGTTTATCAGAAACGTTAGCCTCAAAGAAAGTCGTGCAGGTAAGGAAAGTCTATCTGAAATTCAGGCATTACGTGCAGAATTGGCAAAACTTAAAATGCAGGTTGAGAATGCCCATCAGATC
>NW_010965073.1:130928-134701 GCF_000463585.1 Tarenaya hassleriana
CTCTTTGTCCTTTCCCCTTGAAAGGATGCTTTGTCATCTTGCCCATCAAACAAGACTCGCATGATTCAAGAGATTCAAAGTCAAATGAATCCAGAAGACCTTCAGAATGAAGTTTCTGTATGCGCTTCTCGTTTATATGGCCTAGACGACAATGCCAGAGGAAGGTTGGGTTTAAGTCGTTCGGCTTAAACCGTTTAGTACTCACGTTATAGATGGATGAAGTTGAGTTTGAAGGCTGATCATTCAAGACGTATAAACCATTAACTAGATAACCATTACCATAGTAAATATCGTCTCGATAAATCATCAAACTCGAGTTCTCAATCACAAATCGAAAACCATCCAAATCCAGACAAGAAATAGAAATAATGTTTCTGCTAATCGCAGTAACATAGTAACAATTACTAAGCTCTAAAACAAGTCTAGTAGGAAGATGCAAATCGTAAACGCCAACACACAATGCAGCAACTCTTGCTCCATTTCCGACGCGTAGATCTGCTTCTCCCTTAGCTAAAGTGGGTTTTCAAGAAGAAAACCGACATGGATGGCATCGTGCATACCGCTTAAACCGTTTAGTATTCACGCTATAGATGGATGATGTTGAGTTTGAAGGCTGATCATTCAAGACGTATAAACCATTAACTAGATAACCATTACCATAGTAAATATCGTCTCGATAAATCATCAAACTCGAGTTCTCAATCACAAATTGAAAACCATCCAAATCCAGACATGAAATAGAAATAATGTTTCTGCTAATCGCAGGAACATAGTAACAATTACTAAGTTCTAAAACAAGTCCAGAAGGAAGATGCAAATCGTAAACGCCAACACACAATGCAGCAATTCTTGCTCCATTTCCGACGCGTAGATCCGCTTCTCCCTTATCTAGCATCCTACTTCTTCTTAGTCCCTGCACATTTCCACAAATGTGTGAGGGACTTCCGGTATCCAATACCCACGAAGATATAGTACAGATGTTAGCTTCTATAACATGAATACCTGAGGCAGAAGCTTCACCAAGCTTCTTATCCTTCAGATCCTCCAAGTAAAGGTGACAATTACGCTTCCAGTGTCCAGACACTCCGCAGTAATGACATTCACCCTTATCGGGCTTAGGCTTGGGTGTAGAGGCAACTTTTGCCTTTTTCGCCGCCTTCTTTTTGGCTTTACCCCGCCGCTTCTTGCTGGAGTTTTTCTCAACAGCAAGCACAGTCTTGGGCACCACGATATCCTGCTCGGCCGATTTCAGCATCCCATGCAGTTCGGCTAAGCTCTTAGTCATCCCGTGCATATGGTACTGCATTACGAACTGGTTATAGTCCTCGGGTAATGACATCAGGATCAAGTCTGCAACCAGGTCACCATCGAAGTTCACTCCCATACGCTCAAGTTTCTCAACATGAGCTCGCATGTTGAGGACGTGGGGGTTGACAGAACTACCTCTCGGCATATCCGTTTTCACTAGAGCTTTTAGCGTCTTGTACTTTTCAGTACGCGCTAGCTCCTGAAACATGGTCTTGAGCTGTTCGATCATATCAAACACGCGCCATGCTTCCCAACATGAGACAGGAGATCTCATTGTCGTCAGACTGATGCTTCAGCCAAGCATCCTTGACGGCTCTCGAGGCATTGGCCGCAGGCTCTGGTGGTAGAGACCTTTCCAGGACGTATGACTTCTTGTCGTGCTTGAGAACTATTCTCAAGTTACGATACCAGTCTAAGAAATTTGTCCCGGTCAATTTATCCTTCTCAAGGATAGATCGCATCGTCAAACTCGGTACACTACCGGTTGACGCCATGTCCTACAAAAGAGACAAAACAGAACAAACAAAACAAATGCAGATTCTATTAATGATCTACTACCAGCTAGTCCATCATCAATCAGTGTCAATCTATCTATGATCCACTACCAGCTAGTCCATCATCAAAACAATGACAACATAGATGTAAAGATAAGCTAAATTCCCATAAAGAAAACTAACCCTACAATAGTTTTCTATATGGGACTAAGATCCGTATTTCACATAATAACAAGTTGTTACACCTATCCTTATGCTATTTAGGTAGACATCTAATGTCAATCATATCTAATATGACTCTTAGATCCTTTATGAGACTATGATATCAAATATCATTGCATACTCGTCTCATCTGTACCATTAAGTCTCAAGTCAAACTTGACAACTTAACCCAAGATAAACCATATTCAAGCTGTAGGAACCACGATTTCCTACCCTGCCTCACAAAGATAATCCGGCACGCTCAGCTTTGGCATGACCCGTGTTACGGATGATCGATGCCTTGACAGGCGCTCTAGTAATGGGAGGTACACACTTAGCATTACATGAATAAGGGTTTTTCGAAACCGCACCTAGATCAAGCATCTACTTTCAAGCTATGAGAACCACCATTTCTCCATCTTGCCTCACCAAGATAATACGGCACACCCAGCTTTGGCATGGCCCATGACACGTACGATCGAGGCCTTGACAAGTGCTTTACTTATAGAGCTTCTAGATCTAACCGGTTTCTGTGCAACGATTGTTCATAATCCGAATGGACCATTCATTTGATTATGTAATCCCAATCCCGGAGCTCCCACTCAATCAAGCATGTACCATATCTTGATTAAGTTACATGTATTCATTCACTATGGGCCATCCATAAGAATGAATCATGCCTATTTGAGTTACAGCTGATCAGAATAAGCAACGATTGCGTAATCGGACCTTGAAAACGGAAATTTTCGGAATCTGGACCTCGGACCGTCCGTTCTAGAGGTAGAACGGACGTTCCAGGCTGGCAGAACGTTCGGTCTCGACTACAAAAGTCAGAACGGATGTTCTGCCTAGTAGAACGGACGTTCTGCATGGCAGAACGGACGGTCCAACCTTCCGTTCTGTGCCAATCAGTCCTTCACCCTTGGACCGTCCGTTCCGGCTTACCAGAACGAACGGTCTAGGGTAGTTCTCCGTGATCAGATCACGTTTCCCCTCGTTCTCAGCTCCGATCAGACCCGAAACTGATCTGAATTCTTCTGTATATCCAAAATTCGAACTCCTGCACTCTATGCAACATGAAACATGCAATCTACACTAGATTCAATCATCAAACATGCATAGATATCAAAGCAAACATGGATTCAAATCCTAAAACATGCGTGATCGGGTTCTACGAAATCAAAACAGAGCAACCAGGCTCTGATACCACTATTGGGGTTTCCTGGGATCTCATGAGCGAATCTAATTCCTAAGAGATCGATTCTAGAGTTTGCGCAGCGGATATAAAACAAAAATTTAATAAACCCTAGAACCATGCTTCTAATGAATCGTAGAAACGTTAGAACGCTTACCTCAATCGATCCGGGGCCTGTATCAATCGAAGAACACGTCTGATCATGAAAGGCAGGAAGAATAGCTCGCCCTCTACACGTATCCACACTTCGGGATGGATTCCAACGATTGGAACTTGTCTGGTAGGACTCAAATCTTCTATTCGATTTGTGCTTTGAGAAAAACGGACTTTGATCACACTCTCACGCTCTTGGATCTCACCAAAAGTCACCTTCAAGTGTTCTCTAGTCGGCTCCACTTATTTAGGGTTTTTAACCTCCTTCTTATAAAGTGATTTAACCCTAATTCGGTTTAATTTCGGAAAATCTGAAGCCCGGAACGGACGGTCCAGAAATGCACGCAGACCGTTCGTTCCAGCAAGTAGAACGGACGTTCTGCATTAGTGGACCGTCCGTTCCAGGCCTATGGAACGGACAA
>NW_010965073.1:134798-149626 GCF_000463585.1 Tarenaya hassleriana
CTGCCTCGGCGGACCGTCCGTTCTGGACTTCTGGTCCGTCCGTTCCAGACCCTTCCGTCTTGGTTTTTCCGTCGTTTTTCTCATGCATTTTGTCCTTCCCTGCGTGAGTGACCCTGTAGGCTCATTCGATATAGCAGTATAGTCCGAAATCTCTATTCCGGATATACAAGTCATAGGCGGTCTCTAGCAAGACACTATGACTACCTATCTCGAATAGAGTTTGTTCGTGATCATACGAACTCCAGTGATGATTCCGGCTGATGATCCTTTTGTATCGCGATATCATATGTCGAACATAAGGCATGAACTCCAGTGATGATTCCGACTGCTTTCTCGTTCACTGAGTTCGACTGTCTGAAATAGACGACGTTCGTCTATAGTGCGGCCACACATTTCTACAGTCTCGCTCACACGAGGGGCCCAACGATATCTCTCTCTTTTACGAGAGGTACAAATCCCGTCTTGACTATCTACAATCCAGTACATGATTCGTTTCGTACCTGATACACGCCTTTATAGTCCTCCTGTTACGCAGGACGTTTGACGTAATCAAAGCACGCAACTCCTCATGTTGGATTCCGTAGATATCTCAGGTCTTAGGATCCAATCATGGAACCGTCATATGAGATTCAAGTCATGACGCTAGTCCATGTGACAATCTCATGCGGGTCAGTCCAGTATTCCGTTCTGCAACGAATACCTATGATTGTGATCGTATACAATACCTATGATCATCTATGTGATCATCAATCACACATCATACTACTCTTATTATGTCGTTATTCCCATAACGACACAAGACTAGGGAGTTTAGTATCATTCATAATGATACATGGATTTCATAACAGATCTAGCATGCAAGAACATGTAATGAATAAAATACTCTCATAAAAACACATAGAAAGTATCAATACATCGAATGTATCTGAACAAAGCTCATAATCAGTACATCATAGAGCACTAAACCAACAATCTCCCACTTGCTCTAATCACGAACTGCTAAACATCTAATGCCCATATCCCTAACATGACCCTCATGCTTCGACGAAGTCCGTTGGAAATTGTCGAACGTTATTTCCAATGGAATACCCGCCGGAATTTGCGTCGGAAATGTCCAACGCTGATATCCGTTGCTGTGCCGTTGGAAATTTTTAACGGATTTCTAACAGAGGTATCCGTTACACATCCGTGGAAATTCCGTTAGAAATCCGTTGGAATATTTTCAGCCGTTGTCCTTTGGAAATCCGTTGGAAATATTCCAACGGATGAATCCGTTGGAATTTGACCTTTTGTTTTTGTAGTGATTAAACCAAATGGACCTAATGGGCCTTCAGTTAATTATTAAGAGAAAACAAGCCCATAAACCTATTAATAAACATATGGGCCCATTGGGCCACCTAAACCCATCTAATGGATTTCTAATCAGTTTCGCAAACCGATCGTGACTAGAGTACCATATCCATCAATCTCCCACTTGCTTTACTCATGATCAAGTTTTTTAGGCACGCTCCAGAAAATAGTAATAGCCCTACGTGTGTGATCCTGAAGGCCCGTCCAACGTAGACATAGTTCCGAAAATATTTCGGACTAATAATCATAGGTGGTCTCTAGCAAGACACTATGACTCCTTTGTCAGACTAGGTTAGTGTGATCTAACGAGCCAAGTAACATTCAACACTTGTGTCCTTTTTGACACACGATATCATAAGTCAAAACAAACACATGGAATAAGTCATCTCATCACATTTTGACTGCTTTCTCGTTCGTTGAGTTAACTGAACCTACAGATTTCTATTCATCTGTTTGCGCGCGTTTCAACTCAACTCACTCGAGGGTCCTAGCGATATCTCTCTCTTCACATAAGATAGGGACAAAATCCCATCTTGGCTTTCTACTACCCTCCACATGATTCATGACATTCCCAACTACAGTCGTTATAGTCGTCCTTTTACAGTTCCGGCGTTTGACTGTGTCAAAGAATATCACTCCTCATATCGGATACACATAGAAACCTCAGGTATTAGGACTCAAAACGGAGTATTACATGAGATTCAAGTCATGATATCAAGTCCATGTGACAATCTCATGCGGATCATCCAATATTCATTCACAAATGAACACCTATGATCATTATCAGTATCTAATACACTATGATCATCTCTATAATCATCCATTATGCATCATACCAGTCTTTGTTCATTGATGTTCCCACATTAACGACCGACTAGGGAATTTAGTATTATTACAATAATGATACAAGGATAGCATTATTAAACAATAACATGCAATTTGAATAATAATAAAAAAAACATACTTCCATTCATCACAATGAATCCAAGTATAGTAAATAAAGTGTTCGTGCGAATAATCATGTCTAGAGTATAAAACATCACAATCTCCAAAATGCTCTAATCATAATCAACTAAATGTCTAATGGGTCTAACATGGCACTCATGTTTCGATGAAGGGAGAGGCTTCGTCAACGGGTCAACGATGTTGTCATCTGTCGATACTTTGCATATAATCACATCTCCTCTGTCTACGATTTCTCTGATAAGATGAAATCGCCTGAGTATGTGTTTCGATCTCTGATGTGATCTTGGTTCTGTGGCTTGCGTAATTGCACCATTGTTGTCACAGTACAACGTAATGGGGTTCACAATGCTAGGAACGACGCCAAGGTCTCCCAACAACCTCTTTTGCCACATCTGATGCAGCAATATACTCAGCATCTGTAGTGGAATCTACAATGGTGGCCTTTTTGGAACTCTTCCAACTAACAGTGCCTCCGCTCAGAAGGAACAACGGTGCCCTGGTTAACTGTGTTACCGAAGATAATATTTCTCGACGAGGCTCCGCCCTTGGACCCTGGTCGGGGCTTCCGCCCCGAACCCCGGTGTCGGGGCTCCGCCTCGAACCCTGTAACCTGTTGCTAGAGTTTTCGTAGATGTATATGAAACAATGGTTGTTTATGATATATCATATGTAATTGTTATATATCGGATTTTGGTGAAATGAACAAACATTGTTCATATGGTGTAATAGTTACATCTAAAAAATTCCCTCTGAAATATAAGCTTATGTACCACCCATTAGTAGGGTACTCGTCAAGGCATCGATCATCCGTGTGTAGGTTTCGCCTACGCGAGGTGCACCGACTTATCTTTATGAGGCGGGATGGAAGAGATAATTTGGTATAGGTTTTGCCTACACGAGGTGTACCAAGTTATTTCATTCCATGAACTCGAATATGTTAGGCTTAATTGAGTTATTAAAAGATTTTGGACTCAATGATACAAGATAAGATACAACATGCAATAGTATGCGATACTATGATCGCATGACTGCTACGAATCACATTGGATGTGATTGACAAATTGTTTGTTTACCGGATTAGCATAATCTTAAGGGATAATACCAAAGCAGACTTAAGGATTATGTTTGAAATTGCGATCCTAGTACCCATAAGAGGATACTGAGGGTTATCATCTTAGTGGGCTACCCGTGAATCATACCCAAACCGGTCTACTATAATCTTTCTACCAAAGACTAATCTACCTAGTCATGATTTTTATTGTCACCCAGAACCCCTTAGAATCTCTGCAACTCACCAAGCATGTTTCCAAACCTATCCTTATCTCAGCTTAGCCTATTCGATCTAAGTTCTACTTCATACCGGATTTTTATCTTTTTGTAGAATTTTTCTACCTAACGCTAGCATCTCGGGTTTCTATGACGTTGAAGTTAAAAGACATCGTTTGTTTTCTCTTTTTTTCCTTTTTTCTATTTTTTTCCTTTTTTTATTTCAATGCGATGTCCGACCCACAACTTAGACCCGAACCATCGATCGATGCACTCATGTCCTCAAACTTTGTTAACGAGATTTTGACAGCGAAATATTGAGATGCTTTGTTTTCCTGAGGTATTTGTTGAACTAGACTTTATTGACATGCAAGACTCGAAAAATGTTCTAAACGAAACGTATAACCTGGATATAGTCGTTTCAACTCCGTAGATTCCAAATAACAATCCCATCCCACAAACTATACATAGAAAGTGTGGAGGACTATCAATTCGACACGGTTCAACCACGTTCTATAAAGTCACTAGATCATCAAGACGTTCCTACTATATTATCCCACTAATCTTTCAAATGATGTTCAAAACGGGTTTTCGAGGTATGCGAACCTATATGAACCTAATTCTATATGCAAAATGCAATTATGTAATCCTAACAAAAACCCACTATATGAATGATATAAAAAACGTATAAATGCAACTAATCCAAAGTGATACGCAAAAAAGTGAAAAATTCTCTTAAGTCTATACGCCATGATAAAATGCACCTAAACTAAATGCATCCTAAGTAGATAGGCCTAAATATGTGAAGGATCTATCCACCTCCCACACTTGAACCAAACACCATCCACGGTGTAGACTCTCGCCCGGAAAAGTAGAATCGAAGAACAACATATGAAAAGAACCAATAAGAAGGATAGAGAAGTTTAGCTCTGTGAAATTCGTTCGCTCATAACGAAGTTTACTCACGTCAAATGCAAGAGCTCTTACACACTCTATGAACCAGAATCTACCCAATCGTCATCTCTCGGAAACTGATATTCATCTCTCGTGTGTCGGTGTAAACGCTCATAAAGCAACAAACGTTATCTGAACAAAAGCGTAATGATAATAATGTGTTATGATACGTCATGAAAGATCCAACGTACAATCACGGTATCTACTACCTATACTACAAAGAAAAATAAAAAAAAAGAAAGAAAAGTTACCTAGTGTTCGGGTTGCCTCCCGAGAAGCGCTTGTTTAAAGTCTTTAGCTCGACCTACCTTGCTCAAGTGATTGAAGGGTCTGAGAGGCGAAGATAATCGATCTTTCTCCATCCTGAATGTTGAGCGTTAAGCGCATCTTTTGGACTTCGTGGATGCTTGAGCCGTCTATCCTCCTTAGGTTTCCAAACTTGTGAAGGAGGTGAGTCATGTGGACATCTGAGAGATGATTTTGCTCATTTCGATCATCTCGTGCTCATTACCCTTACTCGACAATCTGTAGTGGAAGGTTCAAACACGAAAATAGAATTATGAGCGGGATACATACCTCTCTCGAATGATGGTCCTGTGTTCCTATCCATGTGGGTGTGTTCCTTTGTCCTAAGCCCTTGAGATAAGGGCTTTATCTCCACCTTCGGGGCTTTCTCTAAACTCAATCCGCTTTATTCAGCGTCCCTGTGCTAAATGGTGACTCTCTGGACTCTAGAACATCGATGGAGATCGTCATAGAAGATTCGGAGATGTTCCGGGTTGGCTCAGTTTCGGCGGTAAGAAGTGGCTCGACTTTGCTCAGAGAACAGACTTGGTACGAGTAAGAATACAAGGAGGCCGAGTCAACACGAGTGCACACCGAGTCAGAAGCTAAAAGAGCTTCTAAAACCTCCAGAGAGTTGACTCGGTCCGAGTCAATACTTAACTCGGTCGAGTCAGAACGCAGAAGCTCGAATGTTTCCTCAGTTTCGTCCTCTAATGCACGTGTAAGCTCCCGAATATCCTCTCAATTGTTGTATATACTCTCATTCGATGCCAGGAGGGATATTTCAAGTGGATCAACATCTCGGAACTGATCGAAGACTTCCTGAGTCAAAATCTCATGCACATCGACGTAGCATGCTGAGTCGGTGGTGGATGGTTGTTTCATGTTGTGATCCAAGGTGAACTCAACAGTTTCGTCACCTATCTTCATCGCAAGACGACCATCACAAAAATGAACCACTGCATCGACCGTGTTTAAGAATGGTCGGTATAATATAATCGGTATCTTCGAGTCCTCATCCATGTCTAAAACAACAAAATCAACGGGAACATAGTAATCCCCGACTTTCAATGGGACGTTCTCGAGAATGCCTACAGGATACTTGACGGATCTATCCGTAAGCTGTAGTGCCATCCTCGTCGGCTTGAGATCTCCAATGTTTAGCTTCTTATAGATAGACAATGGAAGCAAACTCACACTGGCACCAAGATCGCACAATGCACGATCAATCTCAATGTTTCCGATTTTGCAGGGAATCGAAAAACTACCTAGATCAGATCTTTTCCGTGGCAACTCGTGCTGTAGAATCGCAGCGCTCACCTCTGTATTCAAGACCACTGTCTCCTTCCCAATCATCCTCTTCTTACTCAAATATCTTTCAAAATTTTCGCATAAGAGGGGATCTGAAGCATCGCCTCATAGAAAGGCATCGTAACCTATAACTTTCGAATCATATCACCAAATCTAGAAAACTGTGTATCCCCAGCATGTTCTTCAATTGAGAGGGGAAAGGAATGAGTGTTACCTTAGGTGGAGGAGCGACATATGGTGGCTCGACTTCCTCCGCATTCATTTGAGGCATCTCGTCAGCAATGGCTCTCCCTATCTCCTCGACGGTGTATTTAGAGGTCATCCCTTTTTGTATGGTCAGAGAGACTGTATCATGCATGTTCTCTCCACTTATAAGCTGAATAACATTGACATGCTCTCGTGGATTCGGTTCGGTTTTTCCGGGGATGTACCATGTGGTCTGGAGACCTATGATGCAACTTGTGCAATCTGAGTATCGACAAGCTTCAGATGAGCTTCGACCCCATCTAATCTCCTCTCAAAAGTGTCTTGCCTTTCTTTTAAGCTCTGTATCTCGTTCTTCAGCTTAGTAAATGATGTCTTCTAATCGTGCATTAGCTGGGCAAGCATCGTCTTGATGTCCTTTCATCGTTCTTCGCAGATTGAGACGCTTGATATCCCTGATTCTCCTACGCATATCCCTGATTCTACCCCTGAAAACGTGACTGATTGAAGCCCGGGGGATTCTGAAGAATTCTAGGGACGCCCTGCCGTTGTGCATTCAATGCTCCGCTCGGGTTTCTGTAGGAGAAACCGGGATGATTCCTAGACGCGTTCGGGTTGTAGAGATTAGAAGAATTTTGGTATTGATTCCTCCCGACATAATTGATGTCCTCCACTGCTTCCCGTAGCTCGGGTGATGTTTGATTGGAACTGCTCTTAGCTTCCAGATGGAGCTTGATAACCGCTAGCTCAGACATGAGAGCTTTCAAAACCGCGGATTCTCCTGTATCTCTCCGAGCCATGGGTCATCTATCGCTATCTCCGCACATCTCTCTAGCCTTATCCATCTTCGCAATCTGAATCTCTTGGTTGTCAAAAGGAATCTCATAAACGCTCCCTCCACAGGCTGCACCCATCCAAGCTCTGGTATCATGTTGTAGTCCGTGGATGAACCTGGATAGCAACAGCCGCTTATCCATGCCATGATATGGACAAAGGCGCTGATAGCCTTTAAATCTCTCCCATGCGTCGTATAGACTCTCATCACTCTCCTGAGTGAAGCTGTGTATGGATCTCTGTACGACTCGAGTCTTTTCTTGGGAGTAGTATTTAGCCATGAACTGCTCCTCTAGCTCCTTCCATGTCGTGATCGAGTATGGTTCAAGGGTGTAGAGCCAATCTCTCGCCCTATCCATCAGTGAAAAAGGAAAGGTCTCCAAGTATACATCCTCGTTAGTCATCCCATAAGCCTTCCTAATTGATCTGCACAACATCTTAAACTGAGTCAAGTGAGCAATGGGATCCTCTGTAAGCCGCCCTCTGAAACTTGTCTAACTAAACATCGTGATGCACTGTGGCGATAGCTCGAAATTGTCTATGGACGGTCTGTTGATGCATGATAGGAGTTAGGGGTACTTGGGTGAAATGTAAGAACCCAAAATCTCATATGCAATGTAAGTAGTCTCGCCCTCGGTTTGCTGATCGTAGAGCGGATTCATGTGCTCGTGGTTCATGTGGTTCTGATTGTCTTGGTGTTCCTCATCATGAATCGTACGCTTTTGTTCACGGCCTTGCCAACCGCTTGACCTCGACATTGTCCCTCTTCTCTGCTGTAGTCGGATATCCCTCAAAGTATGCTCAATCTTTGGATCGTAGACTAGATCTTCTCTTCGAGTAGACCTCCTCGTCATGCACTAGAAACCTGGTAATGACAAAGAGAAAGAAGAACTCGAGATCAAGTGAATCCACAAAAGACCAAAGAAAACCAAAAAGAAAAAGAAAACCAAAACCAAAAGCCAAAAAACCTAAAAACCTAAAAGACTCTAAAAAACACGACTCACAAGCAAAGATCTAGAATCAATAAAGATCTAGAAATAGGCTAACCAGTTCCCGGCAACGGCGCCAAAAACTTGATACGTGCGTGCTGAGTTTAGAATTTATAACCCAATTCACAACTCACCGCAAGGATACGGATCATCGTAACACGGGGTCGAACGCAAGGACCGGTTGCTAAATCTAAATCCTAATCGAAACTAAATCAAAAGTAAGCAAACGAATAATGATGATGGAAGTATATGGAATGAATAGAAAATAAGGAAGCAAAGCAATAAAAACGTGTAAACTAGCAAGCAAGGATGACCGTGGGTGTCAGGACCGTATTCCGTGTATGGGTATTTACTAAGCATGCGAGAATCACGATTATGACTTGTATTTGGGAATCATCAAGCAACAAAAATAGAGAATTCACCTCTCGTCTACTAACTCACTACCTACAGAGTAACTCGTCAATCTCTCGATCTATTAAAGTTAACCCTAGATGCATGAAGAACGCTATCATCAACCCTATATCGATTAAACCATATATCTATGTGAATAATACGATCTATCCTATTGATTTTGATCTGAAACTAAACTCATATCTGTATGTAGTTTAGAATATAAGATAATTGACTAAGGGATTAGCAAACATCGGTTGAATAAAAGCACAAATCAATAAAATCGAAATAAATCAAAACCGAAATCTAAGTTAGGGTCAAACATACCCAACACAAACGAATCCCTAACCCACAGTCGTGGATCTACTCACGGTTCATGGAAAAACACAGAGAATAACTAGAAATAGAGATAAAAGAGGGAGAAGAATCATGTCGATAGCGATGCAATCTTCACGTTCCAACTCTCCTTCTTCTTCCCGAAACCCCGCCACCTTCTATTTCTCTCACCAAAGCTCTCAAAAATTTGAATCTAAGTGTTCTCCCTGTTCTAGACATGACTAGGTCTTTTTTATAACTCTAGGACGGCTCCCAAGAGTCCTTTTCCCATTAGAACTCTAAAAATCACGAATTAGGGTTTTTTTTGGGTCTTGACTCGACCCAACTGACTTGGCCTTTTCACGAATTTACTCATAATTTCTGTTCTAGTGTCAAATTTGTTTGGGCGAAGCTCTTGAAACGCTCTTTCCAATGGTACAAGTTTTGCATGATTTGGACTTCTGTAGAGAGAGTTATTGATCTTGCAACATGAGTACCTCTTCCAAACTTCATCTCTAACGCTCCATAAATGCTCATTTTCAAGTCGAATGATAACACGTATTTTGGGTGACGTTTTGATATATGATGTCTAGCGTATTTCACTCTATTTTACATATTTGTAGACATTCTAGGGCACATTTGGCTTCGACATTGCATGGTTGTATTCTTTGGTGTTTAAACAGGTTTTCACGCATAAAAAGAGCAAAGGAGTGGAAAACATGGACTACGGAACATCACAGACGAAACGGGAACATTTGGAGTGTTTCCAGGGAAAACGTGAAGCTCAAAAAACGTCAGAATTTGCAAGTTCAATAACTTTCACTCCACAAGTCCAAAACATGCATTCTCTATATCATTGGAAAGCTCTTCTCAATATCTATGCCCAAACCGAAGGGAAATAAGAGGGAAAAACCTCTAGGTCGAAAATAATTCAGACTTTACACAGAAAATAGACCTAGAGAACACCAAAAGGGGGAGATTATCAAGAGGCAAGAGATCGGAGTAGAAGACGGAGATTACGAAGCCGGGAAATCGACTAAGCATTCTTCCTTTCTTCTATTTTACGATGTTTTGTATTATTGATATGAACCCTGTCGTTTCGATGTTTAGCGAGTAGTTCCCTTGCTGTAGGTTAGGGATTTGCTATGTAGGGATCTTTGGTTTCTAATTCCAGACTTTGTGGTTTTATTTATTCTATCCGGTTTATTGAGTTGCGTTTAATGCATTTGATCTTGTTGGCCACTTGATTGAATGAACTTAGGGTTTTAATTCGCATAGACATATGGGATTCTAACATGGAAATAACTCAATAAATAGAACATGTATTGCATTGAGAGATGAATATTTGCCTAGGGATTATGATAGCGTTCGTTCATGCATCTAGGGTTTTAGACTATTGAATCGAGAGATTAGTAGGATAAAGCCTGGATAGTGAGGTTAGACTCGAGAGGGTTAATCTCTACTTTAGAGCTTGAATTCCCTGAATCGGATAGATAAACCACTGAGTTTGCATCTTTTGAAAGACCCTTGCATGTAAAGCAATCCCGAAGCCTGCAGTGTTTATCATTCATAGTTACAACCGTTTTTATTATTCGTTTTGTCACATTCTCTCACTCATATTATTTTCTCTAGATCTAGATTTGGATTAGAATCTGATTCAGTTGTTTACTTGTCCATGTGTTCGACCCTAGTTGCTACACACGATCCGTACACTTGCGGAATTTGTTGAGTCTAGGAATTTATCACTTGATCGAAATTAATTCACCTAGATTTGCGACATCATCGAATCATCTTCGAAACCATAACTCTGCAAAACTAATGCACAACCGGGTTTTGTGTCCTAACATGCCTAGAATGTCTATGAATGCATGTGATTATCCTGTAAAACCTAGACAAAGTCTCATAAAAATATAGAGAAAAATATGAGTTATCATTGGTATCGGTTGAGCAGAAGATTAAGACTGAAAAGAGCATCTTTGTCGTGCAATTTGGAAAGAGTTCCAGAAAGTGACCACGAGGAAAAAGAAAGGGTAAGGAATCGACAAAGAAGGCCAAAGTTACCGTGTTGCCGAAGTCCAAACCCGACAAGGGAGAATGCCATTACTGCCATGAGGTTGGACACTGACGTAGGAACTGTAATCTCTACTTGGAGGATCTGAAGAAGAAAAAGCTTGTCGAAGCTTCATCTTCAGGTATCGACATTATAGAAGTTAACGTTTTGTCTTCTTCATCCTGGGTATTGGATACCGGATATGCCTCACACATTTGTGGAAATGTGCAGGGTCTGTGAAGAAGTAGAACGTTGGCGAGAGGTGAAGTGAATCTGCGCGTCGGAAATGGAGCAAAGGTTGGTGCATTGTGTGTTGGCGACTACGATTTACTTTTACTGTCTGGACATGTTTTAGAATTGCGTAATTGTTACTTTGTACCTGTTATAAGTAGGAACATCATTTCTATTTCTTGTCTAGACTTGGATGGTTTTGAGTTTTCGATTAAGAATAAGATTCTTTCGATATATAAAGACAACGTTTTATATGGTATTGGTTACTTATTTAACGGTCTTTATGTGTTGAGCAATGAACCATCTAATATGATCTATAACATCGATACGAGGGGTTACACGGAGAACTACTTGAACCCAACCTACCTTTGGTATTTTCGTCTTGGCCATATAAGCGAGAAACGTATCGCCAAACTCCACTCAGATGGTGTTTTGGATCCATTTGATTATGAATCAATGGAGGCATGCAAATCTTGTTTATTAGGCAAGATGACAAATAGTCTTTTTACCGGAAAGGGACAGCGGACGGATGAGCTCCTTAGTCTAATACATAGTGATGTATGCGGACCGATGAGCACGTCTGCCAGAGGAGGTTATTCTTACTTCGTTACTTTTATCTACGATTACAGTCGTTATGGTTATGTCTACTTAATGAGGTATAAATCTGGAACGTTTGAATTGTTTAAGACGTTCAAAAACAAAGTAGAGAATCAACTTGGAAAGAGTATTAAGACACTCCGATCTGATCGTGGTGGTGAATACATGAGCCAAGAGTTCAGTGATTATCTTAGAGATTGTGGAATCGTTTCACAATTGACTCCTCCAGGAACACCTCAGTGGAATGGTGTTTCTGAACTATTAGATATGGTTCGCTCTATGATGAGTCAGCTGATCTTCCAATATCTTTTTGGGGATACGCTCTTGATACTACTGCTTATATACTGAATAGAAGTTCTTCGAAATCAGTTCAGGAGACACCATATGAGATATGGGTTAGGAAGAGTCCCACGATGTCTTATCTCAGAATTTGGGGTTGCGACGTGTAATACCCCGAAATCTGTTTCGAATATTTAATTATTTTGTAAACAAATGATTAAATGGAGATATCGCGAAATCACCAAAAATGAGTAGTACAGTATCAGGAGAAGGCACGAGGATCGTCACAAGCGGAAAGACGAGAAAAACGAAAGAAGAAAAGTAAAGATTCAGTTTGGTCCGGACCAGACCAGTAGCAGGTTCGGGCGAACCAGAGGGAGATCGAGAAAATGAACAAAAACGGAGAAAACTGAGTTGGTCCGCCAGACCAGGAAATGGTCAGCTCCGGACCAACTCAGTCAGTCGGCCTTGAACTGGACAGGCGGACTGGAGAAGTGGTGGAAACAAGGAAATTGGGTTGGTCTGTTGGACTGGGATTTGGTTCGGGTCGGACCAACCTACTCAGTTGGACTGAAATGAGACAGACAGATTGGGAAGGAAATGGAGCAAAAATACAAGGCCAGTCCAGTGGACTGATGACAATAGTTTTTTACGTTATTTTCCTATGGTTTTAGCTACATTTCACCCCTCTTTTCCGTAAAAATCTAGCATTTAGGCCACATTTTGTGCACAAATACCGTTTTCTTTGCTCTTTGATGTAATTTTAAGAATATTCGCGTAATCAGACGAAATCAGAGCTAAAACGGTATTTTTGAAGCTTAATTGGACCAAGTGGACGATCACGGACGAGCTAAGGAAGGTCACGGACTTGTCGCGGGCGAGAAACGGACTTCGGAGCGGAACATAAAGAATCTAGATGTTGAGAACATTGATATCAACATTTTATAACATCGATATCGACGTTCCTCAACATCGATATCGACGTTTCCAGCCACCTCGAGATCAGACTTTCAGATTTCCCGATCTAGACGTTCCCGAACATCGATATCGATGTTCCATACCTCGAGATCTAAACAGTCCAGATGTCAAACTTTCACAACGTTGATATCGACCTTTCATACCTCGAGATCTGAGCAGTCTAATATCGACTTTTCACAACGTCCATATCAACCTTCCAAAACCTCGAGATCTTGACACTTTGGGAGAATATCGACGTTAGAAAACATCGATATCGAGGTTTTTAACGTCGATATTTCGAAATATCTATAAAAAGACCGTAAGGAAACCGAGGAGGGGTTCGACTTTTTACACATTTTTCGATATTGTTTGATAACTTTGGGATCTAGACGTTTTAGAGGCGATTTGGAGTGGAGAATTGCTACATTTCATTGTTCAAGGATTGATTCTTCATACTATAAGTCTTCTATTGCTTTTTCTATTGAAATGTTGTATGAATCCATGTCTATTTCGTTTTTCTCCATGATGTGTGAGTAGTTTATTTGCTGTAGGCTAGGGAATCTAACCATGTTACGGAATTATCAATGCGCTTAAACGGTTGAATGCATGTCGAAGTTAGATCCGGTTTTATGAATTGAACGTAATGCTTTCTTAGGATTGATCACCCTATAGAATTGAACCTGGATTAGTTAATTCCAAAAAAATTTGGATTAACTAATACTGAAATTCATTTATAAGATAGGTTCAATTATTAATTCTGAACGCATAAGTTGGACTTGATAAGGAATTCATAATTCGACCTAGGAACTATGATAGCAGACATTAATGTTTCGAACGTAGACCTAAAGTTGCGGAAGCTGATAGGAAAACGTTAGTTAGAGAACGGAGATCCCTGACCGCACGCGTTCTAGGATAGAGGCTTGAGTTTCCTGAATCGACCTTAGACTGCAAACCAACCACATCCACTTAGATAATTCGTAGCATCAGTGAATGATAACTCATATTCTTCTCTATATTTTGATGAGAGTTTGTCTAGGTTTTATAGGATAATCATATGCATTCATATGCATTCTAGGCGTGTTAGGATACAAAACCCGGTTGTGCTCTATTTTGCAGAGTTACAGGTTTCGAAGATGATTGGACTCGAAAAGGAGCCATTTGGAGCGTTAAAGGAGAAGTCCGGATGAGATACTCATGTTGCGACATCAATAACTTTTTCTACAGATGTCCAAATCGTGCGAGATCTTTACCATTCGAAAGAGCACTTCAAGAGCTTCGCGTAGACACCAAATCGCGTAAATCCGACACCAGAGCAGAAAGTTACGAGCAAAATCGTGAAGACCAGAACATTGCCAGCGAAGGGCCGGATCCAACTGGATCCGGTCCGGATCCAGGACGCAGAATTCGACCACAGGAATTTGGATCCGGTCCGGATCCACCTGGAATCGGTCCGGATCCAGTCTAAAACCTTGTTTCGCGATTTTCAGCATCTGAATGGGAATATGACTCTTGGGAGCCGCCCTAGGGTTATAAAAAAGCCCTAGCCACGTCCTAGAACATCAGGGAGCCTTAGAGAACACTTAGATACACACTTTTGGAGAGCTTTTGGTGAGAGAAGAATAGAAGTTCACGGGATTTCGGGAAGAAGAAGAGGATTCGATCGTGAAGACTAGACATCGACATGAGCTTTTCTATCCCTTCTTTTATCTCTTTTTCTCTGTTCTTTCTATTATTTTCCATGAACCTTGAGTAGATCCATGACTATGGGTTAGGGATTCATATGTGTTTTGGGTATGTTTGAACCCTAACTTGGATTTCGAGGTTATGCTTGTTTCGGTTTATCGATCTAT
>NW_010965073.1:149910-150898 GCF_000463585.1 Tarenaya hassleriana
GAGTTACTCTGTAGGTAGGGAGTTAGTAGACCGAGAGGTGAATTCTCTATTATCGTTGCTTGATGATTCCCGAATACAAGTCATAATCGTTATTCATGCATGTTTAGCATATACCCATACACGCGAATACGATCCCGACACCCGTAGTCATCCTTGTTTGATAGGTTACTCGTTTTCATTGCTTTCTTATTCCATTTTCCATAGATTCTATATACTTCCATCATCACGTGCTTGCTTGCTTTGATCTATTTTCGATTTAGATTTGGATTTAGCAACGGTCCTCGTGTTCGACCCCGTGTTACGACGATCCGTATCCTTGCGGTGAGTTGTGAATCGGGTTATATATTTTAGACTCGGTACAGACGTATCAAGTTTTTGGTGCCGTTGCCGGGAACTGGTTAGCCTATTTCTAGGTCTTTATTGATTCTAGATCTTAGCTTGTCTTCTTTTTCTTTTTCTTTTTGTTTTTCTTTCTTTGGTTTTTGCGAATTCACTTGGTTTCGAGTTCTTCTTTTTTTTTGCGATTTGCAGGGTTCTAATGCATGACACGGAGCTCTACTCGGAAAGAAGACAGTCTACGATCCGGAGATTGAGCGTACTTTGAGAGACATCCGAACTCAGCAGAGAAGAGAAGCTATGTCAAGGTCAAGTACTTCACATTGTTGGTTGTAATGCTCTAGGATGATCCGTGATATGACACTTTGACTTTGTATTGATTCATTGGTTTATGAATGCATTACATTCCCGTTATATGATTGGCATGTTTGTTATATTTCGGTATCCTTGAATCATTATAGAATGATTCTAAACTCCCTGGTCAGTTATCATTGTGGGAACAATGATGAATTAAGACTAGCATGAGGTGTGATTGATGCGGTTCATGATGAGGAGCATCACGTGAATCAAGAGCACATGAATCCGCTCTATGATCAGCATACCGAGGGCGAAGCTACTTATGTTGCAGAGGAGACTTTGGGTTCTTACATTG
>NW_010965073.1:151700-154129 GCF_000463585.1 Tarenaya hassleriana
CACGGCATGGATAAGCGACTGTTGCTATCCACGTTCATCCATGGACTACGATATGATACCAGAGCTTGGATGGATGCAGCCTGTGGAGGGACCGCTTATGAGATTCCCTTTGACACCCTAGAGATTCAGATTGCGAAGATGGCCAAGGCTAGAGGGATGTCCAGAGATAGCAATAGACGACCCATGGCTCGGATAGATATAGGAGAATCTGCGATTTTGAAAGCTGTCATGTCTGAGCTAGCGGTTATCAAGCTCCATTTAGAAGCTAAGAGCAGTTCGAATCAGACATCACCAGAGCTAGAGGAAGCAGTGGAGGACGTCAATTATGTCGAGAAAATTCATCCCGGTTTCTCCTACGGAAACCCGAGCGGAGCATTGAATGCACAGCAGCATGGCGTTTCCAGAATCCCTCAGAATCCCCCAGGATTCACTCAGTCACGTTTTTAGGGGCAGAATCAGGGATATGCGCAGCAGAATCCAGGATACGGGCAGCAGAATCAGGATTATCGAATGCCTCAACCTGAGAAGAACGACGAAGCAGACATTAAGACGATGCTCGCCCAGCTAATGCTCGATCAGAAGACATCATTCATTGAGCTGAAGACCGAGATACAGAGCATAAAAGTCAGGCAAGACAATTTTGAGAGGAGATTAGATGGGGTCGAAGCTCATCTGAAGCTTGTCGATACTCAGATTGCACAACTTGCATCGCATGCCTCCAGACCACAGGGTACATTCCCGGGAAAGCCTGAGCCGAATCCACGAGAGCACGTCAATGCTATTCATCTTATAAGTGGAGAGAACTTGCATGATACAATCCCTTTGACCACAGAAAAAGGGGTGATCTCTAGACACACCATCGAGGAGAAAGGGAAAGCCATAGCTCACGAGACACGTAAGGTGCATGTAGAGGAAGCCGAACCGCCTTATGTAGCTCCTCCACCTTATGTACCACCCGTTCCTTTCCCCTCTCGATTGAAGAAGCATGCTGAGGATACACAGTTGTCTAGATTTGTTGATATGCTTCGGAAGTTAGAGGTTAAGATGCCTTTCTATGAGACGATACTTCAGATCCCTTCTTATGCGAAATTTTTGAAAGATGTCTTGAATAAGAAGAGGGTGATTGGGAAGGAGGCAGTCTCCTTGAGCACAGAGGTGAGCGTTGCGATTCTACAGCATGAGTTGCCACTGAAGAGATCGGATCCAGGTAGTTTCTCGATTCCTTGCAAAATTGGAAACATTGAGATTGACCGTGCGTTGTGCGATCTGGGTGCCAGTGTGAGTTTGCTTCCATTGTCTATCTATAAGAAGCTCAACATTGGAGATCTTAAGCCGACGAGGATGGCACTACAGCTTGCAGATAGATCCGTCAAGTATCCTGCAGGTATTCTCGAGGACGTCCCATTGAAAGTCGGGGATTATTATGTTCCCGTTGATTTTGTTGTCTTAGACATGGACGAGGACTCGAAGATACCGATTATACTAGGCCGACCGTTCTTAAACACGGCCGATGCGGTGGTTCATGTTCGTGATGGTCGTCTTACGATGAAGATAGGTGACGAGACGGTGGAGTTCACCTTAGATCACAACATGAAGCTATGTCGATGTGCATGAATTCCTCACTCAAGAAGTTTTCGATCAGTTTCGAGAAGTCGATCCTTTAGAGATATCTCTCCTTGCGTCAAATGAGAGCATATACAACAATTGAGAGGATATCTGGGAGCTTACACGAGCATTGAACGAAGGATCGGACGAAATTGGAGTTTTACAGAAGATGGATCCGGACCGATTCCACCTGGAAACGGACCGGATCCAAACATAGCCTTCCGAAGACGGATTTTTACAGAAGGTGGATCCGGACCGATTCCACCTGGAAACGGACCGGATCCAAACACGGTCTTGCGACGACAAACTGGAAACGGACCGATTCCACCTGGAATCGGACCGGATCCAGTCTCTGAGCAAATCGGACGTTTTTCACATCGACACGCCCGATTCTTCTACGAACGTCTCCGAACCCTCCACGACGATTATTGAAGACGTTCAAGAGACCAGAAAGCCACCACCTAGCACGGGGACGCTGAATAAAGCGGATTGGAGTCTAGAGAATGTCCCGAAGGTCAAATTGAAACCCTTACCTCAAAGGCTTAGGACAAAGGAACACATAGGACCATCATTGGAGAGAGGTACGTATCCTGCTCATAATCCTATATCTGGTTTTGAACCTTCTATTACAGGCCGTCGAGTAAGGGTAATGAGCAAGAGAGGATCGAAACGATCAAAATCATTGCTCAAACGTCCACAAGATCCTTCACGAGGTCCAAAAGATGCGCTTAACGCTCAACATCTAGGGTGGCGAAAGATCGATTATCTTCGTCTCTCAGACCCTCCCATCATTTGAGCAAGATAGGTTGAGCTAATGACGTTAA
>NW_010965073.1:154342-154592 GCF_000463585.1 Tarenaya hassleriana
GCATTGCTATTATGCTTTTGTTCGGGTAACGTTTGTTGTTCTATGAGCGTTTACACCGGCACACGAGAGATGAGCATCGACTTCCGAGAGACAATGTTGGATAGGTTTCAGTCTACAGAGTTTGTGAGAGCTCTTGTGTTTGACGTGAGTTAACTTCATTGCGAGCGAACCAATTTCGCAGAGCTAAGCCTTCTCTATCCCTCTTATTGGTTCTTTCCATACGTTGTTTTCGATTCTACTTTTTCGGGCG
>NW_010965073.1:154704-165709 GCF_000463585.1 Tarenaya hassleriana
AAAATTTCCACTTTTGCATATCACTTTGCATTAATTGCATTCACATGTTTTCTTTTTTTCCATATAGACGATTTTTGTTAGGTTTGCATGATTGCATTTGATCATATAGATTTAGGATCATATAGGTTCACGTGCATACCTCGAAAACCCGTTTTGAACATCATTTAGAAGATTTATAGGATGATAGAGTAGGAATATCTTGATGATCTAGTGACTTTGTAGAGCGTGGTTGAACTGTGTCGAATTGATAGTTCTCCAGACTTTCTATATATAGTTTGTGGGATGGGATTGTTGTTTGGAACCTACAGAGTTGATACGACTATATCCAGGTTATATGTTTCTTGTAGAACCTTTTCCGAGTCTTGTAGGTCGATGAAATCTAGTTCAACAATTGCCTTGGGAAAATAAAGCATCTCGACAGTCCACTGTCGGAATCTCGTCAACGAAAATCGTTCGAGGACATGAGTGCATCGATTGATGGTTCGGGTCTAAGTTGTGGGTCAGACATCGCATCAAAAGAAAAAAAATATATAAAAAAAAGAGAAAAGAAAAGAAAGAGAGAAAACGATGCCCTTCAACTTCAACGTCCTAGAAACCCGAGGTGCTAGCGTTCATTAAAGAAATTCTAAAAAAAGGTAAAAAATCCAGGTACAGAGTAGAACTAAGATCGAATAGGCTAAGTTAAGATAAGGATAGGTTCGGAAATAGGCTTGGTGAGTTGTAGAGATTCTAACATCCAGGTACAGAGTAGAACTAAGATCGAATAGGCTAAGTTAAGATAAGGATAGGTTCGGAAATAGGCTTGGTGAGTTGTAGAGATTCTAACGGGTTCTAGGTGGCAATTAAAATCCCATGGCTAATTTGAGTACGATTCTCGGGAAACTAGTATTGGATGGATGTTTTGCTTTTGATCTCTCGCGATGATGCTATTTGATGTTCGTCATTCCCTGTTTTGCAGATTTTATTCCTTCGTTCTTTACTCGAGGACGAGCAAAGGTTTAAGTCTGGGGGGATTTGATAACTCCTATTCTTCTATATATTTTGATGAGAGTTTGTCTAGGTTTTATAGGATAATCACATGCATTCATAGGCATTCTAGGCGTGTTAGGATACAAAACCCGGTTGTGCTCTAGTTTTGCAGAGTTACAAGTTTCGAAGATGATTGGACTCGAAAAGGAGCCATTTGGAGCGTTAAAGGAGAAGTCCGGATGAGATACTCATGTTGCGACATCAATAACTTTCTCTAAAGAGGTCCAAATCGTGCGAGACTTGTATCATTCGAAAGAGCACTTCAAGAGCTTCGCGTAGACACTAAAATCGCGTAAATCCGACACCGGAGCAGAAAGTTACGAGCGAAATCGTGAAGACCAGAAAACTGCCAGCGCAGGGCCGGATCCAACTGGATCCGGTCCGGATCCAGGATGCAGAATTCGACCCCAGGAATCTGGATCCGGTCCGGATCCACCTGGAATCGGTCCGGATCCAGTGCCCTTGGGTTATAAAAAAGCCCTAGCCACGTCCTAGAACATCAGAGAGCCTTAGAGAACACTTAGATACACACTTTTGGAGAGCTTTTGGTGAGAGAAGAATAGAAGTTCACGGGATTTTGGGAAGAAGAAGAGGATTCGATCGTGAAGACTAGACATCGACATGAGCTTTTCTATCCCTTCTTTTATCTCTTTTTCTCTGTTCTTTCTATTATTTTCCATGCACCTTGAGTAGATCCATGACTATGGGTTAGGGATTCATATGTGTTTTGGGTATGTTTGAACCCTAACTTGGATTTCGGTTTTGATTTGATTCGGTTCTATTGATTTGCACTTTTATTGGATTTATGTTTGCTAACCCCTTGATCAATTATCTTGGATTCTGAACCACATAGAGATATGGGTTTGTTTCGGATCAAAATCAATAGGATAGATCGTATTATTCACATAGAGATATGGCTTAATCGATCTAGGGTTGATGATAGCGTTCTTCATGCATCTAGGGTTAACTTGAATAGATCGAGAGATTGACGAGTTACTCTATAGATAGTGAGTTAGTAGACCGAGAGGTGAATTCTCTATTATCGTTGCTTGATGATTCCCGAATACAAGTCATAATCGTTATTCATGCATGCTTAGTAAATACCCATACACGTGAATACGATCCCGACGCCCGTAGTCATCCTTATTTGATAGGTCACTCGTTTTTATTTGCTTTCGTATATTGCTTACCATTGATTCTACATATTTCCACCATCACTTGCTTGCTTGCTTTGATCTATTTTCGATCTAGATTTGGATTTAGCAACCGGTCCTCGTGTTCGACCCCGTGTAACGACGATCCGTATCCTTGCGGTGAGTTGTGAATCGGGTTATAGATTTTAGACTCGGTACACACGTATCAGTGAACCCCCGAACCTACAGTGCCTTTAATTATAGTTTTCTCCCAACCAACCAACAATCTTGCTACCGACCTTCGCTAGGATCACCATCGACACCATCACCTCTTTGTCCCTGTGTTCGACCCTGGTACTACATTGAATCCGTACCCTTGCGGAATCGGCTTAGTCTAGGTATTTATTACTTGACCATCCATTCACCTAGATTGGCACTACAATTAGCAGACCGATCAGTCAAATACCCCCTCGGGATACTAGAAGATGTGCCGCTAAAAGTAGGTGACTTCTATGTGCCGGTAGATTTTGTGGTAATGGACATGAATGAAGACACGAGAATACCTATTATCTTTGGTCGACCTTTCTTAAACACAGCAGATGCAATTGTGCATGTAAGAGCAGACAGACTCACCTTGAAGATCGGAGGTGAAACAGTCGAGTTCACACTAGATAAGAACCTTAAGCAACCAATGTCTGTAGACTCCGCCTATTACATCGATGCGCTAGATGCTCTAGCAGATGAATTCTTGGAAGAGTTTCACGACCTTGATCCTCTAGAAGTTGCTTTGGAAGCTACTAGAGGGGATGGATACATGGACAATGAAGAAGTAAACGAATATCTTCGGGCACTAGATAGTTGTGCGTAGGACGAAGCTAACATCCAATCCACATCAATGTCTGTCGAAGCTCTCTACAGAGTAGACCATTTCCAAAATGATGAAAGGAGTCTAGAAGACTATTCCCCACCGTCAAACAAACTCGAGTTCGACGACAACTCCAACCTAACGAGAACAAGGGGAACATGTGATTGGGAAGTAAAATTAGCTCCTAAGGTCGAAATGAAACCCTTGCCTTCTGGACTGAAATACGTATTCCTAGGAGAAGAGGATACCTATCCAATTATAGTCAACAGTGCCTTAACAAAAGGTCAGGTCGCGAAATTGCTAAAAGGGATAGGATACACTCTAGATGACATAAAAGGGATAAACCCGCCATTATGTATGCATCTCATCCACTTAAAAAATGAAGACAAGTCCTCAATAGAACATCAACGTAAACTCAACTCCGAATAGGAAATCTGGTACTTAATTGGGAAAAGTGTCATTTCATGGTACAAGAAGGCATTGTGTTAGGACACAAGGTGTCATCAAGAGGGATAGAGGTAGATAAAGCAAAAACCGAGGTAATCGAGAAACTACCGTCCCCTCACAATGTCAAGGCAGTCCATAGCTTTTTGGACCATGCAGGATTCTATCGTAGATTTATTAAAGATTTTTCAAAAATCTCAAAACCCCTTACCGAACTATTGTCCAAGGACGCCACATTCAACTTCTCAGTTCAATGTCACCAAGTGTTCAAAAGGTTGAAAGAAGCTCTAATCTCACCCCCGGTAATCCAACCTCCGGATTGGAACCAACCTTTCGAACTAATGTGTGACGCTAGTGATGTCGCTGTAGGAGCCGTGTTAGGGCAACGCAAGGATAAGAAACTACATGCCATATACTATTCTAGCAAGATGCTAGATGAGGCTCAAGTCAATTATACTACCACGGAGAAAGAATTATTGGCGGTAGTCTTCGCATTTGAGAAATTCAGATCTTATCTTGCGGGTTCCAAAGTGATAGTATACACAGACCATGCGACCCTAAGATATTTGCTGTCGAAGAAAGACGCAAAGTCGCGCTGATGCGCATGCACCGAGTCTTATATTTAATACCTGATTCGTACCACTATCCGCAATTATACGGAAGTTGTAGTACCGAGGTTGAACACGAGGACTAGGATGTATTAGTCTATCTCTAGGCTAGAATGGAAATCAAATAAAAATATGAATGATGGTGTGTGTCGGAATGGAAACAAACAAATAAGATTAACAGTTTGTAAAGGATGATTCGAGGCGTTGTAAGCTCGAGATCCCTCAAGAATCACAAGGACGGTTAGTGATGCTACAATGCCTATGGGTTTATCTCCCAAAAGGGGGTTTCAAGCACTTCTTCTAGAGTTTGTCTCTCCCGAGCTTAAATTCACTACCTAGAGAATCGATTCACCCATCTCCCAATGACCTAAATGACCTCTAGATGCATTAGTGTACCCTATCATGAACCCTAAGCAAGCTAAGCCATCTTCCAATGTGAATAACTCACTCATTTGACATTTGGTTCCAAACATCATTCCCATATCCCTATGATCAATGTGTTCTATGGTCATATCGATTAGGGGTTCATCCAAATCAATAGCATTAAGCATAAAACATCAAACCCATGGAAGAAAACTCAAAAAACATCATAGATAAGCATAGGTGTCCATACAAAAGTGGGGATCCTTCACCCACAACAAAGTCACTACTCCATAACTAGAGGTTCAAAACAGAAAACAAAAGGGGAAAACATAGAAAAGGAGAAGAAAAGCTCAAGATGGTCTTCAATGGTGGTCTCCTCTTTCAAGATGTCTCCCTAGGTCTCCAAATCTATCTTGCCTCTTCTCCAAGGTGATTTTCTCAGAAAGGGTCGAGTCCCCTTTTTTCCCTTCTCAAGCTCCCCTTTTTGTGTAAGTGCAAAAACTAGGGTTTTTCCTCAAAAATCGTGCTTTTCCTTTTTGGGCCGGATTTGATATCGGGCGGTCGCTCACTTTTTGTTCAGGGTCGCCCATTTTTTCTTCAGTGTCGCTCGTTTTCTTCAGGGTGAGCGACCACTCATATTTACGAGTGACCGCTCGTTCTTCTTTGCAACTCGAGGCGACCGCCTTGTTTAACGAGCGACCGCTCGTTCTCCGTAATGGCACAGAGCGACCGCCTGATTCTGCGAGCGACCGCCCAATTTCTTGGCTGTCACAGCGAGCGACCGCCTGGTATAACGAGCGGGCCGCTCGTTTTCTCTGAGTTCTTCGGGACTTCTCGATTCCGCTCCTTTTCCGTGCCTCATGCGCAAATATCCTCGTTCGATCATCCTGCAAGGAGAATGGAGGAAAGGATCCTACCCATGACCGTCTAACGTCCTATTATGCCTAAAATATGAGAAAAATCAAAGTGTGTGACGTTAGAAAAACCGATGGAAAACCCGTGTGATCAAATCCCCCCAGACTTGAGGTTTGCTCGTCCTCGAGTAAATGTGCGTATAAAACTATCCAAGGGGTGATAAGGTATAGTCGGAGTGCGAATAGGGGTTTCAAGTGGATCGGTTGTACGGGTTAAAATTGCTATGAACGAAATCGAGTTTGGTATACTTTATCTTCTCCAACATTCGAACAAAGGCTTATCCATGGGATTTCTATTGCTTCCCACGATCTAAAATGAAGTGTTCCCTACTTGCCGAGCATGCCTCCTGAACACATCCCAATTGAGAGCCCCAAAAGTCACTTAGACTATAACTTCATTGTTTTCTCTTGCCCCCATATCTTGCCCCAAAAATCTAGCCTATAGCTTTTTTTTCATATGATGTAATCCCGGGCTTTTAGGACGTTGGAATTTGACAAGTTCACTCTTTGCTCCTCTTTTTTTTCTTTCTCTTTTGTGTCCTTGCCCCACAACTTAGACCCGAGCCTTCGTTTCCGACGCACTCATATCCCCGAATGATTTTCATAACGAGTAGATGACAGAGGAGTGTCGGGATACATCGTATTTTCTAGGGCTTGTTGCTACCTATAGGCTTCCTAACTTAGAGGTCAAAAGGGTGGTTTTTAGGGAGACGTTGGCACTTGGTTCGTAACCTCTACTCCACCTAGATTTTAGGAGACAAAATCATCCCACGTGACATTCATTCGTTCTAGGATTGGATCAGCTATTTCTACTTCAGTCGACAATCCATTCAACGCTTTAGAGAAATCTAAACTTACTCGTAAAACATTTCCAAGCCAATCTTCACTCTATATCCCCACATCATCATCCGGCTAAACCTTTGAGAGGGAAAAACCTTATGCAAGTGTATGCATGCATTCCTAGACCTATATGTACATATGGAACCTATTAATGACAATCCATGCAAGTATGTACACGATGTAAGACTCTTTTTTTTTTTCTCGATGAATATGGAATGCGTGATTCTAAGTGCAAGTGATGCATGATGTGTAGGGTTCATGGGTACGATGTACGTCAGTGTCACTCCTCCCCCCCAGACTTCAATCAAACACCGTCCACGGTGTTAACTCTCGCCTAGCGGGGAGATGCCAAAGAGGAAATAAGGAATGATTGGTTGAAGTGGATGAGTGTGTTACCTTTTTACGATGAGGTGGAGTTGCATTCCAATTTCTCTTTTGCGGGTGTCATGAGCCCATGAAACCTATGCAATGTGAGAAGGCTACAATGCCATGGAATGTTAGCTAAATTGAATGCAAAGGGGTTAGAGTTAAGAGAGGGGACCGAACGGGCCTTTAGCAGGACCCGTGGGATGAGGACTCTTGTCCGGAGTCTATGTCGAGGTCTGATGAGACTTCAAAGCGGATTCCTTCTTCGGTGAGAGGAGGTAGCACAAAATAGGCCATGTCGAATGATCGATACCTACTCTCGACGTCCACAAACCTCCATAGTATGTCCCCGTTTTGTTCTTTGACAAAATTGTTCTCCAAAAGATGCATGTAGTTGATCTTGTCCCCGTGGATGAAATCATGTGCATATGCTCTAAGATCGATGCCCACTCGCTCTGCAATCATGGTTACGATTCCTCCAAAACAAATTGACTCGGTGGTTGAGTTAATTACCTTGTGCATATGCAGTGCTACCCTAGACGCGACGTCCGTAACCTCTAAACGGTTGTTCATCATGAAGTGGAGAGGTTCCATGAGCATGTTTAGTTCTGTGATGGAGACGGTTTGCGTATTCTCTCGTGCAAATAGGGTGGATGCCATGAATTGCTGGAGGTAGCGGACTGCGGGATGTCGTATCATGAAGGCATCGAGTTGCCAAGGAGTGAATGTCGCGGCCGCTATTTGTGTCTAGAAGTTTCTACACTTAGCGATCGTGATCTTTGGGATTGTCGCCGTGTTGCCCGCTTGAACGCCCAAAATTTGAGTGAGATGCTCCATCTTGAGATAGTATTGGCGCCCTTCTAAGCGGAATCCGATATAGCTGCTGCGAGGGTCGGCGTTCCTTGGCATGAAACATTGGAAGGTGCAGGCGAATTCCGTTGTCAATGAACGGTATGTGCGAGGGTTGGCGTGGAGTAGACGTTCCCATCCGGCGAGTTGGAATATACCCTCGATTCTCTCATAGAGTTGCTTCGGTCGAATGCCATGGTGCACGAATTTTGAAGCCTTAATTCCCCTCTACTGGATTTGGTGGTGGAGAAATGCCTCCTCGTGGGATCGGGGTTGAAATTGGATCGGTTCCTCGTGTTCTTGCTCGGCATCAATACAGATTGCATCCACAAGACTTGAAAAGTGGGCATTTTGTGGCTTGAAGTCTTGTAACTCCGGTATTGTGTCTGAAATGTATTTCCGTGCTCTTCTCCAACAGTTGCTGGAATCCATCTGAAAAAACTAAAAACGTCGGAAATTGGTCAGAGAAAACGAGTGACCGCTCGTTTTGATGAGTCAAAAAGTATGATTCCAGGCGACCGCTTGAGCGATCGCTCGATACTTGAGGTTCAGGAGGAGCGAGCGGTCCGCCTGTTTTCATGGGCGACCGCTCGTTTCTCCTATTTTGCAAATGGGCGACCGCTCGAAAAAACGAGCGGTCCGACCATTTTGTCTGTGAGAAAATTTTTTTTGAGGCAAAACCCGAGGAGATGCTGCATAAACCGATTTCCGATAAGATCGATAACCCTTAAAACATGTCAAAACATCATATAAATGCCCAAAGATCCAAAAAGAAGAACACAAGTCACGGGTCATAAAGAACACGTCTAAACATAGTTCAACGGAAAGCATAGAGCGTTCTATCCTAATGATCATCGAGTCAAGGAGCCGTCTTCTTGCTCCCATTGCTGGTTCCTGATGCGAATTAGGCTTCGGTGTCACTTCCTTGGATTGATTCTCCCACGTCAAAGTCTTCATCATCCATCATTCTCTCCATTGTGTGGATGATCTCACGCTGAGTGCTCTCGATAGAAGTGGTGAAGATGGCTTCTAGAGTGGAGAACTGGTCCTCCATTGATTCTTCGATCGATGTGAGTCGGGGGCCTAGCTCTTCGATGGCGGTGAGACGGGTGTCGAAGCTTTGTAGGTTCTGCAGGATGAGGTCCACTCGAGGATCGGGGGCGAATGTTGATGGACCTTCATTGCCTTGGGTCGGTGCCCCACCTCTTCTTCCCCTCGGGTCTCTTACTCGAGCTGGAGCGATGTCGAGGAAGTCTAGTCGCAGCGTTGCGGGTGTGAACACCTCTAAGGAATTGCTCGGGAGCATTATGTATCTCTTCAATCCGTCATCTCCCGTGTAAACCCATTCGGACCCCTTTCGTCGAATATGTCCTCTGAGTCGAAGAGCTTCCATGTTCAGGAGGATATTGGTATCGACGATGTCGGCTTGAAAGAAGGTGATTCCTGTGTCCACCCGTTGAGCTATCTTTGTGGTCATACCGCCCACGCAAATGCATGTCTCGTTGGCCTTGTGTGGGCCAATGTGTGTAGATGCATGGCTATCCGCGAGGCCAAGTCCATATCCGACCACGGAGCCCGAACACAGGAGTCAAGTGATGGTCCTTCATGGAACTCCCGGAGTGCTTCGTAGAGATATCCCAACTCGATTTTGTGGATCTTGCCGGGCTCATCTCATGCGAAGATGAAGTTAGACATCACTGAATGGGCGTAGCGGATTGCCGGATGTTGCACCCATGAGATCTTTCCCGCAGAGCTCGAATAGCGCCGGATAGCTATCTTCTCCCAAAAGTCTTGCAGTACGTATGCTGATATGGTGGGAATGATAGAGTGCTTCCCCTTGGGGACCTCCAGAATGTCTGCAAATTGGGCCATGCTCAATCAGACCCACTTCTTGTTTAACCGGAACTCCATATAAGCCTCGTCTATCGAGTTGTCCGCCGGAAAGTAGCACGAGTATGTGGCCAGAAACTCGCGGGTGATGCTTCTGAATAACGGTTCTACACTCTTGCTTAGTTGCCCCCAGCCGAGCTTCTCAAAGATGTATTTGTTGGGTTTCCTGGGATCTCATGAGCGAATCTAATTCCTAAGAGATCGATTCTAGGGTTTGCGCAGCGGATATAAAACAAAAATTTTAATGAAACCCTAGAACCATGCTACTATTGAATCATAGAAACGTTAGAACGCTTACCTCAATCGATCCGGGGCCTGTATCAATTGATCTGTTCGTCTGATCACTCTAGGCAGGAAGAATACCTCGCCCTCTACACGTATCCACACGTCGGGATGGATTCCAACAACTTGGAACTTGTCTGCTAGGACTAGAGATCTCGATCTCTCTTGTGTGCAAGGTTTTTGGAGGCTTAGGGTTTTATTTTTCAAGCTTAGAATCTAATTCTAAACTGAAAAATATGTATTAATTTTTCTTCTTCTTTTTCCTTCATCTAAAACCCTAGAAGACATTCTCCTTATATAGACTTTCCAAAAATCCTAATTTGACAAGGAATAGATTACTAGGAATCCTAATCTAATTAGATTTCCTAAACCTATTAGAATTCTAATCTCATTAGGTTTCCTAGATGTAATAGAATTCTAATCTCATTAGGATTCCTATACATAACAGGACTCCTAATCCCATTAGGATTCCTATTCCAATTAGGAATCTCAATCCAATTAGGATTCCTAATCGGGATAATTTAGCACACGTACTTGTCCATCCCTATTGTGTGTGACCCTATAGGCTCATCCGGAATAGCAGTAAAACGCAGAATCTCCATTCCGGTAATACAAGTCATACGCGGTCTCTAGCAAGACACTATGACTACCTATCTCGAATAGAGTTTGTTTGTGATCATACGAAAGCCAGTGATGATTCCGACTGATGATCCTTTTGTATCGCGATATCATATGTCGAACATAAGGCATGGACAAGCCACCTTATCTGATTCGACTGCTTTCTCGTTCACTGAGTTCGACTGTCTGAAATAGACGACGTTCGTCTATAGTGCGGCCACACATTTCTACAGTCTTGCTCACACGAGGGGCCCAGCGATATCTCTCTCTTTTACGAGAGGTACAAATCCCGTATTGACTATCTACAATCCAGTACATGATTCGTTTCGTACCTGATACACGCCTTTATAGTCCTCCTGTTACGCAGGACGTTTGACGTAATCAAAGCACGCAACTCCTCATGTTGGATTCTGTAGATATCTCAGGTCTTAGGATCCAATCATAGAATCGTCGTATGAGATTCAAGTCATGACGCTAGTCCATGTGACAATCTCATGCGGGTCAGTCCAGTATTCCGTTCTGCAACGAATACCTATGATTGTGATCGTATCCAATACCTATGATCATCTATGTGATCATCAATCACACATCATACTAGTCTTATTATGTCGTTATTCCCATAACGACACAAGACTAGGGAGTTTAGTATCATTCATAATGATACATGGATTTCATAACAGATCTAGCATGCAAGAACATGTAATGAATAAAATACTCTCATAAAACACATAGAAAGTATCAATACATCGAATGTATCTGAACAAAGCTCATAAACAGTACATCATAGAGCACCAAACCAACATC
>NW_010965073.1:170244-175790 GCF_000463585.1 Tarenaya hassleriana
GTTTTGGAGGTAGAACGGACGTTCCAGGCTTGGCAGAACGTTCGGTCTCGACTGCAAAAGTCAGAACGGATGTTCTGCCTAGTAGAACGGACGTTCTGCATGGCAGAACGGACGGTCCAACCTTCCGTTCTGTGCCAATCAGTCCGTCACCCGTGGACCGTCCGTTAGGGTAGTTCTCCGTGAACAGATCACGTTTCCCCGCGTTCTCAGCCCCGATCAGACCCGAAACTGAACCGAATTCTTGTGTACACCCAAAATTCGAATTCCTGCACTCTATGCAACATGAAACATGCAATCTACACTAGATTCAATCATCAAACATGCATAGATATCAAAGCAAACATGGATTCAAACAATTCAAATCCTAAAACATGCGTGATCGAGTTCTACGAAATCAAAACAGAGAAACCAGGCTCTGATATCACTGTTGGGTTTTCTGGGATCTCATGAGTGAATCTAATTCCTAAGAGATCGATTCTAGGGTTTGCACAGCGGATATAAAACAAAAATTTTAATGAAACCCTACCATGCTTCTATGAATCGTAGAAACGTTAGAACGCTTACCTCAATCGATCCGGGGCCTGTATCAATTGATCTGTTCGTCCGATCACTCTAGGCATGAAGAATACCTCGCCCTCTACACGTATCCACACGTCGGGATGGATTCCAACACCTTGGAACTTGTCTGCTAGGACTAGAGATCTTGATCTCTCTTGTGTGCAAGGTTTTTGGAGGCTTGGGGTTTTATTTTTCTTCTTTTTTTTTCTTTTTCTTTTTTTTCCTTTCTTCTTTTTTTTCTTTTCCCTTTTTCTTTACTTTTCAAAAATCCTAATTTGACAAGGAATAGATTACTAGGAATCCTAATCTAATTAGGTTTCCTAAACCTATTAGAATTCTAATCTCATTAGGTTTCCTAGATGTAATAGAATTCTAATCTCATTAGGATTCCTATACATAATAGGATTCCTAATCCCATTAGGATTCCTATTCCAATTAGGAATCTCAATCCAATTAGGATTCCTAATCGGGATAATTTATCACACGTACTTGTCCATCCCTATTGTGTGTGACCCTGTAGGCTCATCCGGAATAGGAGTAAAACGCAGAATCTCCATTCCGGTAATACAAGTCATAGGCGGTCTCTAGCAAGACACTATGACTACCTATCTCGAATAGAGTTTGTTTGTGATCATACGAAAGCCAGTGATGATTCCGACTGATGATCCTTTTGTATCGCGATATCATATGTCGAACATAAGGCATGGACAAGCCACCTTATCTGATTCGACTGTTTTCTCGTTCACTGAGTTCGACTGTCTGAAATAGACGACGTTCGTCTATAGTGCGGCCACACATTTCTACAGTCTTGCTCACACGAGGGGCCCATCGATATCTCTCTCTTTTACGAGAGGTACAAATCCCGTCTTGACTATCTACAATCCAGTACATGATTTGTTTCGTACCTGATACACGCCTTTATAGTCCTCCTGTTACGCAGGACGTTTGACGTAATCAAAGCACGCAACTCCTCATGTTGGATTCTGTAGATATCTCAGGTCTTAGGATCCAATCATGGAATCGTCGTATGAGATTCAAGTCATGACGCTAGTCCATGTGACAATCTCATGCGGGTCAGTCCAGTATTCCGTTCTGCAACGAATACCTATGATTGTGATCGTATCCAATACCTATGTTCATCTATGTGATCATCAATCACACATCATACTAGTCTTATTATGTCGTTATTCCCATAATGACACAAGACTAGGGAGTTTAGTATCATTCATAATGATACATGGATTTCATAACAGATCTAGCATGCAGAAACATGTGATGAACAAAATACTCTCAAAAAACATATAGAAAGTATCAATACATCGAATGTATCTGAACAAAGCTCATAATCAGTACATCATAGAGCACTAAACCAACAACCTATACAACCCGGGATTGAGAAATCATCCCAATTCTCCTACAAGAACACGTCGAATGCACTAAATCCTCAACCCGCTTTCCAACGGAACAACCAAGGACCTCCGAGTTTTCAACCGAAGTATCCACAACAAGGTCAAGGGAGTCAAGGTTATCAAGGGAATTCCAACTATAGACCACAGCAAGTGCAACCCAAGGATCAAGACCCGGACATCAAGGATATGCTACTTCAAATCCTCCAAGGTCAAAAATCACAAGGAGTATCCATTGGGGCATTGAAAATGAGCAAGTTGCATTCAAGAAGCAATTGGAGGGAGTACAAGCTCACTTGAAGATCTTGGACAATCAAGTGGCCCAACTTGCATCATCCTCCTCATCAAGACAGCAAGGCATGCTTCCCGGTAAGAACGAGGTGAACCCTCGTGAGCACATCAATGCAGTGGAGCTAAGGAGTGGGAAACAACTTCCGGAGACCATCCCTCCGATGGTTGAAAAGACGTCGTCTCCAAGGCTAACAAGAGAAGAAAAAGGAAAATCTGTAGAGGAAGACACTCCTAAGGTGCAAGCTGAACAAGAGAATGAACCAGCCTACATCCCGCCTCCACCTAAGGTACCCTCGATACCTTTCCCTTCTCGTCTAAAGAAATTTAATGAGGACAGCCAATTCGGGAGGTTTGCGGAAATGCTGAAGAAGATGGAGATTACAATGCCTTTCCATGAGGTAATCCTTCAAATGCCTTCTTATGCGAAGTTCCTCAAGGATATTTTGACAAAGAAGCGAGTGGTTGAGAAAGAGACCATAACATTGATCACCGAAATTAGTGCAGCCATCACCAAGCACGAACTGCCCTTGAAGATGTCTAATCCGGGGAGTTTCTCTATACCATGCAAGTTGGGAAACATCGAGATTGATAGAGCGCTATGTGATCTTGGAGCTACCGTGAGTTTAATGTCGCTATCCATTTACAAGAAGTTGAACATAGGCGACTTGAAGCCCACGAGAATGGCCTTGCAACTAGCGGACCGATCCATCAAATATCCAGCAGGCATTCTAGAGGACGTACCCCTCAAGATTGGCGGATTCTATGTGCCGGTGGATTTTGTAATGTTAGACATGGATGAAGATTCTAAGGTACCAATCATACTAGGCCGACCATTTTTTAGTACAGCGGATGCCGTAGTGCACGTTCGAGCTGGTAGATTGACGATGAAAATCGGAGACGAGACAGTCGAATTTACACTCGACCAGAATTTGAAGCAACCCTCGACAAATGATACGATATGTTATGCAGATATACTTGAAGCGATGGCGGAAGAAGTGATTGGAGAATTCCGTGAAGTGGACCCGCTAGAAGTGTCACTAATGGCCACATAAGCAAGTCTATATAGCAATTGGGAAGAGATCGAGGAGATAAGTCGGGCATTGGACGGTCAAGAAACCGAAAAAGAGATTTCTGAACTATTCCGGGCGACCCGCCCGAAATCACCCAGTTTCGGAGTGATGCAGAGGCAAACGAGCGATCGCCCGACATTTCAGGCGGCCCGCTCAAAATCTCTAAGCAAAATTGATCCAATTCCGGCTGCAACGAGCGACCGCTCGAATTATTAGGCGGACCGCTCGAAATCTCTGAGCAAAATCGACTCATTCCCTGGGCAATCGAGCGACCGCCCGAATTATCAGGCGGACGGTACGAGACCCAGATTCCGAAATGTTTCGTTTTCTGATCTGATTACACAATCGTTGCATAATCTGATCAACTGTAACTCAAATAGACATGATTTATTCTTATGGATGACTCATAGTGAATGAATGCATGTAACTTAATCAAGATATGGTATATGCTTGATTGAGTGGGAGCTTCGAGATTTGGATTACATAATCCAATGGATTGTCTATTCGGATCATGTTAATCATTGCACAGAAACCGGTTAGATCTAGTAGCTCTACGAGTAAAGCACTTGTCAAGGCCTCGATCGTACGTGTCATGGGCCATGCCAAAGCTGGGTGTGCCGTATTATCTTGGTGAGGCAAGATGGAGAAATGGTGGTTCTCATAGCTTGAAAGTAGATGCTTGATCTAGGTGCGGTTTCGAAAATCCCTTGTTTATGTAATGCTAAGTGTGTACCTCCCATTACTAGAGCGCCTGTCAAGGCATCGATCGTCCGTAACACGGGTCATGCCAAAGCTGAGCATGATAGATAGATTGACACTGATTGATGATGGACTAGCTGGTAGTAGATCATTAATAGAATCTGCATTTGTCTTGTTCGTTCTGTTTTCTCTCTTTTGTAGGACATGGCGTCAACCGGTAGGGTACCGAGTTTGACGATGCGATCTATCCTTGAGAAGGATAAATTGACTGGGACGAACTTCTTAGACTGGTATCGTAACTTGAGAATAGTTCTCAAGCACGACAAGAAGTCATACGTCCTAGAAGGGGCTCTACCACCAGAGCCTGCGGCCAATGCCACGAGAGCCGTCAAGGATGCTTGGCAGAAGCATCAGACTGACGACAATGAGATCTCCTGTCTCATGTTGGGAAGCATGGCCCCGAATCTGCAGAGGCAGTTTGAGGAGAAGAGCGTGTTTGATATGATCAATCAGCTCAAGACCACGTTTGAGGAGCTAGCGCGTACTGAAAAGTACAAGACGCTGAAAGCTCTGGTGAAGACGGAGATGCCGAGAGGTAGCTCTGTCAACACCCACGTCCTCAACATGAGAGCTCATGTTGAAGAACTTGAGCGTATGGGAGTGAACCTCGATGGTGACTTGGTTGCGGACTTGATCCTGATGTCATTACCCGAGCACTATAACCAGTTCGTGATGCAATACCATATGCACGGGATGACTAAGAGTTTAGCCAAACTGCATGGGATGCTGAAATCGGCCGAGCAGGATATCGTGGTGCCCAAGACTGTGCTTGCTGTTGAGAATAACTCCAGCAAGAAGCGGCGGGGTAAAGCCAAAAAGAAGGCGGTGAAAAAGGCAAAAGTTGCCTCTACGCCCAAGCCTAAGCCCGATAAGGGTGACTGTCATTACTACGGAGTGTCTGGACACTGGAAGCGTAATTGTCACCTTTACTTGGAGGATCTGAAGGATAAGAAGCTTGGGGAAGCTTCTGCCTCAGGTATTCATGTTATAGAAGCTAACATCTGTACTATATATTCGTGGGTATTGGATACCGGAAGTGCCTCACACATTTGTGGAAATGTGCAGGGACTAAGAAGAAGTAGGATGCTAGCTAAGGGAGAAGCAGATCTACGCGTCGGAAATGGAGCAAGAGTTGCTGCATTGTGTGTTGGCGTTTACGATTTGCATCTTCCTTCTGGACTTGTTTTAGAGCTTAGTAATTGTTACTATGTTCCTGCGATTAGCAGAAACATTATTTTTATTTCATGTCTGGATTTGGATGGTTTTCGATTTGTGATTGAGAACTCGAGTTTGATGATTATCTAGTTAATGGTTTATACGTCTTGAACGATCAGCCTTCGAACTCGACATCATCCATCTATAGCGTGAGTTCTAAACGGTTTAAGCCGAACGACTTAAACCCGACCTTCCTCTGGCATTGTCGTCTAGGCCATATAAACAAGAAGTCGATACGGTTATGTCT
>NW_010965073.1:180255-185721 GCF_000463585.1 Tarenaya hassleriana
TGCATCACACATATAATAACAATCACAATCACACCCGCATGGAGTCCACCATGGGGCTAGCCATAAACCCTAGTCAAGTCAGCATGACTAGGTGCGCATCACACGCCCATCACTCGCGTGACGTTGGCCGTCGCATCATATGACAATATCGCCTCAAGCGCTTGTCACGTCACGTGACTATCGATGTCAAGTCCATGACACAACGGAAAAGTAAACACACCCGTATGGAGTCCACCAAAGGGTCCATCCATATACCCTAGTCAAGTCCATGACTAGGGGCGCCTCCACGCCCGTCAAGTCCATGACGTTGGCCGTGTCAAGTCAGCATGACACAATCGATCATATCACCCGTATGGAGTCCACCATAGGGTTCCAACCATATACCCTAGTCAAGTCCATGACTAGGAGCGCGTCACACGCCCGTCAAGTCCATGACGTTGGCCGTCGTGTCGCACACGACTAATCGCGTCTCAAACGCCCGTCAAGTCCATGACGGTGATGGTTGCATCCACAACCATCCACAAACACAATCATGCTTGACTCGTACGCACGACCAAGCTACACACATGGCACACATCATGTATATATCCCCCAGTACAATCACACATATCACGGTATTCGGTCCCTTACCGATCTACCGCTTAACGCCATGCAAACTACCTCGTATAATCACACAACGAGTCACTCGAATCGTTGTATCACACATCTCACACACACGTGATTCGAAAATCATCCGAAAAAGGATTCCATACTCTAGAACGGTCGGTCTAGGGTGTGGATCGGTCGGTCCAGGGGTCCCGTGCTGTCCCGGGGCCTCTCGGGACAATTTTTGAGGTCTAGAACGGAGACCATTCGGTCTGGGGATGCCAGACCGTCCGGTCTGGGTCACCCAGACCGTCGGGTGTGCAAAAACAGACCGTCCGTTCTAGCTCTGTTCTCTCTCGCGAAACAGTTTTCTGGTCCGACTTCATTTGGCCATATCTCACTCATTTCTCCACCAAATTATGTGTCGTTTGTTGCTAAATGTTTATTGAAATGTCCTCTATCTAATCCAAGCAACAAACCATCGAAATAATACAATCACATCGACGAAAACGAGCTCACACAGACGCAACTCGAGCCACTCACCTCTGTTTTGGCTCAGATCTGGTTTTGGCCGGATTTCGAGGTGTTTTCCGATCTGTTCTTTGCCGGAAACCTCTTCTAGACACTCTAGGGATGTCCTCCTTCGTGTTCTCGAGCTTCCCTTGCGTTGATTCTCCCTGGTTTTCGCCCCTTTCTCTCTGTTTCTCATCTCCCTCTCTTTTCTTTGATTTTGTTCGAAAATGGTGAAACCCCTGCCTTGGGAGAGGTTTATGCTGCGAGAGGGAGGTCGAATGGGCTCAAGACCAGGCCCAAGGTCGAGCCTGCATCACCCTGAATAGATTGGTCGGCGACTTGACGCCGGTGGGGTCTGGGAACGCAGAGAAATACGCGTCCCAAGGCAGCAAGTTGGGCACTTGCGTTCTGCCCAGCATACCGTCCGTTCTGGGCCTGGAACGGACGGTCTGGGCCTAGTTTCGGCCCAGCTCCTCGCTCGTTCGTGGTCCGTTCGTTCCGCCTTTAGCAGTCCGTCCGTTCTGCCTTTGCCAGTCCGTCCGTTCTGCATTTCTGGTCCGTTTCGACTGACTTCGATTGCTCCGTTCTCACTCGTTTCTTACCCGAATCGCGCACCGTTTGTTTCTACACCTTCCTTGGAACGTCCTCTTGCATGTCCAATCAGTAGATTATTGAAAACTCATGTTTACACGATGAGGCACAACTCGAAACGTTCGTACCTCAAATAACTCGCGAATTCCGAATTCTGGGTTCTACTCAGTTTTCTTTTGTTCATAACTTCCTCGTTTCTCAGTCAAATCGAGTGTCGTTTTCTTCTAGATCTTCGTTGAAATATTCTCTATGTTTTTTTATTTGATTTACCTTCCTTTTATTTCCAAAACTAATTTAAATATTTCATACGGGAATCGGGGTATTACAAATCCTCCCCCCTTAAAAAGAATTCGTCCTCGAATTCAGAATCTCGTGATGTTACCAAAATTTTCTCGTATTCGATATCATCACCAAAACACAATCCAGATCGTCATATCATTAGAAAATATAAGTCTGATACAAACTGAACGTCATGTGAAAGAGTTCGTACAACGGTCAAGTAAATATATGCGGATAACTACTACGCATCTCTGCCTCGGGTTCCAAGTCATGTCGGAGACCCCTTGGCTCCGCCACACGACCATCAGAAGTGGCACCTCTTTCGTCCGCAACTTCTTGATCTTCCGACAGAGTAAGCAGCGGAAAATACAAGCAGATGTAAACTTCAACTCCTGGGGCTCTAAAATATGAGAAGGATCTGCTACGTACCTTTGTAGCATCGACACGTGAAACACATCATGGATATTGTCCAACTTCGGCGGTAATCCAAGAAGGTATGCAATAGCTCCCACTCTCGCGATCATGGGATAAGGTCTGATGTAGCGCGGCTTCAGCTTCCCGCTCTACCCGAACCTCGCAAGACCTCGCATCGCCTGTACTTAGGGAAAAGCATAATCTCTGACCTCAAGCGCGAAGTTTCATCTCCGCTGATCGGCATACGATTTTTGCCGATTCTGCGCCGTCTTCAGATGGACGCGAATCCTCCGTATCACCTCTGTTGACTCCTCCACGATCTCCAGCCCAAACTCTCGGCGCTCGCCGATCTCCGTCCAGCACAACGGTATCTTGCACGGTCGCCCGTACAAGGCCTCATATGGAGATACTCCGATACTCGTGTGATGACTGTTGTTGTATGCAAACTCGCACAACGTCATGTATTAGTCCCATGGAGCTCCCCACTCCATGATACAAGCTCTGAGCATGTCCTCTAGAGTCTGTATAGTCTGCTCCGACTGACTGTCTGTCTGAGGATGATATGCCGTACTCATCTTGAGCTTCGTCCTCAGTGCCTCTTGAATCGCCTTCCCCAAGCGGGATGTAAATCGGGCGTCTCTATCCGATATGATCTCGTTCGGAACTCCATGAAGACGTACGATCTCATCGATGTAAATCTGCGCCGACCGCCCGATCGGATACTCCTGACGGATAGGAATGAAATAGGCAGATTTAGTTAGTCGATCCACGACTACCCAAATGACGTTCTTCTTGCTCGGCGTGAGTGGTAATCCGACCACGAAATCCATGGCAATTGAATCCCACTTCCACTCTGGAATCTCCAACAGTTGTAGCTTGCCTCCCGGCATCTGTCGCTCTGCCTTCACTTGTTGACAAGTGAGGCATCTCGCTACGTAATCCGCTAGATCTCTCTTGACCCTCGGCCAAGTATACCATTGGCGTAGACCATGATACATCTTGCTCGCCCCCGGATGTATCGCCAACCTCGACTGGTGTGCCTCAGATAGAATCTCCTGTCTCAGCTCTGCGTCGTCAGGCACACATAGTCGGTTCCCCAGCCGTAGCGCTCCCTGTTCATCGATACGATAGCCCTTGAGGGTATATTCCTCGATATGATCCATGTACCGGGCGAGTAAAGGATCATCGCGCTGTCCAATAACCACGCGCTTTATCAGAGTCGGTGTCGACTCCCAGCGGCGTTGCTGCGCGATGAGGTGACAACGCGTATGGCCGCTAAGATCTTCTTCCTACTAAGAGCATCGACCACTACGTAGCCTTTCCCGGATTGTAGGCTATTTCCAGATCATAATCTGCGATCAACTCCAACCATCTCTGCTGTCTCAGATTCAGATCCTTCTGAGATATCACGTAGGTCAAGCTCTTATGGTCCGTGTTGAGCTTAACCTTCTCCCCGTACAGATATGATCTTCAAATCTTCAGTGCGTGAACTACTGCTGCTAACTCCATGTCATGAGTCGGGTAGTTCTCCTCATGCTTCTTCAGCTGCCTCGACGCGTAAGCGATTACATGTCCCTCCTGCATCAACACGCAACCGAGTCCGTGTTTGGATGCGTCAGTGTATACTTCATAGAGCATACCCGGTCGTGGCAGTGCCAGGATCGGAGCTGATGTTAACCTCTGCTTCAACTCTCTGAAGCTCTCCTCGCACTCAGTTGTCCAGTCAAACCTGACGTTCTTCCCCGTCAGCTTCGTCAAAGGCCGAGCTATCTTGGCGAACCCCTCAACGAATCGCCGATAATAGCCAGCTAGTCCCAGAAAACTCCTGACTTCCGTCGCAGAAGTCGGAGACTGCCACTCCATGACGGCCTCGATCTTGGCTGGATCGACCTGAATACCCTGGGCTGATACCACATGTCCCAGGAACCCAATCTCCTGTAGCCAAAAGCTGCACTTGCTAAACTTAGCGTACAGCCGATTCTCTCTCAGCCTCCACAATATCTTCCGCAGATGCTCCTCATACGTCTGCAGATCCGGTGAGTAGATGAGAAGGTCATCGATGAAGATAATGACAAACTCATCTAGATAGTCCATGAACACGCGGTTCATAAGCTGCATGAAAACAGCAGGCGCGTTCGTGAGCCCGAAAGGCATAACTACGAACTAAGTGTCCATATCTCGTCCGAAACGCCGTCTTCTGCACGTCATCCTCCTTGACCCGAATCTGATGATATCCGGATCGCAAATCTACCTTCGAGAATCACTGGGCTCCCTGTAGCTGGTCCAGTAACTCATCAATCCTCGGTAACGGGTACCGATTCTTGATGGTTACCTGGTTGAGCCCTCGGTAATCGATGCACAACCGCATACTCCCGTCCTTCTTTTTCACGAAGAGTACCGGTGTTCCCCACGGTGAAACGTTGGGGCGCATAAACCTTTTTCATTTATTCGTTGAACTACTCCTTCAATTCGATCATCTCAACCGGTGTTATCCGGTATGGAACCTTGGTGATTGACTCTGTACCCGGTAGTATGTCAGTAGTGGAATCCATTTCTCCCCTTGACAGAAATTCCGACAAGTCATCAGGGAAAAGCATTAGTAGAAAGTCCCGGGTAACCGTTGTGTCCTCCAATCTATACTTCGGGTAACAAGGAATGCCCCATTGCTCTTCTTGATTATCTTCTTTTCGGTCCTTCGTATTGAACTTAAGGGGGTCCTCTACTAATGTCAATATAGTTGGCGAGCGAGATAAGTCCTCCCCCTTTGTCTCAAACCTCCCACTCGGGGTGGATTGGCACAGGTTCCTTTAGGTACTGCTATAGGGCTTCTTAGGGATTTTGGAATTAGTTCCCTAATTCCAATCCATTGGTTTAGGCACTGGGCTGAATTGTAGAAATCGTTGATCTCCATTAAGCATATAATGGTGACATTCTAAATGTGCCATGTTACATTCACTAAGCCTTCGACGACCCCAGCTCGCATCATCAATGTACGGACCTCGACAGGTGAGGATTTTCTTCGGACATGGTTTGAAAACATTTTTCGTAGAAAATCGTTGGGTAATGAGCACGATTCCTTCCCGA
>NW_010965073.1:185902-187241 GCF_000463585.1 Tarenaya hassleriana
AACAAACCAGAGTAAGCAGCGGAAAATACAAGCGATCAGTATCGCAAAACAACACATGTCCGAAAAGTCATAACATAACCGTACAAAATGCGGGAATACAAGTCCCGGAGTTCAAAATAAAATCCCATACATGATGTTGCTACTCTCAGGCCGTCGTCATCCGTGCGCTAGGCGTAATCCTCGTGATCTGAAAAATGTAAAACCACGAGGGCTAAGCACAACTGCTTAGTGAGTAGCCTGGGTTGAACCCGGTAAACCCGTTCTCAGCGAGAACGGTGTTAGAACGATGATTCCAATCACATGCAGCAATAGTAACATGCATTATCATATAACGTGCATCACACATATAATAACAATCACAATCACACCCGCATGGAGTCCACCATGGGGCTAGCCATAAACCCTAGTCAAGTCAGCATGACTAGGTGCGCATCACACACCCGTCACTCGCGTGACGTTGGCCGTCGCATCACACGACAATATCGCCTCAAGCGCTTGTCACGTCACGTGACTACCGATGTCAAGTCCATGACACAACGGAAAAGTAAACACACCCGTATGGAGTCCACCAAAGGGTCCAGCCATATACCCTAGTCAAGTCCATGACTAGGGGCGCCTCCACGCCCGTCAAGTCCATGACGTTGGCCGTGTCAAGTCAGCATGACACAATCGATCATATCACCCGTATGGAGTCTACCATAGGGTTCCAACCATATACCCTAGTCAAGTCCATGACTAGGAGCGCGTCACACGCCCGTCAAGTCCATGACGTTGGCCGTCGTGTCGCACACGACTAATCGCATCTCAAACGCCCGTCAAGTCCATGACGGTGATAGTTGCGTCCACAACCATCCACAAACACAATAATGCTTGACTCGTACACACGAGCAAGCTACACACATGGCACACATCATGTATATATCCCCCATTACAATCACACGTATCACGGTATTCGGTCCCTTACCGATCTACCGCTTAACGCCATGCAAACTACCCCGTATAATCACGCAACGAGTCACTCTAGAACGGTCGGTCTAGGGTGTGGATCGGTCGGTCCAAGGGTCCCGTGCGGTCCCGGGGCCTCTCGGGACACTTTTTGAGGTCTGGAACGCAGACCGTTCGGTCTGCTGCAAAAACAGACCGTCCGTTCCACTCTCTCGCGAAACAGTTTTCTGGTCCGACTTCGTTTGATCATATCTCCCTCATTTCTCAACCAAATTCAGTGCCGTTTTTTGCTAAATGTTCATTGAAGTGTCCTCTATCTAATCCAAGCAACAAAATATCGAAATAACACAATCACGTCGACGAAAACGAGCTTACACAGATGGTATGAGTTCAT
>NW_010965073.1:187274-188352 GCF_000463585.1 Tarenaya hassleriana
CGTGCTGTCCCGGGGCCTCTCGGGACAATTTTTGAGGTCTAGAACGCAGACCGTTCGGTCTGGAGATGCCAGACCGTCAGGTCTGGGTCACCCAGACCGTCGGATCTGCAAAAACAGACCATCCGTTCCAGCTCTGTTCTCTCTCGCGAAACAGTTTTCTGGTCCGACTTCGTTTGGCCATATCTCACTCATTTCTCCACCAAATTATGTGTCGTTTGTTGCTAAATGTTTATTGAAATGTCCTCTATCTAATCCAAGCAACAAACCATCGAAATAACATCACATCGACGAAAACGAGCTCACACAGACGCAACTCGAGCCATTCACCTCTGTTTTGGCTCAGATTTGGTTTTGGCCGGATTTCGAGGTGTTTTCCGATCTGTTCCTTGCCGGAAACCTCTTCTAGACACTCTAGGGATGTCCTCCTTCGTGTTCTCGAGCTTCCCTTGCGTTGATTCTCCCTGGTTTTCGCCCCTTTCTCTCTGTTTCTCCTCTCCCTCTCTTTTCTTTGATTTTGTCCGAAAATGGTGAAACCCCTGCCTTGGGAGAGGTTTATGCTGCGAGAGGGAGGTCGAATGGGCTCAAGACCAGGCCCAAGGTCGAGCCTGCATCACCCTGAACAGATTGGTCGGCGACTTGACGCCGGTGGGGTCTGGGAACGCAGAGAAATACGCGTCCCAAGGCAGCAAGTTGGGCACTTGCGTTCTGCCCAGCATACCGTCCGTTCTGGGCCTGGAACGGACGGTCTGGGCCTAGTTTCGGCCCAGCTCCTCGCTCGTTCGTGGTCCGTTCGTTCCGCCTTTAGCAGTCCGTCCGTTCTGCCTTTGCCAGTCCGTCCGTTCTGCATTTCTGGTCCGTTCCGACTGACTTTGATTGCTCCGTTCTCACTCGTTTCTTACCCGAATCGCGCACCGTTTGTTTCTACACCTTCCTTGGAACGTCCTCTTGCATGTCCAATCAGTAGATTATTGAAAACTCATGTTTACACGATCCAAACACATACTCAGACGATTTCACCTTATCAGGGAGATTATAGACAGAGGAGACGTGCACATTTGCAGAGTGTCGACAGATGACA
>NW_010965073.1:188375-199099 GCF_000463585.1 Tarenaya hassleriana
ACCGATGAGTAGTGGCACAATTCTCTGCAAGAGTCAGTGTCCTATGACACCTGATGAGCGAGAACGCATGGATCGGATTCCATATGCTTCGGCAATTGGATCGATCATGTATGCCATGCTTTGTACTCGACCGGATGTATCCTACGCGTTGAGCATTACGAGTAGATACCAGTCAGATCCAGGTGAGTCGCACTGGATCGCCGTCAAGAACATCCTGAAGTACTTGAGAAGGACTAAGGATGTATTCTTGGTATACGGTGGGTCGGAAAACGAGCTCGCTGTAAGAGGTTACACCGATGCTAGTTTTCAGTCAGACTCGGATGACTACAGATCGCAGTCTGGCTATGTTTTCTGCTTGAACGGAGGCGCTGTTAGCTGGAAGAGTTCCAAGCAAGCGACCGTTGCCGATTCTACTACAGAAGCTGAGTATATTGCAGCGTCGGACGCAGCAAAGGAAGCTGTTTGGATCAGGAAGTTTGTTGGCGACTTGGGTGTCATTCCGAGTGCTGATAGCCCCATTGCTCTGTATTGTGACAACAATGGAGCGATCGCACAAGCGAAAGAACCCAGATCCCATCAAAGATCCAAACACATACTCAGACGATTTCACCTTATCAGGGAGATTATAGACAGAGGAGACGTGCATATTTGCAGAGTGTCGACAGATGACAACATTGCCGATCCGTTGACGAAGCCTCTCCCTTCGTCGAAGCATGAGGGTCATGTTAGAGATATGGGCATTAGATGTTTAGCAGTTCATGATTAGAGCAAGTGGGAGATTATTGGTTTAGTGCTCTATGATGTACTGTTTATGAGCTTTCTTTAGATATATTCGATGTATTGATACTTTCTATGGTTTTATGAGAGTATTTGATTCATTACATGTTCTTGCATACTAGATCTGTTATGAAATCCCTCGAAAGAGACTTTTGAGCAGCCGACTTTTGCAGTTCTTGGGGAGTTTTTGGTGAGATCCAAAAAGCTCAACAACTTCTAAGTCTCGTTTTCTCGAGGTGCACATATTGAATAGAGATTCGAGTCATAGCAGACAAGTTCCAATCGTTGGAATCCATCCCGAGGTGTGGATACGTGTAGAGGGCGAGGTAATCTTCCTATCTTTCGTGATCGGACGTGTTCTTCAGTTGATACAGGCCCCGGATCGATTGAGGTAAGTGTTCTAAAGTTTCTACGATTCATTAGAAGCATGGTTCTAGGGTTTATTAAAATTTTGTTTTATATCCGCTGCGCAAACCCTAGAATCAATCTCTTAGGGATAGGATTCGCTCTAGAGATCCCAGGAAACCCAACATCAACCTCCGGATTGGAGCATCCCTTTTGAATTCATGTGTGATGCTAGTGATTTTGCGGTCGGAGACGTATTGGGACAAAAGAAGGATGGAAAGCATTATACCATATACTATGCAAGTCGGACGCTCGATGATTGCCCAAATGAATTACTCCACCACGGAGAGAGAGCTCCTTGCTATAGTATTTGCCTTCGAGAAATTTAGATCATACTTGGTGGGTTCTAAGGTGATCGTATACACGGATCACGCCGCCTTGAGGTACTTGCTCACGAAGAAGGATGCTAAACCAAGGTTGATCCGATGGGTGTTACTTCTAAAAGAGTTTGATCTAGAGATCCACGATAGGAAATGAACGGAGAATACAGTGGCGGATCATCTATCGAGATTGGAGATACCCGAAGCTATACCAATAGACGATTCACTAAGGGAAGAACATATCTTATCCTTGGAGATCAAGAACGTGACCCCTTGGTATGCGGATTATGTCAACTACCGGAGCTAAGCTACAACGGGAAGAAAAAGTTCTTCCACGATGTTAGAGACTACTTTTGGGATGAACCTTTCTTGTTTAAGAGAGGTAAAGATGGATTATTTCGAAGATGCATTCCGGAGGATGAAGTGAAGCAAGTGATACATCATTGTCACGCATCGGATTACGCAGGACATTTCGCCTCGGCCAAGATAGCCGCAAAGATCCTACAATCGGGTTTCTATTGGCCAACATTGTTCAAGGATGTGCACACTTGGATTATTTCGAAGATGCATTCCGGAGGATGAAGTGAAGCAAGTGATACATCATTGTCACGCATCGGATTACGCAGGACATTTCGCCTCGGCCAAGATAGCCGCAAAGATCCTACAATCGGGTTTCTATTGGCCAACATTGTTCAAGGATGTGCACACTTTTGTAAGTTCATGCGATGCTTGTCAAAGAACGGGTAACATCTCGCGGAGAAATGAGGCACCGCAGAACTTTATATTGGAGGTGGAACCATTTGACGTATGGGGAATAGATTTTATGGGACCGTTTCCATCATCTTGCGGTAACCTATACATCCTTGTGGCAGTTGACTATGTGAAGAAATGGGTGGAAGTACTTGCTAGTCCGAAAATTGATTCAAGCACGGTGTCACGGATGTTCAAAAGAGTCATATTTCGTTAATATAGTGATTCAGGGCATATTGACTAAATACGGTGTTCACCATAGAGTAGCCACTCCCTACCATTCCCAAACGAGCGGTCAAGTGGAAGTCTCTAACCGGGAGATCAAACAAATTTTGGAGAAAACAGTGGCCAAGTCAAGAAAAGACTGGGCTTTGAAGCTTGAAGATGCGGTTTGGGCATATCGGACAACATTTAAGACACCGATCGGGGTGACTCCGTTTCAACTCGTGTATGGGAAGGCCTGCCATCTTCCGGTCGAGTTAGAGCACAAGGCATACTGGGCGATTAAGGCGTTGAACTATGATTGGAAAACCGCAGCGGAGAAACGAGTGCTAGAGCTCCACCACTTGGAGGAAATTCGCTTGGACGCATACGAGAACGCACGAATCTATAAGGAGCGGGCCAAGAAGTGGCATGATCGCCATATCCTCAACCGAAACTTCCAACAAGGTGACTCGTGCTTTTATTTAACTCTCGACTAAAGCTTTTTCCAGGTAAGTTGAAATCAAGATGGTCGGGACCCTTCATCATAAGGAGTGTCACCTCGCATGGAGCGGTGGAACTCGACAACGGGAAAGGCGATTCATTCATGGTCAACACCCAAAGGATCAAACCGTATAATCTAGGGAATACCAAGCCGGGAGGAGGTACCTCTGTACTCTTCCTTTCTTTGATTGATTGAACGTCATCTCGGTCTAGCTACACCTTAACTAGCAACCCCGGTTAACCCCGGGATGTAAATTCTTCGAACCTCGTCATTTTTTTTCTCTTTTGTTTACATTAGAAAGGCTCCAAATCCTCCAACTCACTCTCATCAAACCAAGTCTTTTCGTCGGGGGAGCAAGAAACGGGAAAAATCTTCATCTGGCGCCAGAATACAGAAAAAACGGGCGGACCGCTCATTTAATGAGTGACCGCTCGCTTCTCAGTTTGCATCGAGCGGTCGCTCGGTTTCTTCGAGCGACCGCCTGCTTTAATTCGAAAAAAAACGGATTTCAGGCGGTCGCTCGAGAGATTGAGCGACCGCCTGCTCGCAAAACCAGAGTTTTTAATCGAGTGGGAGCACCACTTCCGTCACCACACTTCTCTCCCTCTCTCTCTCGCCGGCGAAACCCTCTACCCGTTCCGCCTTTGTCTGACGTCGTGCTGCACTGCCGCCCCCGATTCTCTAACGCCCCGATGCCTCCCCTCGTTCGACCTCCCTCGCTCTCGTCTTCCTCCGTTCGAATCAGTAATCTCTCTCTCTAAACCGTGTCATTGGGGTGTTTAGGATAAGGATAGATCGAAAATCTTGATGGGTGTAGATACTAGGGTTGATTTGGTCAATTTCAGCCGGAAAATCCCGATTTCCGGCCGAAGAATCGATGATCTGAACTAGTGAGTGGTCGCTCGTTTTGCTCGAGCGACCGCCTGTTTATCCAGCGGTCGATCTAGCGATCGCCCGTAAAACGAGCGACTGCCTGTTTACTCAGGCGGGCCGCTCGTTTTCTCTGTTCCACGAAAAATCGTTCGGTTTTCTTCACCCTAACCCCAATGCCCCGATCCATATCGACTATACCTTTGCAGATGGCACCAAAAAGAGCTCGAACAAGTGACGTCGCCTCATCATCACGAGAGGCCGAATTCTCTCCAAGGAGAGAGATGAGACCGGGAACAATCACAGCAATATTGGAGACGAAGCAAAACCTCCTCATCGAAGGACCACCAAAGCTGGTCAAAATTGACAGACACGATGAAGCATACGCGCAAGCAAAACATCTGTCAAAGCTCAAGCAACGCCCGAGTAAATTTATGTGTGAGCACACGGTTCGACGATTGGGAATTCAAGCAAACGTCGAATACATCTTCGAGAAGCTCAGCTTGGGAGCATTGAGCAGAAGCATCGAACCGTCATTCAAGAGCGTAACCCGCGAGTTCTTAGCCACATATTCATGCTACTTCCCATCCGATGGCTCAATCGATGAAGCGTATATGGAGTTTCGGCTGAACAAGAAATGGGTTAGGCTGAGTATGGCACAGTTTGCCGACATCTTGGAAGTCCCGAAAGGGAAGCACTCCCTCATTCCCACCATCTCAGCATATGCCCTCCAAGACTTCTGGAAGAAGATAGCCGTCCATCATTGCTCAAGTTCGGCGGGGAAGATCTCATGGATTCAACACCCGCTATCCGCTACGCTCATTCCATCATGTCCAACTTCGTATTCGCAAGAGACGAACCCGGCAAGATCCACAAAATCGAGCTGGGTTATCTCTATGAGGCATTGCGGGAATTCCACAACGGACCATCTCTTGACTCGTGTGTCCGGGCTCCATGGACGGACATGGACTTAGCTTCGTGGATAGCCATGCACCTCCACACATTGGCAACCACCAAAGCCAATGAGATATGCATTTGCGTGGGCGGGATGATCACGAAGATCGCCCAACGAGTGGACACGGGGATCTCATTCTACCAAGCCGACATGGTCGACGACCGCAATCTCCTCGACATGGATGCCCTCAGGCTTCGAGGACATATTCAGAGGAAAGGATGGGATTTGGTCTTCAAGGGGAGCGATGGGCTAACACGATGCATCACGCTCCCATGCGAGCAAATCGAGACGTTTACGCCCGCCACCCTTCGACTGGACTTCCTTGACATTGCGCCAGCTCGGATAAGAGTTGGAAGGGGGAGAACGATTGATCCCTCAGCGTCGGGAAACGAGGGTCAATCGAGCTCCACTCCCGATCCTCGATTAGATCTTATACTGCAGAAGCTAGAGAGCTTTGATACTCGGCTTTCTGCGGTTGAGGCGCTCGGCACCCGACTCACCTCTCTCGAGGAGTCTATGGAGGACCAGATGGACACCCTCGAAGCCACACTCACTGCATCCATCGAGAGTTCCAAGCGTGAGATTATACGGACCGTAGAGCGGATCATAGATGGCGAAGATTCTGACGCTGGAGGATCAGCTCAGGGGAGTGAGACCGAGGGCTCTTCCGCATCTGGGGCCAGCAAAGGGAGCAAGAGGACGACCCCTTGTTTCGATCACCTCTATGATAGAATGCTTTATATTCCCGTGGAACTATGTTTTGATGTGTTTAGAACTCTTAACTTATGTTCCCTCTTTTGGATCTTTGGGCGCTTATATATGATGTTTCGACGTGTTTAAAAGTTTACAATCTTGTCGGAAGTCGTTTTATGCAGCGTTTTCTCAAACTTGGCCCGTAAAATTTTCTCACACACAAAATGGGCGGACCACCCATTTTATCGAGCGGTCGCTGATACGTGTGTACCGAGTCTAAAATCTATAACCCGATTCACAACTCACCGTAAGGATACGGATCGTTGTAACACGGGGTCGAACACGAGGACCGGTTACTAAATCCAAATCTAGATCGAAAGTAGATCAAAGCAAGCAAGCAAGTGATAGTGGAAATATGTAGAATCAATGGTAAGCAATGTAAGAAAGCAAATAAAAACGAGTGACCTATCAAACAAGGATGACTACGGGTATCGGGATCGTATTCGCGTGTATGGGTATTTACTAAGCATGCGGGAATAACGACATCGTACTTGTATTCAGGAATCATCAAGCAACAAGAATAGAGAATTCACCTCTCGGTCTACTAACTCACTACTCATGCAGATGTGTAGTCTCCACGATCGAATCTTCCTTCTTCTTCCCGAAATCCCGTGAACTTTTATTCTTCTCTCACCAAAAGCTCTCCAAAAATCTGTATCTAAGTGTTCTCTAAGGGTCTCTCCTGTTCTAGGACGTGGCTAGGGCTTTTTTATAACCCTAGGGTGGCTCCCAAGAGTTCTACTCTCGGTAGAAGACTGAAAATCGCGAATTAGGGTTAACTGGATCCCGACCGATTCCAGGTGGATCCGGACCGGATCCAGATCGGCAGAATTCTGGTCTTCACGATTTTGCTCATAACTTTCTGCTCCGAAGTCAGATTTATGCGATTTTGGTGTGTACGCGAAGCTCTTGAAGTCCTTTTTCCAATGGTAAATTTTGTGTGATTTGGACTTCTGTGGAGAAAGTTATCGACGTTGCAACATGGTTACCTCATCCGGACATCTCCTTTAACGCTCCAAATAGCTCCTTTTCGGTTCCAATCACCTCCGAAACCTGTAACTCTGCAAAACTAGAGCACAACCGGGTTTTGTGTCCTAATACGCCTAGAATGCCTATAAATGCACATGAATATCCCACAAAACCTAGACAAATACTCATCAATATATAGAGAAGAATAGGAGTTATCAAATCCCCCCAAACTTAAACCTCTGCTCGTCCTCGAGTAAAGAACGAAGGAATAAAATCTGCAAAATAGGGAATGACAAACATCAAATAGCATCATCATGAGATTCTAAAGCACAACATCCATCCAATTCCAGTTTCCTGAGAGTCGTACCCAAACCGGTCTACTATGATCTTTCTACCGAAGACTAATCTACCTAGCTATGGGATTTTTATTGCCACCTAGAACCCATTAGAATCTCTACAACTTACCAAGCCTATTTCCGAACCTATCCTCATCTCAACTTAGCCTTCTCGATCTTAGTTCTACTCTGTACTTGGATTTTTACCTTTTTGTAGGATTTCCCTATCGAACGCTGGCATCTCGGGTTTCTAGGACGTTGAAGTTGAGGGACATCGATTTTCTCTCCCTTTTTTTTCGGATTTCTTTTCTCTCTTTTCTCTCTTTTTTTTCTTTTTATACGACGTCCGACCCACAACTTAGAGCCGAACCATCGATCGATGCACTCATGTCCTCAAACGATTTTCGTTGACGAGATTCTGACAGCGGAGTGTCGAGATGCTTTATTTTCCCAAGACGTTTGTTGAACTAGATTCTGTCGACCTGCAAGACTCGGAAAAGGTTCTAAACGAAACATGTAACCTGGATATAGTCGTTTCAACTCCGTAGGTTCCAAACAACAACTTCACACCACAAACTATATATAGAAAGTCTGGAGAACTATCAATTCGACACGGTTCAACCAAGCTCTACAAAGTCACTCGATCATCAAGATAGTCCTACTCTATCATCTCACAAATCCTCCAAATGATGTTCAAAACGGGTTTTCGAGGTATGCACGTGAACCTATATGATCCTAAATCTATATGATCGAATGCAATCATGCAAACCTAACAAAAATCATCTATATGAAAAAAACAAAAAGGAAAACGTGTAAATGCGACTAATGCAAAGTGATATGCAAAAAATGAAAAATTTTCCTAAGTCTATATGCTATGATAAAATGCACCTAAACTAAATGCAATCCTACATGGATAGACCTGAATGTAGGAAGGATCTATCCACCGCCCCAGACTTGAGCCATACACCGTCCACGGTATAGACTCTCGTCCGGAAAAGTAGAATCTAAAACAACGTATGCAAAGAACCAATAAGAGGGATAGAGAAACTTAGCTCTGCGAAATTCGTTCGCTCGCAATGAAGTTAACTCACGTCAAAAACAAGAGCTCTCACACACTCTGTGAATTGGAACCTATCCAACATTGTCCCTCGGAAGTTGATGCTCATCTCTCGTGTGCCGGTATAAACGCTCATAAAACAACAAACGTTATCCGAACAAAAGCATACTAATAGCAATGCATTCCGAAAGATCCAAAATACACTCATGGTCTCTACTACCTATGCTAAAAAAAATAAAAAGAAAAGAAAAGTTACCTAGTGCTCGGGTTGCCTCCCGAGAAGCGCTCGTTTAACGTCATTAGCTCGACCTATCTTGCTCAGATGATGGGAGGGTCTGAGAGTGATAAATCTGGAGGTCGTGGCGGTGGTCTATGCGGGTGTCTCACATACTCTGATTTCTCCACATGTGTCATCCATGCTTGATCATCTGCAATGAAAGAGTAAAAACCAAGTATGTGATTATTAAAACGACGCTTACTTGTTTCTACTGGCCGGAGGATGACATCTTCTATCCGCTTTCTATCGTCTGAGAAACTGACATGGTCCGAGTTGCATGTGATACGGTCTGAGTCAAGTTTCTGGAAGAAGTCACCCGCGCTTGTTGTGGCCCGATCAATCTCAAGTGTATGGGAGATAGACTCATGTTCCGTTTCTTCTTCATTTAGCAATCGAGTAATCTCCCAAATCGCCTCCCAATTGTTGTAGATGTTCTCGTCACCTGTAATCATAGTAAGGGGGAGAGCAAACTAGTGTAGATGGTTAGAAAACAAAAACTATACATAGGACTCGACTCAAATATACACACAAAAAGACCTCGAAAAAGACACGACTCAATATATACACAAGCAAGATCTAGAATCGATAAAGACCTAGAAATAGGCTAACCAGTCCCCGGCAACGGCGCCAAAAACTTGATACGTGTGTACCGAGTCTAAAATCTATAACCCGGTTCACAACTCACCGTAAGGATACGGATCGTCGTAACACGGGGTCGAACACGAGGACCGGTTGCTAAATCCAAATCTAGATCGAAAGTAGATCAAAGCAAGCAAGCAAGTGATGGTGGAAATATGTAGAATCAATGGTAAGCAATATAAGAAAGCAAATAAAAACGAGTGACCTATCAAACAAGGATGACTACGGGCGTCGGGATCGTATTCGCGTGTATGGGTATTTACTAAGCATGCGGGAATAACGACATCGTACTTGTATTCGGGAATCATCAAGCAACAAAGATAGAGAATTCACCTCTCGGTCTACTAACTCACTACCTACAGAGTAACTCGTCAATCTCTCGATCTATTCAAGTTAACCCTAGATGCATGAAGAACGCTATTATCAATCCTAAATCGATTAAACCATATCTCTATGTGAATAATACGATTCATTCATCAACCTTGATCCGAAACTAAACCCATATCTCTATGTGATTCAGAATCTCAGAATATTGGCCAAGTGATTAGCAAACACCAATAGAAAAGAAAGCATAGATTGATAAACCGAAACAAGCATAACGTCGAAATCCAAGTTAGGGTTCAAACATACCCAAAACACATACGAATTCCTAACCCATAGCCGTGGATCTACTCACGGTTCATAGAAAACAACAAAAAGCTCATAAAGACAGAGATAAAAGAGAGGAAAGAAAGTCTCATGCAGATGTGTAGTCTCCACGATCGAATCTTCCTTCTTCTTTCCGAAATCCCGTGAACTTTTATTCTTCTCTCACCAAAAGCTCTCCAAAAATCTGTATCTAAGTGTTCTCTAAGGGTCTCTCCTGTTCTAGGACGTGGCTAGGGCTTTTTTATAACCCTAGGGTGGCTCCAAGAGTTCTACTCTCGGTAGAAGACTGAAAATCGCGAATTAGGGTTAACTGGATCCGGACCGATTCCAGGTGGATCCGGACCGGATCCAGATCGGCAGAATTCTGGTCTTCACGATTTTAACATAACTTTCTGCTCCGAAGTCGGATTTATGCGATTTTGGTGTGTACGCGAAGCTCTTGAAGTCCTTTTTCCAATGGTAAATTTTGTGTGATTTGGACTTCTGTGGAGAAAGTTATCGACGTTGCAACATGGTTACCTCATCCGGACATCTCCTTTAACGCTCCAAATAGCTCTTTTTCGGTTCCAATCACCTCTGAAACCTGTAACTCTGCAAAACTAGAGCACAACCGGGTTTTGTGTCCTAATACGCCTAGAATTCCTATAAATGCACATGAATCCCACAAAACCTAGACAAATACTCATCAATATATAGAGAAGAATAGGAGTTATCAGTCGCCCATGTGCAAAGATTGAGAAACGAGCGGTCGCCCGTGAAAACAGGCGGACCGCCCGCTCCACACGAACTTCAGTTTTCGAACGACCGCTTGAGCGGTCGCCTGGAACCAATCTCATCGACTTATCAAAACGAGCGGTCGCTCGCCTTTTCAGGCGGTCCGCCCGTTTTCACTGACAAATTTCCGATGTTTTTAGTTGTTCCAGATGGATTCCAGCAACCGTTGGAGGAGGGCACGGAAATACATTTCAGATACAATACCGGAGTTACAAGACTTCAAGCCACAGAATGCCCACTTTTCAAGTCTTGTGGATGAAATCCGTGTTGATGCCGAACAAGAACATGCGGATCCAATCCCGTTTCAACCCCAATCCAACGAGGAGACAATCCTTCTACACCAAATCCATCAGAGGGGGATTAAGGCTTCAAAATTCGTATACCATGGCATTCGACCAAAGCAACTCTATGAGAGGATCGAGGATATATTCCAACTCGCCGGATGGGAACGTCTATTCCGCGCCAACCCCCGCACATACCATTCATTGA
>NW_010965073.1:199849-201802 GCF_000463585.1 Tarenaya hassleriana
TGCTGAAGGCCCGCTCGGTCTCCTCTCTTAACTCTCACTCCTTTGCATTCATTTTAGCTAACATCACATAGAATTGTAGTTCTCTCACATTGCATAGGTTTCATGGGCTTACGATATCCGCAAGAGAGAAATTGCAATGCAACTCCACCCCATCGAAAAAGGTAACACACTCACTCCTTTCATTCCATTCCTTACTTCTCCTTTGGAATCTCTCCACTAGCCGAGAGTCAACACCGTGGACGGTGTTTGATTCAAGTCTGGGGGGGAGGAATGCACTAACGCACATCGTACTCGTGAACCATACACATCATGCATCATTTGCACTTAGAATCATGCATTCCATATTCATAAAAAAAAAGAGGAGTCTTGCACTTTGTACATACTTGCATAGATCGTCATCAATAGGTTGCACATGTACATATAGGTCTAGGAATGCATACATATACTTGCATAAGGTTTTTTCCCTCAAAGATTTGGCCAGATGATGATGTGGGGGGATATAGAGTAAGGATTGACTTGGAAAGGTTTTAGGAGCTAGGTTTAGATTTATCTAAAGAGTTGAATGGATTGTCGAGTGAGGTAGAAATAGCTGATCCAATCCTAAAGCGAACGAATGTCACGTGGGATAATTTTGCCTCCTAAAGTCTAGATGGAGTAGAGGTTACAAACCAAGCACGAAACGTCTCCCTAAAAACCACCCTTTGACCTCTAAGTTAGGAAGCTCATATGAAGCAACAAGCCCTAGAGAATACGATGCAACCCGACACTCCTCTGTCATCATCTCGTTAACGAAAATCATTCGGGAACATGAGTGCATCGGAAACGAAGGCTCGGGTCTAAGTTATGGGACAAGAACACAAAAGAAAAGAAAAAGAGTGACGCTTTCAAATTCCAACGTCCTAGAAGCCCGGGATTGCATGAGAAAGGGAAAGAAAGAAAAAGAGAAAGAATACAAAAACAAGAATAAAAAAGAAAGAGATAGGGCAAAGAAAAATAGTGAAAGTATGAGCCAAGTAACTTCTAGAGACCTCATTTGAGATGTGTTTAGGAGACATACTCGGCAAGTAGGATATACTCCATTTTAAATCGCGGGAAACAATGGAAATCCCATTGATGAGCTTTTGCTTGAATGTTGGAGAAGATAGAGTATACCAAACCCGATTTCATTCGTAGAGACTCTAACTTGTACAACCAATCCACTCAAAACCCCCATTTGTTCTTCGACTATATCTTATCACCCCTGGATAGTTTTATAGCTGCACACTTACTCGAGGACGAGCAAACCTCAAGTCTGGGGGGATTTGATCACACGGGTTTTTCACCGGTTTTCTAACGTCACACACTTTGATTTTTCTCATATCTTAGGCATAATAGGACGTTAGACGGTCATGAGTAGGACTCTTTCCTCCATTTTCCTTGCAGGATGATCGAACGAGGATATTTGCGCACGAGGCACGGAAAAGGAGCAGAATCGAGAGGTCCCGGAAAGCTCAGAGAAAATGAGCGGCCCGCCCGTTATACCAGGCGGTCGCTCGCTGTGACAGCCAAGCAATTGGGCGGTCGCTCGCAGAATCGGGCGGTCGCTCTGTGCTAATACGGAGAACGAGCGGTCGCTCGTTACACAAGGCGGTCACTTTGAGTTGCAAAGAAGAACGAGCGGTCGCTCGTAAATATGAGCGGTCGCTCACCCTGAAGAAAACGAGCGACACTAAAGAAAAAATGGGCGACCCTGAACAAAAAGTGAGCGACCGCCTGATATCAAATCCGGCCCAAAAAGGAAAAGCCCGATTTTTGAGGAAAAACCTAGTTTTTGCACTTACACAAAAAGGAGAGCTTGAGGAGAGAGAAGGGTAACTCGACACTTTGGAAGAAAAACACCTTGGAGAGGAGGAAAGGGAGATTTGGAGACCTAGGGAAACATCTTGAAGGAGGAGATCACCATTGAAGACCATA
>NW_010965073.1:202188-203278 GCF_000463585.1 Tarenaya hassleriana
TTTTCCTGGGATCTCAAGAGCGAATCTAATTCCTAAGAGATCAGTTCTAGGGTTTGCGCAGCGGATGTAAAACAAAAAGTTTGATGAAACCCTAAAACCTATCATGCATGATCTTGTAGAAATGTTAGAACGCTTACCTCAATCGATCTCAATCGATCTGGGGCATGTATCAATCGAAGAGTTCGTCCGATCACGTAAGGCGAGAAGAATACCTCACCCTCTACACGTATCCACACGGCGGAAAGGATTCCAACGGTTGGAACTTGTCTGCTAGGACTGAAGAACACGTTCTTCTTTGCGCAAGGGTTTCAGGGATTTTTCTCTAGGTTTTTCCACTCTCAAAAACTCCCCAAAGGATCTGAAAGTCGTGCCAAAAGCCTTAGGAGGTGTTCCCCAAAGTTAATCCCACTTAAAACCCTAATTAGAGTGAGTTTAGGAAATCCCGACATCTGGACCGATCGGTCCAGGCCTAAAGCGATCGTTCTGGAGTTTTTTTACGTGTGGACCGATCGGTCTATGGTTCCGGACCGATCGGTCTGGAACATTTTCTGAACCGAGCAACATTTGCACGTTACCTCTGGACCGACCGGTCCAGACACATGGCCTCTATTCCACCGGAATTTTCTCGTTTCTTCTCGCGCATTAGTCCTTTCCTGTGTGTGTGACCCTGTAGGCTCATCCGATATAGCAGTATAACCCGAAATCTCTTATTTCGGTTACACAAGTCATAGGCGGTCTCTAGCAAGACACTATGACTACCTATCTCGAATAGAGTTTGTTCTTGATCCTACGAACGCCAGTGATGATTCCGGTTGATGATCCTTTTGTATCACGATATCATATGTCGAATATAAGGCATGGACAAGCCACCTTATCTGATTCTACTGTTTTGTCGTTCACTGAGTTCGACTGTCTGAAATAGACGACGTTCGTCTATAGTGCGGCCACACATTTCTACAGTCTCGCTCACACGAGGGGCCCAGCGATATCTCTCTCTTTTACGAGAGATACAAATCCCGTCTTGACTATCTACAATCCAGCACATGATTCGTTTCGTACCTGATACACGCCTTTATAGTCCTCCTGTTAC
>NW_010965073.1:204776-209283 GCF_000463585.1 Tarenaya hassleriana
TAGCTCTCAAATTTTAAGACCTTTTTGTTTCTCACAGTGCATGTTCTCCCAAAGAAACCCTAAAGTTCTAATAGTGTTCTCCTAATACATTGGCTTAGGGTAGGAAATAGTTTTTTCCCGCATGAGTTACGGTTAACAAAAACTCGTAAAATATGTTATAATGACCCCTATACACCACACTGAACCATCAAAACTTAATTTACACCAACAATTTGTTTTCACAAACCGTCAACCCGTCAAACTCGTCACACCGTCAGTCCCGTCAAACTCGTCACACCTTATCGATTTTCGCGAATTTGCCTACTGCAAACTGTAAACTTATCAATTATCATCCCATTCATTAAGTATCTTATGTTGAATCTAAATCTAGCTCTCAAATTTTAAGACCTTTTTGTTTCTCACAATGCATGTTCTCCCAAAGAAACCCTAAAGTTCTAATAGTGTTCTCCTCTCTCTCTCTCCTTTCTTCCGTTTTTTCGCGCCTGTATCACGCTCTCTCTCTCTCTCTCCGAGCTCCTCCTCTACAGTGTGAAATTCTCACCAAATTTGTTGAGAAAAACAAGCGAAATCTCCAATAATCTCATCCAATAAGCATAGATCTCGTGTATAGGTAAGTTTTCTTCTTTAAATTCCGTTATATACTTTGGGCATTTAGGATTTTTTTTTTATGAAAGGGTTTTGTTGTTTTCATGTTTATATTCGACTCATATGGTATAAATGAGTAAAATGTAACATATATATCAATAACATGTCGTATTTTGTAGACTTAATTGAGTTAAATCAATATTATCATGATTCACATTAGTCAAACTGGTCACATTAGTTAAACTATATCAAACTGGTCAAACTCTTCGAAATAATCAGAATCGGCAAACTCGTCTAACCGGTCATATTGACGAAGCTGGTCAAACTGGTCATACTCGTCAAACTGGTCATACTCGTCAAACTGATCATCATATATCTCACATTTTGTGTTTATTTTATACAGTCATAATGGATGCAAGTGATGAAAGAATGACGATTATAACATCTCTATGATCATCAATCACACATCATACTAGTCTTATTACATCATTATTCCACAATGACATACGACTAGGGAGTTTAGTACTGTTCATAACAATACATGGATTTCATAACATATGCAAAAACATGTAATGAATAAAACATTCATCCATCAACTCATCGAAAGTGTCAATACTTCAAATGTATCTATAAATAAAGCTCGCAAAACAGTACATCATAGAGCACTAAACCAACAATCTCCCACTTGCTCTAATCATGAACTGCTAAACATCTAATGCCCATATCCCGAACATGACCCTCATGCTTCGACGAAGGGAGAGGCTTCGTCAACGGATCGGCAATGTTGTCGTCTGTCGATACTCTGCAAATGTGCACGTCTCCTCTGTCTATGATCTCCCTGATAAGGTGAAATTGTCTGAGTATGTGTTTGGATCGTTGATGGGATCTGGGTTCTTTCGCTTGTGCGATCGCTCCATTGTTGTCACAATACAGAGCAATGGGCCTATCAGCACTAGGAATGACACCCAAGTCTCCAACAAACTTCCTGATCCAAACAGCTTTCTTTGTCGCGTCCGACGCTGCAATATACTCAGCTTCTGTAGTGGAATCTGCAACGGTCGCCTGCTTAGAACTCTTCCAGCTAACAGCGCCTCCGTTCAAACAGAAAACATAGCCACACTACGATCTATAGTCATCCGAGTGCTTCAGGATGTTCTTGAAGGCGATCCAGTGTGACTCACCTGGATCTAACTGGTATCTACTCGTAATGCTCAACGCATAGGATACATCAGGTCGAGTACAAAGCATGACATACATGATGGATCAAATTGCCGAAGCATATGGAATCCGATCCATGCGTTCTCGCTCATCAGGTGTCGTAGGACACTGACTCTTGCAGAGAACTGTGCCACTGCTCATCGGTAAGGTTCCTTTCTTGGAATCTTGCATCTTGAACCGTTTCAAGACCTTATCGATGTAAGTACACTGACACAATCCTAGAAGACGCCTCGATCTATCTCTATAGATCTTGATGCCCAAAATATAGGTCGTTTCTCCTAGGTCCTTCATAGAAAACTGCGTTCCTAGCCAAGATTTAATGTCTTGCAAGGTAGGAACGTCATTCCCTATAAGGAGAATGTCATCCACGTACAGCACTAGAAACACTACTGTGTTCCCACTAACCTTCTTGTAAACACACGGCTCGTCTTCCTTCTGTGAGGAACCAAACCTTTTGATTGGCTCATCAAAACGAAGGTTCCAGCTCCTCGAAGCCTGCTTCAATCCATAAATGGACCTCTGAAGCTTGCACACAATCCTCGGGTTCCTTGGATCGACAAAACCTTCGGGGTGTGTCATGTACACATCCTCGGTCACCTCTGAAGCTTGCACACCTTCCCCGGGTTCCTTGGATCGACAAAACCTTCGGGTTGTGTCATGTACACATCCTCGGTCAAGTTTCCGTTAAGGAACGCGGTCTTGACATCCATTTGCCATATCTCATTGTCATAATATGCGGTTATGGCAAGCAGAATCCTGATGGACTTCAGCATAACTACGGACGAAAAGGTCTCATCATAGTCAATACCATGAATCTGACGGAATCCTTCCGCCACAAGTCGTGCCTTATACGTGTTCACGTTGCCATCCATGTCGGTCTTCTTCTTGAAGATCCACTTGCATCCGATGGGTTGTATCCCTTCAGATGCATCAACCACAGTCCATACTTGGTTGTCTGACATGGATTGCATCTCGGACTTCATAGCCTCGCGCCATTTCTCGGAATCCGGACTCGCCATAGCCTCTGGGTATGTGGTAGGCTCATCATGTTCCAATAACATGAGCTCCTCATTCCCAGTTACGAGAAATCCATATCTCACATGCTCTTGGCGAATCCTGCCTGATCTTCGAGGTTCACTCGTCGAAGGTTGAGTCACAAACAGCAGTGAAACAAGTTGAACGTCTTCAAATTATTCTCTCGCCTCAGCGTCTACTTGTTGCTCTCGAACTTCCTCAAGTTCGATCCTACTCCCACTGACTCTGTTGGAGACGAACTCTTGCTCCATAAAAGACGCATTCCTAGCAATGAACACCTTGTTCTTTGCCGGAATGTAGAAGTAGTAACCCTTAGTTTCCTTAGGGTAGCCTACAAATAAACACTTATCAGATTTGGAGGATAACTTATCAGTCATCTGATGCTTCACGTAAGCGTCGCAACCCCAAATTCTGACAAACGACAACGCGGGACGCTTCCCCGTCCATATCTCATATGGCGTCATTTCAGCCGACTTCGTTGGACTCCTGTTCAGCAGGTATGCAGCGGTCTCTAAAGCATAGCCCCAAAAGGACTTTGGAAGATCTGTCTGACTCATCATAGACCGAACCATGTCTAACAGTGTTCGGTTCCTCCGTTCAGACACGCCGTTCCACTGTGGCGTTCCAGGAGGAGTTAATTGAGATACAATACCACAATCAACCAGATAGTTAGTGAACTCTTGGCTCATATACTCGCCACCACGATCCGATCGAAGTGTCTTGATCGTCTTTCCAAGCTTGTTCTCTACTTCGTTTCTAAAAGCCTTGAACATTTCAAGTGTTTCAGACTTATGTCTCATCAAATAGACATAACGGTATTGACTGAAATCATCAGTGAACGTAACGAAATACAGATAACCTCTTCTAGCTGGACATCTCATTGGTCCGCATACATCACTATGTATAAGAGCCAATAACTTTGTCGCTCTGTGTCCTTTTCCCTTGAAAGGATGCTTCGTCATCTTTCCCATTAAAAAGGACTCGCACGATTCAAGAGACTTAAAGTCAAATGAATCCCGAAGACCTTCGTGATGAAGTTTCTGAATGCGTTTCTTGTTTATATGGCCTAGACGACAATGCCAGAGGAAGGTCGGGTTTAAGTCGTTTGGCTTAATCCGTTTAGTACTCACGTTATAGATGGATGACGTTGAGTTCGAAAGCTGGTCATTCAAGACGTATAAACCATTCACTAGATAACCATTACCATGTAAATATCGTCTCGATAAATCAACAAACTCGAGTTCTCAATAACAAATCGAAAACCATCCAAATCCAGACATGAAATAGAAATAATGTTTCTGCTAATCGCAGGAACATAGTAACAATTACTAAGCTCTAAAACAAGTCCAGAAGGAAGATGCAAATCATAAACGCCAACACACAATGCAGCAACTCTTGCTCCATTTCCGACGCGTAGATCCGCTTCTCCCTTAGCCAACATCCTACTTCTTCTTAGTCCCTGCACATTTCCACAAATGTGTGAGGCACTTCCGGTATCTAATACCCACGAAGATATAGTACAGATGTTAGCCTCTATAACGTGGATACCTGAGGCAGAAGCTTCACCAAGCTTCTTATCCTTCAGATCCTCCAAGTAAAGGTGACAATTACGCTTCCAGTGTCCAGACACTCCGCAGTAATGACAGTCACCCTTATCGGGCTTAGGCTT
>NW_010965073.1:209477-210349 GCF_000463585.1 Tarenaya hassleriana
CTCACCTTATTAGGGTTTTTAATCTCCTTCTTATAAGGTGATTTAACCCTAATTCGGTTTAATTTCGGAAAAACTGAAGCCCGGAACGGACGATCCAGAAATACACGTGGACCGTCCGTTCCAGCAAGCAAAACGGACGGTCTGCATTCAACACGGACCGTCCGTTCCAACACTTAGAACGGACAGTCTGTGAGTATTCGTGGACCGTCGGGTCTGGCACGGATGACCGTCCGTTCCGGACTTCTGGTCCGTCCTGGTTTTCCCGTCGTTTTCTCGTGCGTTTTGTCCTTCCCTGCGTGTGTGACCCTGTAGGCTCATTCGATATAGCAGTATAGTCTGAAATCTCTATTCCGGATATACAAGTCATAGGCGGTCTCTAGCAAGACACTATGACTACCTATCTCGAATAGAGTTTGTTCGTGATCATACGAAATCCAGTGATGATTCCGGTTGATGATCCTTTTGTATCATGATATCATATGTCGAACATAAGGCATGGACAAGCCACCTTATCTGATTCGACTGGTTTCTCGTTCACTGAGTTCGACTCTATGATGTACTGTTTATGAGCTTTGTTCAGATACATTCGATGTATTGATACTTTCATACAGTCGAACTCAGTGAACGAGAAAGCAGTCGAATCAGATAAGGTGGCTTGTCCATGCCTTATGTTCGACATATGATATCATGATACAAAAGGATCATCAACCGTAATCATCTCTGACGTTCATAAAAGATCACGAACAAACCCTATTCGAGATAGGTAGTCATAGTGTCTTGCTAGAGACCGCCTATGACTTGTATATCCCAAATAGAGATTTCCGGTTATACTGCTATATCGAATGAGCCTACAGGGTCACACACGCAGGGAA
>NW_010965073.1:210424-212017 GCF_000463585.1 Tarenaya hassleriana
ACGTGAGCAGACCGTCCGTTCTACGTGCTGGAACGGACGGTCCACGTGCATTTCTAGACCGTCCGTTCCGGGCTCCAGTTTTTTCGAAATTAGACCGAATTAGGGTTAAATCACCTTATAAGAAAGAGATTAAAAAACCCGAACTCAAGAGAGAAGAAGAAGAGCCGACTTCTGCAGTTCTTGGAGAGTTTTTGGTGAGATCCAAAAAGCTCAACAAGTTCTAAGTCTCGTTTTCTTGAAGTGCAAAAACCGAATAGAGATTCGAGTCCTAGCAGACAAGTTCCAAGTGTTGGAATCCATCCCGAAGTGTGGACACGTGTAGAGGGCGAGGTATTCTTCCTGCCTTTCGTGATCAGACGTGTTCTTCGATTGATACAGGCCTCAGATCGATTGAGGTAAGCGTTCTAACGTTTCTACGATTCATTAGAAGCATGGTTCTAGGGTTTATTAAATTTTTGTTTTATATCCGCTGCGCAAACCCTAGAATCGATCTCTTAGGAATAGGATTCGCTCTAGAGATCCCAGGAAACCCAACAGTGGTATCAGAGCCTGGTTGCTCTGTTTTGATTTCGTAGAACCCGATCACCTAGCATTGGTGTAACGCTTTACAGCGAGCCCGTCTTCCGACCCACCGTATACCAAGAACACATCCTTAGTCCTTCTCAAGTACATTGGTGTAACGATTGTCTCATCAAAGCGAAGGTTTCAGTTCCTTGAAGCCTGCTTCAGTCCATAAATGGAGCTCTGAAGCTTGCACACCATCCTCGGGTTCCTCGGATCTATAAAACCTTCGGGTTGTGTCATGTACACATCCTCGGTCAAGTTCCCGTTAAGGAACGCGGTCTTGACATCCATTTGCCATATCTCATAGTCGTAATATGCGGCTATGGCAAGTAGGAGTCCAACGAAGACTTCAGCATAACTACGGGCGAAAAGGTCTCATCATAGTCAATACCATGAATTTGACGGAATCCTTTCGCCACAAGTCGTGCTTTATATGTGTGCACGTTGCCATCCATGTCGGTCTTCTTCTTGAAGATCCACTTGTATCCGATGGGTTTTATCCCTTCAGATGCATCAACCAGAGTCCATACTTGGTTGTCTGACATGGATTGCATCTCGAACTTCATAGCCTCGTGCCATTTCTCGGAATCGGGACTCGCCATAGCCTCTGGGTATGTGGTAGGTTCGTTATGTTCTAATAACATGAGTTCCTCATTCCCAGTCACGAGATATCCATATCTCGTTGGCTGTTGGCGAATCCTGCCTGATCTCCGAGGTTCACTCGTCATAGGTTGAGTCACAACCGGCAGTGAAACAGGTTGAACTTCTTCAACTTGTTCACTCGGCTCAGCGTCTACTTGCTGCTCTCGAACTTCCTCAAGTTCGATCCTACTCCCACTTACTCTTTTGGAGACGAACTCTCGCTCCATAAAAGTCACATTCCTGGCAATGAACACTTTGTTCTCTGCCGGAATATAGAAGTAGTAACCCTTAGTTTCCTTAGGGTAGCCTACAAATAAACACTTATCAGATTTGGAGGATAACTTATCAGTCATCTGACGCTTCACATAAGCGTCGCAACCCCAAATT
>NW_010965073.1:212062-218490 GCF_000463585.1 Tarenaya hassleriana
CAGCAGGTATGCAGCGGTCTGACTCATCATAGACCGAACCATGTCTAACAGTGTTCAGTTCCTCCGTTCAGACACGCCGTTCCACTGTGGCATTCCAGGAGGAGTTAATTGTGATACAATACCACAATCAACCAGATAGTTAGTGAACTCTTGGCTCATATACTCGCCACCACGATCGGATCGAAGTGTCTTGATCGTCTTGCCAAGCTGGTTCTATACCTCGTTTCTGAAAGCCTTGAACATTTCAAGTGTTTCAGACTTATGTCTCATCAAATAGACATAACCGTATCGACTGAAATCATCAGTGAACGTAACGAAATACAGATAACCTCCTCTAGCTGGACAGCTCATTGGTCTGCATACATCACTATGTATCAGATCCAATAACTCTGTCGCTCTCTGTCCTTTCCCCTGGAAAGGATGCTTTGTCATCTTGCCCATCAAACAAGACTCGCAAGATTCAAGAGACTCAAAGTCAAATGAATCCAGAAGACCTTCAGAATGAAGCTTCTGTATGCGCTTCTCGTTTATATGGCCTAGACGACAATGCCAGAGGAAGGTTGGGTTTAAGTCGTTCGGCTTAAACCATAGTAAATATCGTCTCGATAAATCATCAAACTCGAGTTCTCAATCACAAATCGAAAACCATCCAAATCCAGACAAGAAAAAGAAATAATGTTTCTGCTAATTGCAGGAACATAGTAAGAGCGAGTTTAGGAAATCCCGATATCTGGACCGATCGATCCAGGCCTGGACCGATCTGTAATAACCCGTAAATTCAACTTTGAAACCGAATTTTAGAAAATCAAATATGAGCCATAAAAATATCCCTAAAATATTAAATTAGACCCTAACCAAGTTGACCCAAAGGATTGGACCGAAACGAGCGAGAAAAACGGGCGAAAACGGGCCAGAACGTCCGGTCTGACAAGCAGACCGTCCGTTCCGGCGGTCTTGGCCATGGAACGGGATCGGGATTGAGTGATTCTCCCGGCAGAGACTGGCAATACATTTACCCGTGACTCGGGATTGAGCGATTCTCCCGACGAGGTTATGCGAAGGAACTTAGAAAGACCTGAGCTAGGGTCCAATGAGTTTCTCCATGGCGGACGGCCGGCGAGAGGTTGTCAGTTGTGCACTGACTTCGCTCGACATAGTCGGTGGTGGCCTAGAGGAGGCACCTGGCGCTCTGGTATCGAGAGGTGACATCGATATCAGAGGGGATGGTTGATGTATTATGTTTTATGGAGTAGGGATTTGGATGATGTGTTTTATTGTTCCGGCGATTACCGAGGAGAGAGGGGGATGTGCGTTGCACATGGAGCGTCCTTACCCACGTGTGTGATGCACACGTGGAGATGATTTGATGGTACGGATATTACTGAGAGACCCGATGGGTCGAGCTATGACTTGTGTACATATGTCCTGGACTGGTGAGACCAGATCCTTGCGGTGTCCTATGTGTGCGATGCACATAGAGATGATTTGACGGTTATGTCCGATGACTCGTCATTCGGACTGCGTGTGTATGATAAGTGATTATCTGTACCATTGAGTGAACCGTGTTTGATGGCATGTAGCGTGTATATATGCGTACACTTATATGTACCGTGTGTTTACTATTGTTTGTGTTTGGCCATTTGCAATTTGAGTATGATCTTCGGGTCTAACCCGAAGTACTCACTAAGCACGTAGTTATGGACGTTGTTATGCAACGTTCCAGGCGCGGAGCAGTATTGGCAGCGGCTGGACGAGGGTACTCGTGACGCGTGAGGAGTTTTTCTGGATCATGTACTTTTCTTCCTTTGGACTTATGTTGGTTTGTACGAGCGGTGACTTGACCTTGTTTTATATTGTGGTTACCATCTTTATGTTGGTGTATATACTACTGTACGTGGGTTTGTAAACATATACTTGCTTTTCCGCTGCGTGTGTAATAAAATAAAATGTTTTTAAATTCCCGCTATTTTATTATATGTTTGAGCGTCCATGTGGTACAACTCGTGAGCGGGAGACGTATTACGGGTGTCACAACTTGTGGTATCAGAGCAGTTCTTTCCACGGGAAGGAATTGCTTGAAACCCACAGAAACATTGTTTATGATTTCAAACGATTTTTGAAAGAAGGTTTTCAAACGTATTTATACATGATCCTGAAGTCACCAGAACTGAAATTTTCTCCCTTGTCTGCAGTGTACCGATGCCTCCGAGACGTGGTAGACCTGCCCGTTTGCCGGTGAGGGAAGAACTCCCTCCACCTGAGCATGCACCACCAGAGTTCCAGCAGCAGTTCTTTGATTCGATGTGGCGTCAGTATCAGATGAACATGCCACATCAGGCTGGAGCTAGACCAGAGGGTATTCCACCCCCACCTCCACCGGGACCACCAGGGTATCCAGCCCCTGTTGCAGTGGACTACCTGCCCTTGATACGTGAACTTCGGATGATGGGGACACCGAGGTTCGAGGGTACCCAGAGACCTGAGATCGCGGAGGATTGGCTGATCCGCATCTCCAGGGATCTGGATTATGTCAGATGCCCGCTGTTGTACCGGGCAGAGATCGCGAGCCACCATCTGTATGGAGAAGCACTTCATTGGTGGGAGGAAGTGGTTCGTGAGGCGATACCGGGATACCAGTTTACCTGGAGGAGTTCCGGGCACGTTTTGAAGACAAGTACTGTCTGAAGGGAGACCAGAACCACCGTATTGTGGAGTTCCTCCATCTGGAGCAGGGGGACCGCACTCTAGCTGCATACGAGACAGAATTCACCCGTCTGTTGCGATATGGGGCACATCTGGTGCCAACGGAGAGGCTGAAGATCTAGAAGTTTGTGACTGGATTACGTCCATATCTGCGCAGGAGGATTGAGATCCAGGAGTACCCTATGCTGAGTAGGTACATTGTGCAGCTGACAAAGCTGGAGAGAACAGAATATGAAGAGCAGCAAGAGGCGAGGAACCGAGAGAGGAGTCCTATGAGACGAGTTACATTCACTCATCCCTCGAGTTCCAGACAGGTGATGCAGCCTCGTGATAAGGGGAAGGCGCCAGCATTTCTTGCTGCGGAGGAAGAAGTCCTGGGTGATGGGACTTACTTTGCTCAGGAGACAGTCACCATTGATGATGTGGTCGAGGGTGACCCCGAGCAGTTAGACGCTGCTACCATCACAGGTATCATACATCTTCATAGTACTGCATGCCACATTTTGTTTAATACGGGAGCTACACATAGCTTCCTAAGTTTGAGTATGGCAGAGGACTTGGATGTAATGGATATGGATACAGCTGAGAGATATAGAGTGCATACCGCTTCGGGAGAGATCCTGCCAGTGACAGGGGTGTTACGCGAGATTCCTCTAATACTGTGTGGAAGGAATCTCTTAGCTGATTTGATTATAGTACCTATTCAGGGGTATGATCTGATATTGGGAATGGATTGGCTGACCATGCATCAGGCCCATATTGACTACCGCCGGCGGGTTATTCAGTTTGCAGATGCGGCAGGGAAATTTGAGTTTATGGGGGACAGAGCACGGAATCCTTTCCCGATCATATCAGCATTTCGGGCCAGCCGAATGATTCGGAAGGGAGATGAGGCGTTTCTCGTGGTAGTGACAGCTACCAAAGAAGCGGAGATGAGGTTGGATGAGACGCCTGTGGTTCGTTATTTCCCCGACGTCTTTCCGGAGGAATTGCCAGGGTTACCACCGAGAGAAAGGTGGACTTCTGCATTGATGTGATTCCGGGTACGGAACCGGTATCTAAGACTCCGTATCGGATGGCTCCAACAGAGATGGCGGAATTGAAGAAGCAGTTGAATGAGTTGATGGAGAAGGGATTCATTCAGCCGAGTGTTTCGCCTTGGGGAGCGCCCGTGCTATTCGTCAAGAAGAAGGACGGTAGCATGCGATTGTGCATTGATTATCGAGGACTTAATCAGGTAACCATTAAGAATCGGTATCCATTGCCGAGGATTGATGAGTTACTTGATCAGTTGCAGGGTGCACAGTGGTGTATCCATTGCCAAGGATTGATGAGTTACTTGATCAGTTGCAGGGTGCACAACGGTTCTCGAAGATAGATTTGTGCTCGGGATACCATCAGATTTGTGTGAAGGCCGGGGATGTGCAGAAGACGGCCTTTCATACACGGTATGGACATTTTGAGTTCGTCGTTATGCCTTTTGGACTGATGAACACTCCTACAGTATTTATGCAGTTGATGAACCGTGTATTCATGGATTACCTCGACGAGTTTGTCATCATCTTCATTGATGACATATTGATCTACTCACCGGATCGATGCAGCCATGAGCAACACTTGCGTCTGATATTGCAGCGCTTGAGGGAGCAGAAGTTGTATGCGAAGTTCAGCAAGTGTGCTTTCTGGTTGCAGGAAGTTGGATTTCTGGGCCATGTGACTTCGGCTCAAGGTATACAAGTGGATCCGGCAAAGATTGAGGCTGTGATGGAGTGGAAGATGCCTACCAATGCTACGGAGATCCGCAGTTTCTTAGGATTGGCAGGGTACTACAGAAGATTTGTCGAGGGTTTTGCCAAGTTGGCAAAACCAATGACGAAGTTGACAGGGAAGAATGTGCGGTTTGATTGGATTCCGGAGTGTGAGGCAAGCTCAAGAGACGACTCACGACCGCACCCATCTTGGCATTACCACACCAGGTACTCTTTACGAGATATACACTGGTGCGTCGAGACAAGGCTTGGGTTGCGTATTGATGCAGGAAGGACATGTGATTGCATACGCATCCCGACAGCTGAGGAAACATGAGGAGAATTATCCGACGCACGATTTGGAGCTGGCAGCAGTGGTACATGCGTTGAAGATTTGGAGATCCTATCTATATGGAGAGAAGGTTAAGCTCAACACCGACCACAAGAGCTTAACCTATGTGATATCCCAGAAGGATCTGAATCTTCGACAGCGTAGATGGATTGAGTTGATAGCTGATTATGACTTGGAAATCGCATATCATCCGGGCAAGGCGAATGTAGTTGCAGATGCCTTGAGCCGGAAGAAGATCCTATCAGCTATTCAGATACTTTTATCTTCGCAGGAGAACATAGTTGAGTTATCAGCTATGTTAGGACATATGGAGATCGAGGAGGATCATGATTTGAGTTTGAGGAGACGTGTGATAGCGGGACAGAGTCATGATCCGAACTTGCAGAAGATTATTGAGGAGATTAGCAGATATGGTGAGAAGGGATATCAGATAGATGAGGAGCATACATTACGGCTCCATCAGCGACTTTGTGTACCAGCAGACCTTGAGCTGAGGCAGGACATCTTGCGAGAGGCTCATCAGTCTCGATTGGCCATACATCCGGGAGCCAGCAAGATGTACCAGGGTTTGAGACAGTGGTACACATGGCCAGGGATCAAGAGGGACGTTGCAGAGTTTGTAGCCCATTGCTTGATTTGTCAGCAGGTGAAAGCGGAGCGACAGATGCCCAGTGGAAAGTTACAGCCGTTGGAGATTCCAGAATGGAAGTGGACTCGATTGCGATGGATTTTGTGGTTGGATTACCGACGACCCCAGCGAAGAAGAATGCTATTTGGGTGGTCGTCGACCAATTGACGAAGTCCGCACATTTCATTCCGATCCGACAGGAGTACACAGTGGAGAAGCTGGCACAGATATACATCGATGAGATTTCCCGCTTGCATGGAGTTCCGAGCGAGATCGTATCAGATCGTGATCCTCAGTTTACCGCGCGACTATGGGGTGCCCTACAGAGTGCGATGGGAACTCAGCTGAGGATGAGTACTGCTTATCATCCTCAGACAGACGGGCAATCGGAGCGAACCATCCAGACGCTCGAAGACATGTTGAGAGCGTGTATTCTGGAATGGGGAGTTCCTTGGGATAGGTACCTGACGTTGTGTGAATTTGCGTACAACAACAGCTACCACGCCAGCATAGGTATGCCACCTTACGAGGCCTTATACGGGCAGCCTTGTAAGACGCCTTTGTGTTGGACAGAGATTGGAGAGCGATGCATCTTTGGACCTGAGATTGTGGAAGAGACGACAGAGGTTATCCGCAAGATCAAGGTCAACCTGAAGGTCGCACAGGATCGCCATAAGTCTTATGCGGACCGGAAAAGAAGAGACTTTACAGTAGAGGTGGGCAATCTTGTGTTCCTCCGAGTGCAGGCGATTAGAGGGCATACACGGTTTGGAAAGACGGGAAAGCTCAAGCCGCGTTACATTGGGCCGTATCCTGTGATTGCGAAGGTCGGGGCTATAGCATACCGATTGGACTTACCTCCAGAGCTCGGTCACATCCACGATATATTTCACGTGTCCATGTTGCGAAAGTACATCGCGGATCCTTCGCATATATTGCAGCCACAGGAGATTGAGCTTACCAGTGATGCCAGAATCCGCGATCAACCACTTCAGAT
>NW_010965073.1:218586-230246 GCF_000463585.1 Tarenaya hassleriana
CAGCAAGAGATACGCGACCATTACCCACATCTCTTCGGTACGTATCTTTTCTCAACTCCCTTATTAGAATTCGGGACGAATTCATTTTAAGGGGGGTAGAATGTAATAACCCGTAAATTCAACTTTGAAACCGAATTTTAGAAAATCAAATATGAGCCATAAAAATGTCCCCAAAATATTAAATTAGACCCTAACCAAATTGACCCGAAGGATTGGACCGAAACGAGCGAGAAAAACGGGCGAAAACGGGCCAGAATGTCCGGTCTGACAAGCAGACCGTCCGTTCCAGACCAAGCGGAACGTCCGTTCCGCTTATGCAGACCGTCCGTTCCGGCGGTCTTGGCCAGATCACGCGCCGCCTCTTCCTTCTGCTGAGCCACGACCGCAATTTCGCCGATTTACCGGCGTGTGACACCTCCTGCTTGCTCCGGGAAACCTCCCGCTCCTCTGGGACACGGGATTTCGCCCCCAAATCCGCCATTCTTCAGTCATTTTCACTCTCTCACTCTCCCACAAACTCTCTCAAAAGTCCGAAAACTTTGATCTTCGATTGGAGCTCCGATTTCGATCGAAATCAACAAATAAACCAAGCAATCAACTCTAGGAAACCTTCCCAACAAAGCCCAAAGCTCTAACTTGAATTAGGTGAGTGTTTCGGATTATGCCCGAAAATGATGATCAAATTGAAAATGGAGATTTGATTGCTTTGAGTGAAAATTGCATGAAATTGGTGTTAGATTTGGATTCTTGATGTTCTAAGGATCATTTTGGTGTATAGCTTGTTGAGTTTGGTGCGAAAATTTGGAACCCGAAGTTCATGGTACGCCTAGACCGAACGGTCCAGGCCTGGACCGTTCGTTCTAGGGTTGCAGGGTCGCGAGGAAGAAGACGGGTCTAGACCGTCCGTTCTGGACCTGGACCGTCCGTTATGGACCTAGACCGTCCGTTCCATTCGTTGCGGAGCATCTGTTCCAGCTTCGGCCAGACCGAAGGGATCAGACCACCCAGTCCGTCCGTTCCAGACAGGGTAGACCGTCCATTCTGGACCCCTGTCTCCCCGTTTTGGTTCGTTCCTTCGGATCGAACGGAATCCGATGCAACCGACCCCTACACGTGACCTACCTAGACCCGTTCCCTACCCGAATCTCATGAAACTTGAATGAAACCGACCTACGGTAAGTAAAACCTTCGGAACGAGCTGAATTGGTAATCCAAGATGGTCGGAACCCAATTTGATCGGATCGGAGGGTAAAAGAATAGAATGAATGTAATGGAAACGAGATAACCAAAATGACGAGTAAAGACGTATGTATATCCGATTAAAGTATAATGATATATGAGTGCATGTGAATGGGGAATCGGGTAGTTGACATGGCGTGAGACTTTATTCCGGAGGGTCGGGATAAGGTTGAGCGTGTGATTGTAGCGGGTTGATGTGATATTCCGATGATTGCATTGGCTGAGATCTCCTCTTTGTGATCTCTAACCCGGGTCGGGTTTCATATTGAGGAGGCATGATTGTGATTGGTTACCTACGGGCAGAGCTTGGAGCCGATGATACACGTGATAGTCTTGAGTGATTGAGCTATCACGGGGTTGAGGAAATCTTACGGTTACACTGTAACCGCGCCAACGTTCCACTAGCTATGGAACGGGATCGGAATTGAGTGATTCTCCCGGCAGAGACTGGCAATACATTTATCCGTGACTCGGGATTGAGCGATTCTCCCGACGAGGTTATGCGAAGGAACTCAGAAAGACCTGAGCTCGGGTCCAATGAGTTTCTCCGTGGCGGACGGCCAGCGAGAGGTTGTCAGTTGTGTACTGACTTCGCTCGACATAGTCGGTGGTGGCCTGGAGGAGGCACCTGGCGCTCTGGTATCGAGAGGTGACATCGATATCAGAGGGGATGGTTGATGTATTATGTTTTATGGAGTAGGGATTTGGATGACGTGTTTTATTGTTCCGGCGATTACCGAGGAGAGCGGGGGATGTGCGTTGCACATGGAGCATCCTTACCCACGTGTTTGATGCACACGTGGAGATGATTTGACGGTACGGATATTACTGAGAGACCCGATGGGTCGAGCTATGTGATCATATCATCTTTACTTGAGAATTTTATGAGTGATTGGGATCTTTATCATCGGAATCATGTGCATATGAGTCGTCTAGGGGTAGAGTAGGTCCTTGTTTTGTCCATTTCAGGATCAGGTGGTGAGTGAAGTCTCCGGGAGAAAACAACGGAAAAAATCAGACGAAAACGCGGAATGTGGAACAAGAGCAAAAACAGGCTACTGCCCTGGAAAGAGATCTGGCCGCCCTAAAGTGATAGAAGCCTCGAGATTTAACAGAAAATTCAGGAGGGCCGCCCATAAGTTCTGCCGACCGCCCGAAAATGTGAAGCATATTCGGGCTCCCGCCCTTAAACACAAAGAGACCGCCCATTTCTGTCTGACGAAATTCATTTGTTGTTTTGGGTCATTTCCAAGCCCATTAGTGAGAAAGAAGAAAGCCCTAGGGTTTGCTGAACAAAAGAGGAAAGAGGGAAAGAAAAAAGGGATCTTTTGGCCATTTGAAGAGGGAGAAAACACTTGGGGGAAAACTTGGAGCTTGGGAGACTTGGAGAAGAAAAGAAGTGATCATCACCATTGAAGACCAATCTAAGCATTCCTTTCTCTTCTCTATCATGTTCTCTTTTGTTTCTTCTTGTTTTCTTCCTTTGAGTATGGAGTAGAACCCTAGTTGTGGGGGAGGGGTCCCCCTTTTGTGTATGGATGTTGGGTTTTCAATCTATGGTACTCTTTTAGTTGTTTCTATTGGTTTGATGTCTTATCCTTCATGCTTTTGATCTTGGCAAAACCTTGATTGAATGATCTTAGAACAACATTGATCATAGACATATGGGAATGGTGTTTTGACCTAGACATCAAATGAACAAAGCATTCACATTGAGAGATGGTTTGACTTGTTTAGGATTTATGATAGGGGTTGTTAATGCATCTAGGAGTCCTCTAGATCATCGAGAGATGGGTAGTTGAATTTCTAGGTAGTAGATCTAAGCTTGAGAGAGAAAGATCTTATACAAAAAGCCTTGAAATCCCCGATTAGAAATGATGATCATGAGTGCCATCACATTTTGAACATCCATACCCATGAAAGGGACCCCGAACCCACAACATTCGTGTCCAATCGTTTTCATCACACAAGTTTTGTTTGCTCATTTGACCCTCATTTCATATTTACATTTTCACAAACACCTTGCAATCAATATTTTCCATCACCTTTGATCTAGTTTAAGAATGAATTAACACAACCTAGTCCTCGTGATCGACCCCGGTACTACAACTACCGTATACTTGCGGATAGTGGTACGAATCGGGTTACAAATTTAGAACTCGGTGCGTGCGCATCAAGTTTTTGGCGCCGTTGCCGGGGACTAGGCGTTTTTCTGTGTTAGTCTAAGTTTTTGCTAGGTCATCATTGCTTGGGTTTCTACTTGGGATCTCTTAGTGTTACGATCTTTTCTCACCTTTGGCTAGTTTTCTTTTCACTCTTCTCTACGTGCAGATCTCTCGGTGTATGACAAGAAGCACAACCGACAAGGATCAACTTCTATTTGATTCAGAAATTGAGAGGACTGTACGTTTTACTCGGAAGCAACAAAGACAGTGGAAAATGGCCGAAGATTTGTTGAGAGAGAACAATGCTCGAAGGGAACTGAGACCAGATCCTTGCGGTATCCTATGTATGCGATGCACATAGAGATGATTTGACGGTTATGTCCGATGACTCGTCATTCGGACTGCGTGTGTATGATAAGTGATTATCTGTACCATTGATTGAACCATGTTTGTTGAGAGAGAACAATGCTCGAAGGGAACCACCAGCCCAAGCAGCCCCTAGAACGCTTCGAACGTACACACAACCGAAGCACACTCAACTACTCTCTTGCATTAACAAGGAGCCGTTGGAGGACTTTGAACTCCAACCACAATGCATCCAAATGCTCAACAACATGAGTTTCCGGGGTAGGCCCAATGAGGATCCAAATGCTCACCTTACCAATTTCAAGATGAATTGTAAGGCGATAAAGAAAGGGCCGGGAATCACCACGGAAGATGAGCTCCTTGAGGCTTTCCCATACTCACTCATGGAGAGAGCAAGAGATTGCCTCTACACTCTTGAGCCAAACTCCATTTCATCTTGGGATGAGATGGAGGAGCAGTTCCTTATGCAATACTATTCACCCACCAAAACTCAACACGCAAGGAATCGGATCAATGCTTTTATACAAGAGGATGGGGAGAATCTTCATGATGCATGGGAACGATTTAAAGAATACCAAAGGATGTGCCCTCACCATGGAATGGAACGAGATTACATCCTATCTATCTTCATTCATGGATTAAAGGATGACACTCGATCATGGATCGATGCGACATGTGGGGGTGACATCTATGACATCCCTTTTCAAGAGCTAGAAGCAACAATTGCAAAGTTGGCCAAAGGGCGAGGCCATACATCAAATGAGTTCAGTAGGAGGGGCTCAACAAAGGGAGATGCGGGAGAAAGAGCAGCACTCAAGGCAATGTTATCTGAACTTGCTGAGATACAGATACAACTTGCAAACAGTAAGCAAGTAGCAGCTATAGAGGAGCCAAGTTTAGCACAAATCCAACCGGGGATGTATTTGGTCAATCAAGAAGCGGAGGAAGCCAATTATGTTGGCCCAAACCAATACAACCACCCTTCCAACCTATACCATCCTGGGTTAAGGAACCACCCAAACTTCTCCTACAAGAACCAAACAAATGCAATGAACCCGCAATCGACATTTCAACGGAGCAACCAAGGACCCCCGGGGTTTCAATCTAAGTTCCAGCAACAAGTCCAAGGAAACCAAGGTTATCAAGGAACATCGAACTATAGACAACAACAAGAGCAACCAAAAGATCAAGATCCCGAGATCAAGGACATGCTGATGCAAATTCTCCAAGGGCAAAAGTCACAAGGAATCTCTATCGGAAACATCGAGAATGAGCAAATTGTATTCAAAAAGCAATTGGAAGGAGTACAAGCTCATTTAAAGATTTTGGACAACCAAGTGGCACAACTCTCATCTTCCTCATCGAGACAACAAGGTACTCTTCCGGGAAAGATTGAAGTGAACCCTCGAGAGCACATTAATGCAGTGGAATTGAGAAGTGGAAAGCAACTCCCGGAAATCGGTCCACCCATGAGCGAAAAAGCACTAACACCAAGGCTAACGAGGGAAGAGAAAGGCAAAGCGGTGGAAGAAAGCGACTCCACGATGAACACCCAGGAAAAGGAGCCGGCCTACATTCCTCCACCACCTAAGGTACCCACAATCCCTTTTCCCTCTCATTTGAAAAAGTTCAATGAAGAAAGTCAGTTTGGAAAGTTTGCGGAGATGCTGAAAAAGATGGAGATTACGATGCCATTCCATGAAGCGATTCTCCAAATGCCTTCCTATGCAAAGTTTCTAAAGGATATTTTGACTAAGAAGCGAGTGGTAGAAAAGGAAACGGTGGCCTTAAGCACTGAAATCAGTGTCGCCATTACAAGACACGAGCTCCCTCCGAAGATGTCGGATCCGGTAAGCTTCTCCATACCTTGCAAGTTGGGCAACATTGAGATAGATCGAGCTCTATGCGATCTGGGAGCGAGTGTAAGTCTTATGCCTTTGTCGATCTACAAGAAGCTGAATATAGGGGAATTGAAATTGAGATAGATCGAGCTCTATGCGATCTGGGAGCGAGTGTAAGTCTTATGCCTTTGTCGATCTACAAGAAGCTGAATATAGGAGAATTGAAGCCGACAAGAATGGCTCTACAATTGGCGGATCGTTCGATCAAGTACCCAGCGGGAATAGTGGAAGATGTACCCCTGAAGATTGGTGGATTTTACGTTCCGGTTGATTTCGTGGTATTGGATATGGATGAAGACTCCAAAGTTCCGATTATTCTTGGTCGACCCTTTCTAAGTACCGCAGACGCCATAGTTCATGTTAGAGCGGGAAGGTTGACAATGAAAATCGGAGATGAAACTGTGGAATTCACTCTCGATCAGAATCTCCGACAACCCTCCACCAATGATACAGTATGCTTCGTGGATGTCTTGGAAGCAATGGTCGAAGAAGTAATGAAAGAATTCCGAGAGATCGATCCGTTGGAAATATCACTAATGGCAACAAATGAAAGTTTGTATAGCAATTGGGAGGAGATTGAGGTGATCAGAAAGGCTTTGGATAGTGAAATAGAAGAAAGTGACGAGTTACAGAAATTTCAGGCGGCCCTCCCTAAATTTAGGGCGGCCAGCTTGAAAATGGAAGAATCAGAAATTTTTACAGAAAATTCAGGCGACCCGCTCACAAAAACGGGCGACCTCTCTACAGTTTCAGTTGGTTCACAGAAATTTCAGGCGGCCCTCCCTAATTTTAGGGCGACCAGTCTGAAAGTGGGGCAATCAGGAAGTTTTACAGAAAAAATGGGCGACCCGCTCACACATAAGGGCGAGCGCCCTGTCAGCTCAAGTGAGTCATGCAATTTTCAGGCGGCCCTTCCTCATGATAGGGCGACCCTCCCATTTTTTCTGAGCAAAAATGGAGAACAAACTCATGAAACACTCGAAGGGAACCACGAAGGCCAGAATCTCACAGCATACACCCTCAGTGACATACCTCAAGGATCTAAGATGACTCCCTCCACTGATTGGGACCCGGAGCAAGCACCGAAGGTGGAACTAAAGCCCTTACCACAAGGGCTTAGGTATGTCTATCTCGGTTCTAACTCTACATACCCTATCATTGTCAATGACTCTCTGGATGACGTTCAAATGGGAAAGCTGATTGCATTAATCAAGCAATATAGGAACGTTTTAGGGTACACGCTAGAGGATATCAAAGGTCTTAGTCCCTCACTTTGCATGCACCGCATTCATTTAGATGATGAGGCTAAGTCATCCATAGAACACCAGCGTAGACTAAACCCCACCATGAAAGAGGTCGTTAAGAAAGAAGTGTTAAAATTGCTAGATGCGGGTATCATCTACCCGATTTCCGACAGTACATGGGTTAGCCCGATTTAAGTTGTACCTAAGAAAGGGGGAATCACAGTCATCACCAATGAGAAAAATGAAGTAATACCTCCTCGGACTGTCACGGGGTGGAGAATGTGCATAGATTATCGCAAATTGAACACAAACACCCGAAAGGATCATTTCCCCCTACCTTTCATAGATCAAATGCTAGAGAGGCTTGCATTGCACTCGTATTTTTGTTTCCTCGATGGGTATTCTGGATTTTTCCAAATTCCTATTCATTCTAGCGATCAAGAGAAGACAACATTCACATGTCCCTATGGAACATTCGCATATAGACGCATGCCTTTTGGATTATGCAATGCACCAGTAACATTTCAAAGATGCATGATGGCAATTTTTTCTGATGTGATTGAAGATATAATGGAGGTGTTCATGGACGACTTCTCCGTCCATGGACCCTCCTTTAATGCGTGTCTAACAAATCTTCATCGAGTGTTAGACAGGTGCAGCAAGGCAAATTTGGTCCTAAATTGGGAAAAAATGTCATTTTATGGTGCAAGAAGGCATAGTTTTGGGGCATCGGATTTCAGATAAGGGGATTGAAGTTGACAAAGCAAAGGGGGAAGTCATAGAGAAACTCCCTCCACCAATGAACATCAAAGGCATTCGGAGTTTCTTAGGACATGCGGGGTTTTATCGACGATTCATTAAGGATTTTTCAAAGATAGCAAGACCCTTAACCGCACTCCTAGGAAAAGATGTACCCTTTGTGTTTGACGAGAAGTGCAACCAAGCATTCAAGACTCTAAAGCAAGCATTAGTGTCGCCACCAATTATTCAACCTCCAGATTGGAACATTCCATTCGAGTTGATGTGCGACGCTAGTGACTTCGCGGTAGGAGCTGTTCTAGGTCAAAAGAAAAATGGAAAACACCATGCGGTGTACTATGCGAGTAGGACACTCGATGATGCTCAAATGAACTATTCCACCACGGAGAAGGAGCTTTTAGCGGTGGTGTTTGCCTTTGAGAAATTCAGATCTTATTTGGTGGGCTCGAAAGTCATTGTTTATACGGATCACGCAGCTTTGCGATATCTTCTTACAAAGAAGGATGCCAAACCGAGATTGATCCGATGGATACTGCTGCTACAAGAATTTGACTTAGAGATTCGAGACCGGAAAGGGACGAAAAACACAGTAGCCGATCACCTATCAAGACTAGAAGTACCCGAAAGGTTGCCCATCGATGACTCACTGCGAGAGGAACAAGTTCTAGCTTTGGAGGTTAGTTTCGATACCCCTTGGTACGCAGATTTTGTCAATTATTTGGTTGCCAAGGTGATTCCCCCGGAGTTGAGCTACAGCGGAAAGAAAAAGTTTCTTCATGATGTTCGGGAATACTTTTGGGATGAACCTTTCCTCTTCAAACGGGGAAAAGATGGATTGTACAGAAGATGCATACCCGAAGAGGAGGTACAACAAGTGATTCACCATTGCCACGCATCGGATTATGCAGGCCATTTCGCATCGGCCAAGACAGCTGCAAATATTTTGCAAGCGGGTTTCTATTGGCCAACCTTATTCAAGGATGTGCACCGGTTTGTGAGTTCTTGCGACGCGTGCCAAAGGACAGGGAATATTTCACGCCGAAATGAGATGCTGCAACATTACGTACTTGAAGTAGAGCCGTTTGATGTGTGGGGCATTGATTTCATGGGACCGTTTCCCTCATCTTGCGGGAACTTATATATCCTTGTGGCTGTGGACTACGTGACGAAATGGGTTGGGGGATTAGCAAGTCCGAAGAACGACTCTAGCACTGTGACAAGGATGCTCAAACGGACAATATTTCCAAGATTTGGGGTGCCAAGAGTAGTGATAAGCGATGGGGGTGCACACTTTGTTAATAGGATAATCCAAACCCTTTTGACAAAGTATGGTGTCCACCATAGGATTGCCACCGCTTATCATCCGCAAACGAGTGGACAAGTGGAAGTATCAAACAGAGAGATCAAGTCTATACTTGAGAAGACGGTTGCTAAGTCAAGAAAGGATTGGTCATTGAAGCTAGAGGATGCGGTTTGGGCATATAGGACTGCCTTCAAGACCCCGATTGGAATGACCCCTTTTCAGCTTGTGTATGGCAAAGCGTGTCACTTACCCGTAGAATTGGAACACAAGGCTTACTGGGCCATCAAGGCTTTGAACTACGATTGGAAGACGGCAGCGGAGAAACGGGTTCTAGATCTACACCATTTAGAGGAAATTCGGCTAGATGCTTACGAGAATGCAAGGATTTATAAGGAGAGAGCAAAAAAATGTCTACACCATTTAGAGAAAATTCGGCTATATGCTTACGAGAATGCAAGGATTTATAAGGAGAGAGCAAAAAAATGGCATGACAGACATATCCTCCACCGCACTTTCAAGGAGGATGATCAAGTCCTACTTTTCAACTCGCGGTTGCGCCTCTTTCTAGGTAAGTTAAAATCTCGTTGGTCTGGTCCTTTTAAAGTTAAGAGGATTACTACTCATGGTGCTATCGAGCTCGATGATGGAAAGGGAAGTTCTTTCTTGGTTAATGCTCAGAGAGTTAAACTGTACAACCCAGGAAATGAACTCGGACCGAGAGGCACCTTAGCCCAACCCAGGAAATGAACTCGGACCGAGAGGCACCTTAGCCCTCGTGACTCCGTTTCACGAGTGAAAAGTGCTCTGGTCTAGCTGAGACCGAAAAACAGCGCTCTCGGGGGCATCCTGAGGTTGTAAATATCTTTTTCCGTTTTAGATATCAAAAAAATTCAAAAACCCCCAACATTTTGACCCTTTTTGTCTACCCCAACTCTTTCTTAGAAGAACCAGGCGAACCCTTCTGTTTTTCTCTAGCGATCGCTCAATTTTTGGAAATTTTGTGAATCAATTCATTTTCGGGCTACCAGCTCTCATTTTCGGGCTACCCTCCTGATATTTCTGAGCAAAATGACAGTTTTCAAAATTTAGGGCGCCCTCCCTACATTTTAGAGCGACCGCCTTTTGCGTTCGAAAAACAAACACAAACGAGCTACCGCTCGTGATTTGACGGCGACCGCCCTATTGCGATTCTAGGGTTTCATCTCTTTTATCCCCAAATTCGAACCCTATTCTCTCTCAACTTCAGAAACCAGAAAAAAAAAGAGAAGGAGGGGGAACTTACCACGATTTCCGCCGCAGCTCTTCTCCGTCGCCAGCCCAGCCTTCGCCGGTGTTCAGTCACTGCCGCCTCCTCTCTCAATGTCAAGTTCTCCACCTTTCCTCTCTCTCTTCCCCTTTTCTCTCTCTTCCTCTCTTCCTCTCTTCCATGGCTGCAAGGTAAACTCCTACATTCATCATCTCCATGAAGATTCTTAGGAGATTTTTGAGTTTTTCATGTCCCATTTTCCCGAAATTGCTGCTATTGAAACCCTAAGTGCTTATTCCAAGCTCGAATCTCGAAATTTTTGGGGATTTGCGCCTCCATTGTCGAGTACTGTTTCTCAGACAAAAACGGGCGTCCTACCCTCTTTTTAGGGCGGCCCTCCCATTATTTCTGAGCTTCACCAACTCATATATCTCATCATTTTCCGATTGTCATTTGCGTTAACATTACACCCCTAGTATTGCATTTGTATTTTTCTTTTTGCATTTCATAGGGCTCTTGCAAGACGCTCAAAGGATGAGAAGCTTTCTATGGATGGGTTCTACACTCCAATCAGGTTCAACATCTAAAACCTTTCCGCTTTTCATCTTTTCTTCATCCGTTGACATCGACTCGACACCGGGGACGGTGCCTCAATGAAGTCTGGGGGGGACACACTAACAAAGTTTTGAGCCTTGTGAGCATTACATAATTGCATTCTCATCCAAAAAAAAATGTGCATCTTCATCATAGATCCAAATAGGGTTACGTGCATTTGTATATTGAGTCTCACGATAGGTCTCTAATTAGGTTGCATATTACACAAGTTCATATAGGTATAGGCATGCATACACTCATTTGCATAAGAGGTTGGTCAAATGATGATGTGGGGGAAGTAGAGCGAGGTTGTTTTGAAAGGTTTGAGAAACCGGACTTGGGATCCCCTTAATAGTTGAATGGATTATCGTGTGAAGCAGAAATAGTCAATCTAGTCCTAGAACGAGCGATTGTTATGTGGGATGATTTACCTCCTAATGTCTAGGCGGATTAGAAGCTACGAACCAAGCGCAAACGTCTCCCCAAGAACCATTCTTCTATCTCTAAGTTTAGTAAGCCCATAGCATACAAGAAAGCCCGAATAAATAAAGTAGCATCCCGACACTCCGCTGTCATTAGCTCGTTAATGAAAATCATTCGAGGACATGAGTGCATTAGAAACCGATGGCTCGGGTCTAAGTTGTGGGGCGAATATACCAAAAAGGTATGTCACTCGCCAACTTCAACGTCCTAGAAGTCCGGGATGTTTCAAAAAAAAAAAAAGAGAGAGAAAGAAAAAGAAAAGAAAAGAAAAACCAAAATGAATAAAGAAAGAAGAATAGGGCGAGGTAGAATCACAAAAATATGGGCTAGATCATGCATAGAGATTGTATAGGATGTGTT
>NW_010965073.1:230718-235487 GCF_000463585.1 Tarenaya hassleriana
TGATCATATCATCTTTACTTGAGAATTTTATGAGTGATTGGGATCTTTATCATCGGATTCATGTGCATATGAGTCGTCTAGGGGTAGAGTAGGTCCTTGTTTTGTCCATTTCAGGATCAGGTGGTGAGTGAAGTCTCCGGGAGAAAACAACGGAAAAAATCAGACGAAAACGCGGAATGTGGAACAAGAGCAAAAACAGGCTACCGCCCTAGAAATAGATCTGGCCGCCCTACAGTGATAGAAGCCTCGAGATTTAACAGAAAATTCAGGAGGGCCGCCCATAAGTTCTGCCGACCGCCCGAAAATGTGAAGCATATTCGGGCTCCCGCCCTGAAACACAAAGAGACCGCCCATTTCTGTCTGACGAAATTCATTTGTTGTTTTGGGTCATTTCCAAGCCCATTAGTGAGAAAGAAGAAAGCCCTAGGGTTTGCTGAACAAAAGAGGAAAGAGGGAAAAAAAAGGGATCTTTTGACCTTTTGAAGAGGGAGAAAACACTTAGGGGAAAACTTGGAGCTTGGGAGACTTGGAGAAGAAGAGAAGTGATCATCACCATTGAAGACCAATCTAAGCATTCCTTTCTCTTCTCTATCATGTTCTCTTTTGTTTCTTCTTGTTTTCTTCCTTTGAGTATGGAGTAGAACCCTAGTTGTGGGGGAGGGGTCCCCCTTTTGTGTATGGATGTTGGGTTTTCAATCTATGGTACTCTTTTAGTTGTTTCTATTGGTTTGATGTCTTATCCTTCATGCTTTTGATCTTGGCAAAACCTTGATTGAATGATCTTAGAACAACATTGATCATAGACATATGGGAATGGTGTTTTGACCTAGACATCAAATGAACAAAGCATTCACATTGAGAGATGGTTTGACTTGTTTAGGGTTTATGATAGGGGTTGTTAATGCACCTAGGAGTCTTCTAGATCATCGAGAGATGGGTAGTTGAATTTCTAGGTAGTAGATCTAAGCTTGAGAGAGAAAGATCTTACACAAAGAGCCTTGAAATCCCCAATTAGAAATGATGATCATGAGTGCCATCACATTTTGAACATCCATACCCGTGAAAGGGACCCCGAACCCACAACATTCGTGTCCAATCGTTTTCATCACACAAGTTTCGTTTGCTCATTTGACCCTCATTTCATATTTACATTTTCACAAACACCTTGCAATCAATATTTTCCATCACCTTTGATCTAGTTTAAGAATGAATTAACACAACCTAGTCCTCGTGATCGACCCCGGTACTACAACTACCGTATACTTGCGGATAGTGGTACGAATCGGGTTACAAATTTAGAACTCGGTGCGTGCGCATCAAGTTTTTGGCGCCGTTGCCGGGGACTAGGCGTTTTTCGTGTTAGTCTAAGTTTTTTCTAGGTCATCATTGCTTGGGTTTCTACTTGGGATCTCTTAGTGTTACGATCTTTTCTCACCTTTGGCTAGTTTTCTTTTCACTCTTCTCTACGTGCAGATCTCTCGGTGTATGACAAGAAGCACAACCGACAAGGATCAACTTCTATTTGATTCAGAAATTGAGAGGACTGTACGTTTTACTCGGAAGCAACAAAGACAGTGGAAAATGGCCGAAGATTTGTTGAGAGAGAACAATGCTCGAAGGGAACCCTTGCGGTATCCTATGTGTGCGATGCACATAGAGATGATTTGACGGTTATGTCCGATGACTCGTCATTCGGACTGCGTGTGTATGATAAGTGATTATCTGTACCATTGAGTGAACCATGTTTGATGGCATGTAGCGTGTATATATGCGTACACTTAAATGTACCGTGTGTTTACTATTGTTTGTGTTTGGCCATTTGCAATTTGAGTATGATCTTCGGGTCTAACCCGAAGTACTCACTAAGCACGTAGCTTATGGACGTTGTTATGCAACGTTTCAGGCACGGAGCAGTATTGGCAGCGGCAGGACGAGGGTACTGGTGACGCGTGAGGAGTTTTTCTGGATCATGTACTTTTCTTCCTTTTGACTTATGTTGGTTTGTACGGGTGGTGACTTGACCTTGTTTTATATTCTGGTTACCGTCTTTATGTTGGTGTGTATACTACTGTACGTGGGTTTGTAAACATATACTTTCTTTTCCGCTGTGTGTGTAATAAAATAAAATGTTTTTAAATTTCCGCTATTTTATTATATGTTTGAGTGTCCATGTGGCACAACTCGTGAGCGGGAGACGGGTTACGGGTGTCATACGATTAGTCTGGAGTTTTTTTACGTGTGGACCGATCGGTCTGGAACATTTTTCAGACCGAGCAACATTTGCACGTTACCTCTGGACCGACCGGTCCACGTGTCTAGACCGATCGAGCTGGGTTGGCTGGACCGATCGGTCCAGAACTTCTAGACCGGTCGGTCTGGCCTCCGCTCCACCGGGATTTTCTCGTTTCTCCTCGCACATTCGTCCTTTCCTGTATGTGTGACCCTGTTGGCTCATCCGATATAGCAGTATAACCCGAAATCTCTTATTTCGGTTACACAAGTCATAGGCGGTCTCTAGCAAGACACTACGACTACCTATCTCGAATAGAGTTTGTTCGTGATCCTACGAACGTCAGTGATGATTCCGGTTGATTATCCTTTTGTATCACGATATCATATGTCGAATATAAGGCATGGACAAGCCACCTTATCTGATTCAACTGCTTTCTCGTTCACTGAGTTCGACTATCTGAAATACACGACATTCGTCTATAGTGCGGCCATACATTTCTACAGTCTCGCTCATACGAGGGGCCCACCGATATCTCCCGCTTTTACGAGAGGTACAAATCCCGTCTTGACTATCTAAAATCCAGCACATGATTCGTTTCGTACCTGATACACGCCTTTATAGTCCTCATGTTAGGCAGGACGTTTGACGTATTCAAAGTACGCAACTCCCCATGTTGGACTCTGTAGATATCTCAGGTCTTAGGATCCAATCATGGAACCGTCATACGAGATTCAAGTCATGACGCAAGTCCATGTGACAATCTCATGCGGGTCAATCCAATATTCCGTTATGATTGTGATCGTATCCAATACATATGATCATCTCTATGATCATCAATCACACATCATACTAGTCTTATTACATCATTATTCCGACAATGACATACGACTAGGGAGTTTAGTACTGTTAATAACAATACATGGATTTCATAACATATTTAAGTATGCAAAAACATGTAATGAATAAAACACTCATCCTGTTGAGTTTCCTGGGATCTCTAGAGCGAATCCTATTCCTAAGAGATCGATTCTAGGGTTTGCGCAGCGGATGTAAAACAAAAATTTAATAAACCCTAGAACCATGCTTCTAATGAATCGTAGAAACGTTAGAACGCTTACCTCAATCGATCCGGGGCCTGTATCAATCGAAGAACACGTCTGATCACGAAAGGCAGGAAATTACCTCGCCCTCTACACGTATCCACACGTCGGGATGGATTCCAACACCTTGGAACTTGTCTGCTAGGACTAGAGATCTCGATCTCTCTTGTGTGCAAGGTTTTTGGAGGCTTAGGGTTTTATTTTTCTTCTTTTTTTTTTCTTCTCCTTTTTTCTTTTCTTAAAACCTAGAAGACATTCTCCTTATATAGACTTTCCAAAAATCTAATTTGACAAGTAATAGATTACTAGGAATCCTAATCTAATTAGGTTTCCTAAACCTATTAGAATTCTAATCTCATTAGGTTTCCTAGATGTAATAGAATTCTAATCTCATTAGGATTCCTATACATAATAGGATTCCTAATCCCATTAGGATTCCTATTCCAATTAGAAATCTCAATCCAATTAGGATTCCTAATCGGGATAATATAGCACACGTACTTGTCCATCCCTATTGTGTGTGACCCTGTAGGCTCATCCGGAATAGCAGTAAAACGCAGAATCTCCATTCCGATAATACAAGTCATAGGCGGTCTCTAGCAAGACACTATAACTACCTATCTCGAATAGAGTTTGTTTGTGATCATACGAAAGCCAATGATGATTCCGACTGATGATCCTTTTGTATCGCGATATCATATGTCGAACATAAGGCATGGACAAGCCACCTTATCTGATTCGACTGCTTTCTCGTTCACTGAGTTCGACTGTCTGAAATAGACGACGTTCGTCTATAGTGCGGCCACACATTTCTACAGTCTTGCTCACACGAGGGGCCCAGCGATATCTCTCTCTTTTACGAGAGGTACAAATCCCGTCTTGACTATCTACAATCCAGTACATGATTCGTTTCGTACCTGATACACGCCTTTATAGTCCTCCTGTTACGCAGGACGTTTGACGTAATCAAAGCACGCAACTCCTCATGTTGGATTCTGTAGATATCTCAGGTCTTAGGATCCAATCATAGAATCGTCGTATGAGATTCAAGTCATGACGCTAGTCCATGTGACAATCTCATGCGGGTCAGTCCAGTATTCCGTTCTGCAACGAATACCTATGATTGTGATCGTATCCAATACCTATGATCATCTATGAATGATACTAAACTCCCTAGTCTTATGTCGTTATGGGAATAACGACATAATAAGACTAGTATGATGTGTGATTGATGATCACATAGATGATCATAAGTATTGGATACGATCACAATCATAGGTATTCGTTGCAGAACGGAATACTGGACTGACCCGCATGAGATTGTCACATGGACTAGCGTCATGACTTGAATCTCAAACGACGATTCCATGATTGGATCCTAAGACCTGAGATATCTACGGAATCCAACACGAGGAGTTGCGTGCTTTGAATACGTC
>NW_010965073.1:235613-237150 GCF_000463585.1 Tarenaya hassleriana
GCATCTACTTTCAAGCTATGAGAACCACCATTTCTCCATCTTGCCTCACCAAGATAATACGGCACACCCAGCTTTGGCATGGCCCATGACATGTACGATCGAGGCCTTGACAAGTGCTTTACGACTGACTGGAAACTACCATCGGTGTAACCTCTTACAGCGAGCTCGTCTTCCAACCTACCGTATACCAAGAATACATCCATAATCCTTCTGAAGTACTTTAGGATGTTCTTGACGGCGATCCAGTGCGACTCACCTGGATCTGACTGGTATCTACTCGTAATGCTCAACGCGTAGGATACATCCGGTCGAGTACAAAGCATGGCATACATGATGGATCCAATTGCCGAAGCATATGGAATCCGATCCATGCGTTCTCGCTCATCAGGTGTCGTAGGACACTGACTCTTGCAGAGAACTGTGCCACTGCTCATCGGTAAGGTTCCTTTCTTGGAATCTTGCATCTTGAACCGTTTCAAGACCTTATCGATGTAAGTAATCTGACATAATCCTAGAAGACGCCTCGATCTATCTCTATAGATCTTGATGCCCAGAATATAGGCCGCTTCTCCTAGGTCCTTCATAGAAAACTGTGTTCCTAGCCAAGACCTAACGTCTTGCAAGGTAGGAACGTCATTCCCTATAAGGAGAATGTTATCCACGTACAGCACCAGAAAAACTACTGTGCTCCCACTAACCTTCTCGTAAACACATGGCTCGTCTTCGTTCTGTGAGAAACCAAACTTTTTTATTGTCTCATCAAAGGACCTCTGAAGCTTGCACACCATCCTCGGGTTCCTTGGATCTACAAAACCTTCGGGTTGTGTCATGTACATATCCTCGGTCAAGTTCCCGTTAAGGAACGCGGTCTTGACATCCATTTGCCGTATCTCATAGTCGTAATATGCGGCTATGGCAAGTAGGATCCTGATTGACTTCAGCATAACTACGGGCGAAAATGTCTCATCATAGTCAATACCATGAATCTGACGGAATCCTTTCGCCACAAGTCGTGCCTTATACGTGTGCACGTTTTCCATCCATGTCGGTCTTCTTCTTGAAGATCCACTTGCATCCGATGGGTTTTATCCCTTCAGATGTATCAACCAGAGTCCATACTTGGTTGTCTGACATGGATTGCATCTCGGACTTCATAGCCTCGCGCCATTTCTTGGAGTCGGGACTCGCCATAGCCTCTGGGTATGTGGTAGGCTCGTCATGTTCTAATAACATGAGTTCCTCATTCCCAGTCACGAGAAATCCATATCTCGCTGGCTCTTGGCGAATCCTGCCTAATCTCCGAGGTTCACTCATCAAAGGTTGAGTCACAACCGGCAGTGAAACAGGTTGAACATCTTCAACTTGTTCACTCGGCTCAGCGTCTACTTGCTGCTCTCGAACTTCCTCAAGTTCGATCCGACTCTTTTGGAGACGAGCTCTCGCTCCATAAAAGTCGCATTCCTGGCAATGAACACGTTGTTCTCTGCCGGAATGTAGAAGTAGTAACCCTTAGTTTCCTTAGGGTAGCCTACAAATA
>NW_010965074.1:0-1891 GCF_000463585.1 Tarenaya hassleriana
CATACTCTCTTCCTTATAATTTTATACATCATTTCAAACATAATTTCTATAGAAATCTTCATGGTATCAGAGCATAAGGTCTAGAGGACCTTGTGCTTTTCATTCCGCTGCGAAATCGAAGCATATTCCCTCTCGGTTTTGAGTATACCGACGAGGAGCCTGCTGATTCAGTTTTCAGAATTTTGTTTTCTCTTTTGGTTATTCATTCAAACCATAAGGAGAACTTTCTTCAAGTGAATCGTTGGTACTTCTCGGTCTTTTTATTTGTTCAATTGTTCGCTTATTTATTTGTGGTGTTATTTCTAGGTGAAAACATCATCATTTTTTGTCCCTCTTGATACTTTTCAAAGTTGAAGAGGATAACAAATTTTTATATCCCTTCCGGACATTGTTATTCAAACCGAAAGGAGAATTCATTTCCTCTTCATCCGATATTTGCTTCTCTCAAAATTATCAATGAGACACTCTTGGGAGGATGATTTTGGTCCCCTTGAAGATGAAGAAGGAAACCATTGTACCTACATCATGCATGAAAATGGTGAGGTTGAAGAAGTATGGTCTTCAAAGGAAGAAGTTGAAACATGGAACAATCTTTCCATAGAAGATGTAGAAGCTATGTGTATGGAAGAAGAACCATTCATAGAACAAAAAGATGAGGGAGAATGGGATGTAGACGAAGACATCCTTGACCAACTTCCATTACAAGTCAAGGAGACATTACTCATACCTCCAAGAACACAAAATTCGGTTAACTTCTCAACTCCTTGAGTTTCTTTTTAATTCTAATGAGTTTTTTGGTTTGATAAAGGAGAAACAAGAAGAAAGTATAAGAGATTCAACCATCATGGAGACTTTGGCGTCGGATGAAATAAAAGAGGAGGAAATGGACCTAGTTGAACCGGTTGTCCTTTTCAAAGATCTCAAAAAGGAGGAAAAAGACCCCACCAACGAGACACCAAATACAACCGAAATACAGCCCCTTCCATCAATCCACAAACATCCAACATCTATTTTCGTGTGGATCGACAATTGGGTTTGCAATTCTTTCCATTGTCCAATACTTATCAATTTTTGTTTTCAAGATTACGTTTTTGCCCTCTTAAGTGTCCTTAAGCAACCATCGAATAAAGTCTTCTCCAAACTTTTAAAGCACACGAGTGAGGGAGAATGTGATGGTACCCTCGTATGCTTTCTAAGCGAACCGAATGCAACAAATGGAGAAACAACAAAAGAAGAAACCGAAAACAAAAATCTACCAAAAAAGGAGTTTGAATTGTCTGTGAGTAGAAACCACTCAAGGTTTGGTAACTATTCTACTTGCTTTATATTTGATCCTGGACCGTTCGAGTATGCATGTTTAGATGAAAAACGACACATATTAGATAGGAACGTTCATGACGATACATACGATACATATAAAAACATAAATGACATATTTTTAATGTTTAATGAGTATTTGAATGATATGTTTCATATAAATAATAATCTAAATGTTATATTTATCGATCAAATGATTCCTTATGAGAAGATTACATCAAATTTAAAGTGTAAGCATTTTAGAACTCTTTTCTTACTTTTATTTGATCATAATCATATTCTTGCATCGTTACATATATTTTTCTTTATTTATCGGAGTGTCATGGCCTCCATTGTAGTTTCTAATGATTTTGTTAAGTGTATACAGACAATAAATTCAAATTTAGAACATAATGGAAGTATGGAATCAAATGGACTACAATGGAAGGAGTTTAGACGTTTGAAGACCGAGCAATACATTCTCTTGGCAAGATTAGTTTTTCAAATTCTCTCCAAACTAATCTTGAGGGAGAATGTTGAAGAGTAAAATATTGATACACAACATGGAATCAAGACGAGCAAATAATATTCTCAT
>NW_010965075.1:0-1888 GCF_000463585.1 Tarenaya hassleriana
GAAAGTGCTCGCATATACATACAATGGCGATGTCCCTATATCTCCGTACACCACTCCTATGCTTTGAAACGCCAAACTCAGTGTGATTCTCCAGCTCATCTTGAAATTAAAATAAAACGTTATATATATATATATATAGAATCAAATAACATGATTGGCATAGATCTTGATTCTTGGAACTATCAAAATCGTCAATAAAACGATTTTTATTATATTAGTTAAATAGGCTTTCATTAGAAGATAATAGGAATTTCCAATAAAATTCTAATTAAATCTCTAATAATATATATATATATATACACACACACACATCAAGTAAGGATGGATGATATTTGGTAGAGTTTTTAAGAATCGAAAATACTTAAAAATATATATATATGTATTATATTAGACGGCTAGATTTTTCTACGATTATATTCTAACTTTAAATCTAGAATAATAAGAATTTTTAATAATATTTTACTCAAATCTCTAGAAATATAATATATAATACCAGAGAAGATTTGACGATATTCGATGGAGTTTTTCCGGCTTCCACGTGGAAAGAGTCGATACGATCGAGTTTTCCCCACGACATCTGATGCAAGAACACATGAGATATATATATTAGTACTATATATAGGAAGAACAAGATTCTCCATATAAAATATATTTTCATATATATGATTGATTTTGGAAGCAAATGTTGTAATCAATATATATATAATCAGAAAATGTGAAGAGCATACCTTCCTGTCTTTCAACTCGTTCTCATGACCCGCTCGGTCATTGGTTGGCTGTTCATCTTCCATCTCTCTCTCTCTCTCTCTATCTATCTCTCTCTATCTCTCTCTCTCTCTGCTTTAGAGAGAGTAGAGATGCTCACAAGGGAAGGATTGGTGTTTATAGGCAGCAAAGATTCATTGACTTTGATTAAAATAATGTGCCAATGGTGAATAGCCACTTACTCCCATTCTCAATAATTACACTTTTTTAGTGATTATACTTCAACGCTTGGACGCGTTCCTTACACATCTTATTGCTGACTGTTGAACTGTTAAACAAATCTTGCTTAATTAGGGCAAATCTCTTGTACAAATAACGCACACTACATATATAGTAACTTTTTTTTTTTTGTAAAGTGCATATATAGTAAGTGCAATATAATATACACACACACACGGAGATATATTATAGCGTTTAATTTCTTCAATAATATTAAGATGAATAGTATTTAATTCATATTGCATTTAATGAAAAATTAATATTGATTTCATGTGAGTACTACTAATACAACAAAACTAATTTTTGGATTCTTTTTTACCTTATGACTAGCTTAAAGATTAATTTTCCTAAATTTACCTTTGTATATATTATAGATCAATCCTCATATATTTTCTTTCCAAATTATTCAATTTCATTCATGTTTAATTTATATATGATACGGTACAAAAAATTTAAGTTAATATGATTCAAAAAAGGAAAAATGAATCAACTGTACGTACGTATGTATGTATATATGTATAGGATTAACTGTACGTACGTATGTATGTATATATGTATAGGAACCATAACCGCATTAATGTTTTAGCTTGGAGTGATGTAATTTATATATATAGACGTACTTTAAAAAAATGGCCCAACTATTGATGAATGGAGAGAGGGAGAAAGTCAACCAAAATAATGTTATATATATATCTTATAAATTCGATAATTTCACTAAATAAAGTTTATAAATGATAGAGTATATTCTTGGAGTTCAAAGAATACCCACATGAACAAAAAGTTAATATAAAATAATGTTATATATATAACAGCAAAATTGTCAATTAATGTGTAACCCCAAAATTGTTATAATAGTAGTAGTTGTAGCAATAATGTACCACTTAATTATTATAAAATTTATCAG
>NW_010965076.1:0-1887 GCF_000463585.1 Tarenaya hassleriana
TATATCATATAAAAAAGTGTTGAAGGGCATATATATATGAACGAGTGATTATTAGAAAACAGTATCATATATATGCAATGTATCATGTATGCCTATGTACGTATGCATAACAGAGTAATTGGGCATTTACACCTCTAACCGTTTATGTATTTCGGCACCTAATTCTAATTAAAATGAAGAAACGGTCGAAAAATAAAATCTTGAAAACTGTAAGTACACGTATATAGTAGTGAATAGTGGTATGAAAAAAATTCAGAACGAATTGTTAATATATGGTTGGAGTTTCGGTATGTGACGTCGATGAATAATGATGTTGAATTACACTCGGTGATTAGAGAAATGTCAAAGTTATAATTTGTTATTAGGCGGATGTTGTCAAGCATTTATGAGATAAAGCTAGTAGTGACTTAATCTGGTTAGCTCGTGACCTACCATATTAAATGATATTGAAAAATCCCGGTGGATACTAATAATGTTATTTATTTTCACTTAAATAATTGTTTCTTAGCCAAACAAAATAAATAATTTCGATTTTATTTTATTCGAAAGCTAACCGGTGGTTTCTGAACATATCATGTCAATGAAGATTAACCTGTCTATACACTGTAGCCCGCATATGTAGACGTACCATTAATATAATATATTTTTTCATTATTGATGCAATTATATATGTATATTTACATACGAAATATTCCCTCTATTTTAATGATATAATAAATAATTTCAAGTTAAAAATTAATCTAATTAAATTTATATATGTTTTTAAATAATTCATTTAACTGGTTTTAATATGGGTTACGTGGCATTCAATAAACTGATTAATTCGAACTCGAGTTGAATTTACTTGGTCTAATTTTTACGGCTTGATTGTATTAATTATTAAAAAAGCTTCCATGTCATTAATGAGGATTGTAACAGTTATATTATTTATTTTATGTTTCACATTTTCTGTACGGATTGTGAACATTTTTCATGTGTTTTTTTTTTAAATTACGACATTGAGGATGCCAACAAGTAAAGGTGTTTCCGAACCAATGTGTTCGTACATTTTTACAACTGTTAAACTTTTTTTTTTTTAAAAAAAACGAATCTAACCAGCCCAATGAAACCCATTGATTTATAATCGTGAGATCCATGTATATAAACAGAATCAAAATCACATTTTAGATATGCCAATAAGTAAAAACAAAATCACATTTTAGTTGTGTCTATGTTTTTTTATTTCTTAAACATCAAAGTTGTAACAAAATAATGTAGGAAAATGGACAATCTCACTCTTAGTTTGTTTTTTGTCTTGAGAGACCAAACTCGTCTTCCCCCCCCCCTTTTTTCCGCTTGTGATATTGTTTTTTCTCCTATTTTTTGCTCTATTCATATAATATATATATATATATATATATTTATAATATATATGATAATATAATATAATATAATATATATTATATTAAAAAGCGCTTGTTATGATTGGATGGATTCAGATGCATTGCCACTAAGGCACTACTTATGGCTCTGTAAAGCGAAGCCCACGAAGCCCACTTGACCCCTTTATACGTATGTATGCATGCACGTAGACAGACAGTATGTGCATATACACATGATGTGTGCGTCTTTGTACAGTAGAGTGAAGGCTACGATCCCTCGAATGTCCACGTGCATGTACATGGACAAATGTATATATGATGCGTGTGATATATACACACACACGCGTGTGTGTGTGTGTTGGATTCTATTTTCACCATATACACAAAAATATGTGTGTTGCAAGATTATCGTATTCAACTTGCGAAACCCAAATTGATACGATGTTTTTTTAAGGGAGTATAATTTAGAGTGGTGAAGAGCCTAAGCTGACGTGTCACATAATAGCTGCGCCATCTGACTTAATCA
>NW_010965077.1:0-1434 GCF_000463585.1 Tarenaya hassleriana
CAGCCCCTTCCACTTGATGTAGTACTCTCGGTACCTTGCCCCTTGTTTGCTTATTGGTCGGTGGTCAAGGATCATCTCGGCCTCCTTTGTGTATTGGGCCGTGGAAGGAATGGGAGCTCTCTTGGACCTGTTTCTATCAACATCCGAAGGATCAGCTTTATAAGGCTTTAGAAGACTTACGTGGAACACGGGGTGAATTTTGATCTGCTCCGGAAGTTGTAGCTTGTAGGCCATCTTTCCGATCTTCTCGATGATCGGATATGGTCCATCGAACTTGCGGGTCAAGCCTCGGTGAAGAGTCCGCATCTTGAGGAAGTGGTGTGGGATGATCTTCACCATGACTTGGTCTCCAACATTGTACTCCATTGGTCTCCTCTTCTTGTCCGCGAACTTCTTCATCCTTGCAGCCGCTTTGTGTAACCAAATCCAGGTTTGGTCGGTTTCTTCTTGCCATTCCTTTGCAAAGGTGTGGGCTGCTGGACTAGGGCCATCGTAGGTGAGGGATAGACCGCTGGGTGTGGTCGGTTGGCGTCCCATCACAATCTCGAAGGGAGATTTGCCGGTTGACTCGCTCTTGTGGAGATTGTGCGAGAATTGCGCCATGCTTAAGTGGTGAGACCAATCTTCTTGGTGGGCCGAGACGTAGTGCCTTAGATAGAGCTCCAAAAGGGAGTTGATCCTCTCCGTTTGGCCGTCGGTCTCGGGGTGAAATGCAGTAGAGAAACGGAGTTGAGTTCCCATGAGTCGGAATAACTCCGTCCAAAACTTGCTGGTGAAGCGACCATCTCGGTCACTGATGATGGACCGAGGCAGCCCCCAAAGTTTGACCACGTGGGTGAAGAAGGCTCGGGCCACCTCGTCGGCGGGGCATTGCTTAGACAGAGGGATGAACGTCCCGTACTTACTAAACCTGTCCACAACTACAAAGATAGCTCCAAAACCGTTAGAGTTAGGTAAAGTGGTAATGAAATCCATCGATACCGATTGCCATGGGTGATCCGCGATGGGGAGAGGCTTGAGAAGTCCTGCTGGTCGTTTTTGCTCGATCTTGTCTTGTTGGCACACGAGACAAGTCTCCACATAAGCCTCGATGTCGTTCTTCATCTTCGGCCAGTAGTAAAGCTCGGTGACTAGGGCAAGTGTCCGTTTCTCCCCTGGATGTCCGGCCCATATAGAGTCGTGTGACTCCTTTAGGATCTCCCTCCTTAGATCCTCGCTCTTCGGGACATACAACCTGCGTCCACGAGAATAAACAAGACCATCTTTTTCCCAAAACTTACGGGTTTGGTGTTGTCGGACGAGCTGGAGGAGGTGGTTGGCCGCGGGATCTTGGGTCATGGCCTGTCGGATCCGATCTTTGAAATCGGACCTAGGCTCACTTCCCGTGAGGGTGGCCAACTCCGGTTTGCGGGAGAGAGCGTCTGCGACCACGTT
>NW_010965078.1:0-1880 GCF_000463585.1 Tarenaya hassleriana
ATTTAAAAATCATGGCTATATAAACCCATGATTTGGTGACTTTGTATCATCATAAAAAAAAATCCATCTATCCATTCTAAAGAAAAGAGTAAAAACATTCTTGAGTAAGAGTGAGGGTTTTTTCCGAGTTTTGCTTTTCGAGGAAAAACATAAGTCTCATTGTATCCCGATGATACTTTACTTTAACCCGAAATAACTTTGTGTGGGGGTAAATATACTCTTTGAAAAACGTCTAATCCGTGCTTCGAGACTTCCCACAACTTCGTGTTGTGAGTTTATCTTTCTCTCCGAAATTATTTTCCATATTAATCCTAACAGGACCTTCCCTTCTATAATAGACAAGATTGGATTTAAATCACATGATTTGAAGTTAAAGAATTAAGTTATTTTTTACAAATAGTATTATATTTCGTTATTGTGAACTGATTAGTATTATATTTTGTTATTGTGAGCTGGTTATTTAAATTATTTCTAAATGTATGAATTGTTTATTTAAGTTAATTATGAATCTTATGATTTTTTATTTGCTTAATTTTATTATTTTATTGTCAGTGAGTCACATATCACAACGATCACATAGATCACACAGTGAAAAATGTGTTCAAATTTTATTATTTTTATTTTGGAGAGAAATAAAAAATGTGATCATTTTTTTAATTTTGGGGAAAAAATGAAACTGGGTTTCAAAACACGACGGAAAAGTGAAAAATAGGTCTGAAAGGTTATTCTAGAAGTGGGTCCCATATGTTCCCCACATCCCTGATTTTTTTTGTTGGTGGGTCCCATATGTTCCAGAAATAACGTCGGGTAACATGGGTCACAATGTTCGAATTTATCGAATTAGTGATTTTGAATGAATATACAATAGTTAATCATGGATTTTAACATCAATAACAAGTTTAAAATCATCGTCGTTTTAATTTTCGGATCCAAATTAATCGCTCATGAAAAATGTACTTCATAAATGATACTAGTGTTTTATGAACACTTTGGAACAAATTGGATTAATGTTTATATAAACTATAATTAACTTCACGAATTTCACTTTTAGACATTATATTGTCATTATACAATACCATATAAACTATATTGAAACTTTAAAACTCAGATTTGACCCTCTTTTTTTATTGTCACTGGGTCACAGGTCACACCGGTCACATAGATCACACAATATAAAACTGTCTCTGGGTCACATGAGAGTCACATGAGTCACATGGTTAACTCATATGACCAAGTAATTTGTATGTATTCTGATTTTATTATATAATGCAAGATTATTAAACACAATGTACTAATGCAAAGAAATTATATTCATGAAAAATATACTTCATAAGTGATACAACAATGAAATCATACAAACAAGTTATTTTACAAATATATCCGAAAATGACAATGAAATCATACGAACAAGTTATTTTACAATGAAACTGATTTTGTTTAGTCCTATCGATTCCCCGCTTTTTCCACTATCGAAGGGAATACCACGAGATTTGTAATATTTGGGTCGTCGATGTTCCAATCACAATAATCAGGAACCGGTCTGATATAATATTACATCTTCCAATCTTATAGACTACTGCAGCCGCTCTCCAAGTGTTTCTTATCCATTTCATCTCTCACCTCAAATTCATTCGTAAAATTGTTGGGTACAGTAACATCATATGCACATGCTATCGTGTATCACTCATGTAGCACTTTATCAATATACTCCACAACTTTGGGAAACCTGCACAACAAGATATGCACATTAGACTCAGGTCACATGGTCATAGGTCGCATGGATTATAGGTCACAAATAACATCATATCTGGTTTCAAATCACAAAGAACACGATTCTATGTGAATCCCCACTGATTTCCATGATTTTTGAAGTTGTTTCG
>NW_010965079.1:0-1878 GCF_000463585.1 Tarenaya hassleriana
GGAATTCAGTTATGCTCCAATCCAAATTTGTACACACGAGTCCAAGCTTGATACAACAGACTATCTAATGACATATGGATTGTTGTTATGTAAGTAGGTCTGTCTCAGATTATCTGGAATTCCTTTCCTTCCATGTGGTATATGTGACGAACTGCCATACTATCATGACTGCACATTTCATTGGAGGTGATTTCCATCAGAGACCACTAGTTAGGGTTTTCCTTTATGCCAAAGTGGCTTAAACCCGCCGTAAGTATAGAATGGGTCGCTTGACATCGAAGAAAAGGTGATCTCGTGTCTCCACGCTCAGGTTCCAAAAAAAACATAGCGGGTCAACTTGAAGCCCCCGCGAGAGTAGTGTGTCCATCCGACATCTATTACGGCAGAAAACCCAACAAATAGAGGCATGCTTAGGAGTTGCGTGCTTTGCCCGGACCGTTTTATGCCACGGAACTCTCCTCTCCGGCATTATTGAAACGCGAGAGGACCACACACCCTTGGCATCACACTTATCCCTAAGTTTTCCGTTAGTAATCCAGAATTTTTCATCGGTATGTGATGAGCGCGAAAGGGTTCTGACTTGTGAGGAAAAACTGCAACCGAAGTATCAAATCTGATCGCGGAGCCCTGAGTTGTCAAACTCCGTCTCGATGAATGTCAGCAACATACGAGTGAGTGTTTGTGTACCCGCAATGGTGCAGGTCCTGAACTACCTAGGTAGCCGATTGAAGGACCAAAGGGAGTCCAATTTTCTTGCCAAAATAATGTGCTCTTGCCATCGCCGGCTCTGATGTGTAATTAGGAGAGGGGCATCTGGTAAAGCTTGAGGAGTTTTCTAAACGACCATGAATGCCTTGGTAAGGGGTTAACCTTCCAGAAACCTCTTCGTCCTATTAAGTTTCCTTGATCCAAGCTACACATAATGATTCATTCTTAAAGAATATCTGTCAAACCAGTTTCAGCTCACATATATTATTTTAAACTTGTATATTTCGTAAACCTAGTCCTCCTTCCCCTTTGGGAGCAGGAACTATATCCCGAGCTATCTTGTGTCCATGGGTAGAGTCTATCACACCTTTCCAAAGGAAAGAAACGCAGTTGGAATTTAACAAGGTCTTTGAACAACCGCCACCTTAGGCTTTTGTAGCTCCTCCGGCTTTCACAAGGTCTTTGAGCGCCTTCAAAATCTGCGGCTCCCTCATTCCATATCCAAGTTGACACACCTCTCTAGTCTCTATGCCCATATCTGCATATCGTTTATACAAATGAAAACCGTACATTGAATTGGAAACGGAGAAAGGAAATTAGTGGCGAGTATTTAAAGATAACAACGAATTAGTTGTAAGCCAGAAAGCTCCTCCATTTTTAACATTCGAAAGAAAAGGCAGAGGAAAGTATTTTAACTTGTCCATAAGTCTCCCACAGGTTTTGCTCAAAAATTTTGTCAGTCCAATGACCTCCGATTACCCACGGAGTGCTAACAAACCTAATTACTTTAGGCACAGTGCAAGAGAAGGGATATCGAGTTCCCATACCACACCTCAAATCAGGTAAAGTTCACAATATGATGCCAAAACACGACAAACGATGAAGACATTCTCTACAAAATATTCTGTCTGATAATATTAGTTGCAGTAAAATCCGACATAAGTTCTCTATCAAAGGGAAAAGCCAGCAAAAAGATTACCATAACAGAGACCAGAAATTTTTATGCTTTCACATCCAAGACAGGGAACTAGCAAACTCCCAACATCATCCGATAACTGGAATCCAGGAGGCTTCTAATGAATAAAAAGCGATGAAAGACGAGGAAAAAAAAAGATCTGTAAACAGATTTGAGGCAACCATTCAATATGAAAGAGATCAATCCGGAAAAAA
>NW_010965080.1:0-1877 GCF_000463585.1 Tarenaya hassleriana
GTGGGATATGCCATGGTCGGACAAGAAGGATTTGAGGGCTAAGTATTCTCCACCATTGTCGGAGTGAAGAGATACGATTTTGGTGTTAAAACGGTTCTCAACGAGAGCTTTGAACTTAGTAAAAACGGAGAAGACATCGGATTTCCTTTTGAGAGGATATAACCAAGTGTAGCGTGTATAATGATCGACAAATACAACATAGTATTTGAAGCCATCAAACGACGTTACGGGAGATGTCCACACATCCGAAAAAACTATTTCAAGTGCTTTAGAGGAAGACACGGTTGATGTGGAAAATGGTTTCTTGTGACTTTTATTAATGAGACATGAATCACATGACAAAGGAGAGGAACATGACATAGAGGTATTGGAAAGAGAAGCATCCGAGAGGATTTTATTTAGTACATCATGGGCTGGATGTCCTAGTCTATGATGCCACAGGGAAGGAGATGTTTTTGTGGTGGTGTAGGCTATGGGATGAGACACGGATAGGGATGGGTTTGGTTGTGTATATGGCCATTCGTACACACCGTCTTTAAGACATCCTCGAGCTAGACTTGCCCCCGTGGTTCGGTCCTTCACCTGAAAATGGGTGGAAAAGAATTCAACGGAGACATTATTGGCCGAGCATAGTTGATTAATAGAGATAAGGTTCTTTTGGATATCGGGTACGTATAGGACATTGTGTAATTTAAAGGGACGAGATAGTGAGGGAAGTGATAGTGAACCCGTATGTGTAACCGCGAGCCCCAAGCCATTGCCTATGATGACTTCATCACCTCCATTGTAGGGCTGATGGAGAGAGAGATTGGAGAGATCAGTCGTGATGTGATGAGACGCTCCGGAGTCGAGAATCCAAGAGGGAGGGGGAGGCGAGAGCGCTGCATGATGTGCTGTTGGTTGCCATGAATTGCGAGAGTTGTCGGATTGGCTGGGATTGATGTCAGAAAAGCCTGGAGATTGCTTGAGAAGGCGACAAAACTTGGCACTATGGCCTTGAATGCCACACAGCTGACACTTGCCTTGATAACCACGTATAGGAGTGTTTGTGGGTCGGTTCGAGCAGAAATTCTGTGTATTGCCCCTTTGATTGTTTCGCCATGCAGGTCTGGACCTGTTTTGAGCTACGTTCGCCGAAATCGGTCCTTCAGTGAGATCGGATTGCGGTGAACTGAGATCGACTTCAGCACTTATGAGTTTTTCATGCAACTCAGCAAATGAAATGATGGTATCTTTCGCTTGGATAACATCCTTGATTGGTTTGAACTCTTCTCCAAGTCCGGCAAGGATCATATCAAGAAGGTCTTCGGGATCCATCGGCTTCCCGAGAAGTGCTAGTTCATCACCTTTCACTTTAAAGAAGTGCATATACTCGTCCACTGATCGTGTACCTTTGGTGTATCGTCGAATTTGATCCTTGATCTGCTTGATATGGCCACGACTTGATCTGCCGTAGGTTTCAGCAAGGGTTACCCAGGCTGCTGCCGAGGTTGTTGCAGATGCAATGAGAGCTTGACATGTGCTCGATACCGAACCGAGCAAGGCTGAGAACACCAATCTGTCTTGGCGGAACCAAGGAAGGTATGCAGGGTTTGTTGTTGTCGCATTGTTGGAGATGATTGTTGTCGGAGGAGCCGAGGTTGGTTCAAGGAAACTCTCCAAATTGTATCCTTGAAGAAGAGCCCTGAGTTGAACACTCCATGTGATGTAGTTCATGGAGGTTAGCTTGGTTACATTGGTAACGTTCACGTTAATTAACGTGAAATGAGGGCTAGCGGCATTAAATGGTGTGACAGTTTCAGGAGAAGGGGCGGTAGCATCAGAGGATGTGTTCTCGGTGGCCATGGTAGCAGCGAGATTTGGGTGGAGTTTGAGGG
>NW_010965081.1:0-1870 GCF_000463585.1 Tarenaya hassleriana
TGAGAAAGGATATTGCATCTTCAGGATTCAGAACAAAGACCACAGGCTTAGTACGCGCCAGGTAGCAGACATCTTGGGATTGCCTTTTGGGGAAACTTATGAATTCTCTCATGTGTGTTCAGAAACACTCAAAAATTCTTGGAAGAGATCGTTGTCGGAGAGTATGGGACGGTCAAGAAAGGAAACTCATTAGGCATCCCGTACTCAGGTTTCTGCATCTGTTTCTTGCGAGCTGCATGTTCGTTAGAACACCACCAGATGAGATAGAGGTCGAAGAATTACTGTTACTCAGGTATGTGCTTAAAGACTCTACTTTGGAGATGACTGGGGAGTCGGGAAGGTGGACTTGACATCTCGTATCATGAGGCATTTAGATGATGTTATGACACGTCCCTACACTAAGCCAATATGTGTAGGGGGAATCTTAACCGTGATTGTCAGGCTGTGGGATACTATGCAAGTAACAAGTTGTCGGGACCCAGAGAGATCAATGTAGACTTCCTTAGGTTGTGCAAGTATGCATATATTGATTTTGATACAAACCTCCTGTACTGGCGATACCACCTGATGAAGAGAGAATACGGGGAGTATGAGATCAAGATTAATAACCCGCTCATTAAGCCAGTTTCTAGGACAAGGATTAGGTTCGACATCATAGAGATTGATCATGAAGAAACAACCGAAATGGACACCCGATCTGTAGGGAGCCAGCTTGGAGATGACGTAGCAGACAATGAAGAGATGTGGGAAGTTGTAGACGCGCCACTAATCCGCCAAAACTTGGAGAGATGTCTCGAGGGACAACAGTATATGATGACAGTCTTCCATTCTGGACATACAGTATGCGAGCATCACAAGACAGAGACGCGTCGCGATTCCGAGATGGATCAGCCCAGACACCTCGAGGGCAACCGATCTTAGGGTTTGGTTCACTATGTTTCATGAGGCGGAAGAATTATATAGAAACCTAGTCAAACGTCACATGCAACCAAACGTACAAAAACCCGAATGACTGTGTATATCACCGAGAAAATCGTTACTTACCTCGTTCTCGATGAAACTTGAAGCAAATATCGATCCGGGACCTGTTCTTAATCACCTAGGACTGAATTTACAGTCCCTCTACACGTATTCACACCGGCGGAAAGGATTCCAAACGCTTTGGAATGGATCTGCTAGGATTTGTGAAGGAAAGGGTACTCGAAATAGACGGGATCTAATCCCGGGATGATATAAATCGAAGAAAACAGGTCCTCTAGGGTTCTAAGATGTCTCTCTGAGTTTTAGGGGCGGCCACACTAAGTTTGGATGAAATCCCAAACTTAAATAGGCTTAGAAAACCCTAAATCCGAATTAAGGAAGAATTCCAGATCCCAGTCCGCCCGACGGACCAAGCTTAGACCGACGTCGTCGGACTGCCTGACTTGGAGTCTTGGTCCGGCTGACCAATTTTGGTCAGCTCCGCACCAAGTCTCTTCTTCGTCCTCGTGGTCCATCATCCAAATGCCCTTGGTGCGCCTGATCCAGCATCTGGTCCGAAGCTGACCAACTCTTGGTCAGCCGGACCAGACCTGTAAAGACGACCATGGCTGAGTTCGGGCTCCCTGGGCTGACTAAACGTGGTCCGGGGCTGACCAAACTTGTTCAGCTCCAGACCAACACACTGAAAACTCTTTTTCATGGTCATTTCGATCCAATCTCAGTTCCTTTCTTTGGATTATTCACGTATAAGTCCATCCCTAGTGGCGTCTGACCCCGTAGGACAATTCTAAGTGGTAGTGACTTCAGGAACCTTTCTCGAACCACAAATCATGGTTAGCCTCTAGCAAGACGCCATGACCACCCACCTAGAATTGAGTTAGAGGTGATC
>NW_010965082.1:0-18772 GCF_000463585.1 Tarenaya hassleriana
TATATATATATATATAATGTATGTATGCATTACTGTATTTTTTTATGGGTTTGACATTTGCATCATACCCTCTGAATAAGTAAAGAGTCCCATGAAAACTCCTACTGTTGTACATTTCCTCTGTGTTCCATTTTGGTATGTAAAATTTCTACTGCCGAATAAAATAAACCCATCGTGTTCTCATGCCATCAATGTTGGCTTTAATGTTGGTCGCAACGTTCCTTTTCCTGGTTTTTTCGGAACTTAAACATAAATTATATATAGGGAAATGTATATTATTCCAATTATTTACTTTTTTTTTTTGTTGAAATCGAGCATGCGGTTATTATCAGAAATGTATTTCATCTACTAACCTTATAATTGTGAATTTCTCATATTATTCTTTGTAATTTTTTGACAAATTTAATTTATAGCCATCAATTTTCTTTCTTCGACTTTTTTCTATCTTTTATTTATTGGTACGAATTCTATACTAATCCCGCGAGAAAATTATTGAGATCTATTATGACAATCACTACAAAAATTCGTGAAATTTGGTCAAATAGAGTTCGAAGTTATATATTAGGTCTGTTACGCTTCAAATTTTGCCACACAATTTATTTTGACGGCAGAAATCGCTACACATCTGATAAATTTTTTTCAATCGAGATTTATTTTGAGCATTGATGGATTTGATGGATTACTACGTTTTTTTGTTATATTTCGAGAATTACAGTGAACCACAAATGAGTCGTAGAGTCAAATAAGTCATATCTAGTCCCAAAAAATCGCAGAATGGCATGAGTCACATGAATCGTATGGCCCAGAGTGGCATGAGCGCGTGAGTTTATCAAGTGACATGACTTACGAGACACATGAGTTATACGAGTCGTAGAGACGCATGAGTTATATGAGTCGCACGAGTCTGAGAGTCATGAGTTTCGTGACTCATACATATGACTCGTGCGACTCATATAACTCATGCGTCTCATATGATTCATGTGTTGGATTTTCTGTGATCTGATGTATACGATTCACACTTTATACATAGATACGGTCCTAGAGTTTATGAAATGCAAGATAAAACATGAATTTTCTAACCTAGAAAATGAACGTGCATGCTATAGATCTCAAAGATCGAAAATTTAGATATTGGCCTTTTGAATATGTGAAATTCAATAATCAAGCGATCTAGAATATGTAGAAATGTTGATTCACAATCATCACGAGGTGATGATGATGTTAGGTTTTTAATTACGGGTTCCTAGCATATGAGTTTATCAAATCGAGTTAGGGTTGATTTTTAGATTTCACACAGCGAAAGGAATAACAAAACCATCACATCAATTATCATACAAACCTGAAGAACGTATATATCATAGTGGAAATCAAATATTTAACGTGAATTTGATGTAATCTTGAAATAGAACGATCCAGGGTATGTACATCATCTTGCTTGGCGAATCATCTACACTACAAAAAAAAAGTTTTTCGTTGCAAAATAGGGTTTACAACAAAATTGCAACGAAAAAATTTTCGTTGCAAACCAATATAGTGTTTCAATTCGTTGCTAATTGCAACGCTTTTACAACGAAAGAACTGCGTTGTTAATTTTGTAACGAAATTGCGTTGCAAAATTAGCAACGCAATTTTGTTACTAAAATTAAAATAAAAATAAAAATAATTTAGAATTTCAGGTTTTTTTGAAGAATTAAATTAAAATTTAAAAATTAATCAATTAAAAAAATATTAATAAATACAAATATTAAATAAAAATAATATAAATATTAAATAAAGATAATATATATATATATATATTTTGTAGAATTATAAAGTTTATTTAAGAGTTATAAATTAAGATTTATAAATAAATAATTAACAAAATAATAAAATATATTTTTATTTGATTTTTTTTAAGAGTTGGGATAGAAAAAGATTTTAGATAATTTTTAAAGTGAGAAGTTGTTGATGGATTGTGTTTAAATTATGTTTGGATATTGAATATATGGAAAAACATTGCAACGCAATTTCGTTGCAAATCCAATTAGCAACGAAATTTTGTTGTAAAAGGCGTGAAAACGGTAATCAATCGTAGCCACAAATTTATTTTAAATTTGCAACAAAATCTTTTTGCTAATTGGATTAGCAACGAAATTGCGTTGAAAATTAGCAACAAAATTACGTTGTAAATCCAATTAGAAACGAATATGTGTTACAAATTTCTGTATTTACTTTTTCGATGGTCAAATTATATTAATTATTAAATGATAATATTTACAATGAAATTGTTACGTTATAAAGCGTTGCAAAATTCGTTGCTAATCATTGCTAGTTTGCAATAAAATAATTTTATAACGATTTTGCAACGCAAAAATTGCGTTACAAATTAGCAGTGAAATTATTGCATTGCAAAACGTTGCTAATTGCAATAATTTTTTTGCAACAATTTACCATCGATTTAGCAATGAAAAATTATTGCAAATTAGCAACGAAATTATTGTGTTGCAAGTTAGCAACGAAATTATTGCATTGCAAAGCATTGCTAATTGCAATAAAAAAATTTTGCAACGATTTTGCAACGCTTTAGCAATGAAAAATTTCGTTGTCAATTTGCAACGAAAATTTCGTTACAAAACGTTGCAATTTCGTTGCTAACTTTGCAATGAAATACATTTCGTTGTTAATTTCGTTGTTAATTGTCTGTTTTTTGTAGTGCTATTTCATGGAAAACGAAGAAGCATAGTATCGTTTCGCGTTCGTCGTCTGAAGCAGAATATCATGTTATGACACAAACATGTTGTGTGTTTAAATGGTTATACCAACTTATAGAGATTTTCGGGATTGATGTTTCGATTCCTACTATTTTATTATGTGACAATCAATCTACTCTACATATTGCTCAGAATCCGGTGTTTCATAAAATATACCAAACACATTGAGATCAATTATCATTTTACTCGTGACAAATTCAGTACAGGACGAGTGTCAGTTCCATACATTCAGAAGTCGTGGATATATTCGCCAAGGTGATCGTTAGACACACATTTGATCATCTTTTCTCCAAGTTGGATATTCTTGATCTTCATGCTCCAACTTGAGAGGGTATTAGGGATATATATGAATATATGTTGATCTTATCTTATAGATATACTTTGCGTAAGTAGTTTTTAAATAGGTTTTTAATTCTCTATCTTTATATACATTGTTTTGGGTTGAATAGAGAAATACACACGATTATTCCGATTTATTTTGTCACTGCATTTGGTGACTAATGCGACTAGCTAACTCTATTTGAACATGTCGATTCTTCGTAGAAAACACGAAAATCTTTACTGCATTGGGAAGTCACAAATCCTAAACAACATCAAATTCCAAATCCAAAACTACGAAATCATAACCTAACGTATTATTCTTGCTTTGACGATCCGTTCGCTTTTAATGTTAGATGACGACGATGACTTGACACCCGATGAGTTAGAAGATCTAACCATTTCAATTGTATTATTTGAAGAAAAATTCACTTGGAAAAATTGTTGATTGAGATGAAATCCTCTTCTTTTTTTTTTCTTTCTCACATGTCTCTCGTCTTCTTCATACGCATTCTCTCACACAATTTAAAATGGGATAAAATCGTCTTTTCCTTATTTAAAAAAAAACTTTTTTTTTTTCTTTCTCACATGTCTCTCGTCTTCTGCATACGCATTCTCTCACACAATTTAAAATGGGATAAAATCGTCTTTTCCTTATTTAAAAAAAAAAGAGTTTTGGAAGATAGTTATTGAACTCATGATCATCAAGGGGGGAGTTTTTTTTTTTTTTATACATGAATGAAACCTAAAGGAAGATGCCAAAGTGGAAAGTGGTCTCTGTTCATGTCTCAAGTTTTAGTTTTTTCTTTTACGGATGTATAATTGGGCATGAAATGCGAAGCCCAGATTAAACGGGCCTCAATGTCTTGATGGGCCGGGTCGAGTACGGGTATGGACTCGGGTCTCGGGTCTAATTGTGAGCATCAAGGCGTACGGACGGACTGAACCTCAAAACACCAGGGTTTAAGCATTGAAAGAGGAGAGTGGCAAGAGGTGGTGGTTGATCATTTTGGTTAGGTTCAGTAGCCGGCATGACCAAATCGAAGAGAGACAGACAAGGTATTTCTTCTATCTTCTTCTTGTGTTCTGTATCAATTCCATCTTTACCTTCCTTTTTCAGCTGTTGCTCCGACAAGCTGTTGGGTTTCTTAACCTCCTAGGGTTTAGGGTTTCACGATTTATTGGGACCCTGTGGTGAATTACATATAGGGTAGCGGCGAATTCTATGTTCCACCTTGAAATGTGCCTGAATGGCTGAATTTTGAATTTCTGTTCTCAGTTACTCTGCCAAAGACGAAGAGGAAAGGAAGGGAGCATAAGGAGTCTATTGTGAATGGAATCCGGGAGGCTGTTGAAAATCTCAATTCCGTCTATGTTTTCTCGTTTGATAACACGAGGAATTCCAAATTCAAGGAATTCAGGGAGCAGCTCCACCCCCGTGGGGGGTCGGCTTGTATATCCCTTTCCTCTCTGAGTCTGTTCTTGATTCAATGGTTGTCCTAAAAGGGTAATTAGTTATAAAAAGAGTTTGTTTTTGTGTGCGTGTACAGATAATACAACCGAAAACAATAGAATTTAAGCATGGTTTTCAGTAAAGTTTCCCGAAATCGTGACAGGAGTAGGAGCAGTCTGGCGAAGCCCTGATAGAATTTAAAATGCTCGAGTTGGTTGTTTTGTACAAGCCTTGTTTGGCAATGTGGTTCAGTTCATGTTCCTGGCAGGTTCTTTCTTGGCTCAAACAAAGTCATGCAGGTCGCTCGGCTTCTGATGAGATCTGACTGGGCATTTTAAAAGCTTCCAAGGTTTGTGTGCTTTTCTTATCACCATTGTTATCTATCGGCAGCTTCCTTCAGTTACTTATCCTAGAATGTTGCTCTAGCTGTTTCGTGGGGATGCTGGACTTTTCATGACAAACATCCCAAGAGAGGAGGTCGAAAGGTATCCCAGAGGCTCTTCTTTTTTCGTAATTGGATGGAAAGAACAGTGAGCAGTTTTTTAGATTGTTTCATTCTGTTACCTCTGTTTGTAAGGACCGGAGGCACTGCAGTAGAAATGGTAAATACTCTCTCGACATACTCTTATTTTCTGTATAACAAACTTGCAAGCAAGCTTTACCACAAAAATTATCCCGTAGTTCACCGAATTCCCTCATTCAATCTCCTTAATACACCCTAAAATAACCGCAGGTTGAACTCAAGGAGGGTCCTCTAGAGCAGTTCACGCATGAGATGGAGCCTTTCTTGCGCAAACAGGGGATGCTTGTTCGACTAAACAGAGGTTTATGGTCTTACCATTCTGAATTATCCTTAGTTTTTCTCGTCCACACGGCAAAACCCTTTGCCCGGACACTCATGCTTGTTCAATTTACAGGTGCAGTGGAGCTGCTCTCAGACTTTGTTTATGTGAAGAAGGGAAACCTCTCTCACCAGAGCCTGCTCGGATTTTGTTTCGACTCTCTTCCTTCAAAAACCCTTTTTCTCGAAAGAAAGATCGGTAAAGAGACATTTTCCTTAAAAGGGTTTGTTAATTATGCAGCGTTTGTTGGGGATAAAGGTGGCTACATTCAAGCTGAACTTAGTCTGCAGATGGAGCTCTGATGGCTTCGAGCTCTACCGAGAAGGTTTGGATCTCTCTTGAATCATCTTAATACAGGGATCATCTCCAAACCCAGATTTTCTAGCTTTAGTTTCCAACATCTTTTCTTCAGTCGGTTCCCTTTTCTCTTTCGATTTTTTGTTGATGGAATGTCCCCACTGTGTGTGTGTTGAAGCAGTCGTTCATGTGTACTTTTGCGTCTAATCCGGATCTCTGTGTTTGAGATATGGAGCAACATTTGTAATGGTCTCACATCATTGTGCATTTTTTTCCAAAAGTATTATTTCGAATAATACGCCAAAACCAATATAGATATGCATATTAGAATATGATTATACGGTTCATTTCGATAAACAATGATGTTACAAGTTATTTCTTCAAAACTGGAGCAACTATTTATATATATATATATGTATGTATGTATATATAATACTGGAGTGAATCTTGTACAGTCGTATGGGATGATCTCTGCAATACCAAACCAGATCTGTGTTTACTAAAAGAACAATCGAAAAATCCATATTTTTTTGAAAGTAAATATATTAATTTAAGAAAATTGAGTCAATCAGTAATAAAAAAAATATAATATAAAAGTATTTTTTTTAAGCTAAAAATAAATAATCAAATTCTAACCTAAATCCGAAGGAGAAAGGGGAAAGGTCTTTTCATTTCCCTAACACAAAAACAGGGGGTCCCTCTTTCAACACCTCCTCTTTCTTTTTCTCTTTCTCGACTATGTCGGATTTTGTCTTGTCTTTTATATCTAGAATTTATTTTCTAAATACAATAAATAATATGATAAAAAGAAAAAGGAAAGGAAAACGGGCTTGGAAGTGGGGAAAAATTGCAGAGAGTGCCATGGATGGACCAAACTCTTTGGTGGCCAAAATAGCCGGAAAGAAAAAAAGTTAACAGTGGTGAGGTATAGAAAGTGAAGCAGATGGCCCCTCTTCTCTCTCCAATTACAATTGTTTTCCCAAAATTAATAAAACAAACAAATATAAATTGCTTTCCCCCCCCTTTGATTACGTGAATTAGATTGGGGTTTTTCTTCCTTTTGATTAAGTGAAAAACATATGTTTTACCAATTTGTGATGACCAAAAGTCTTATCAGAATGATTTATGATATTTGGATATAACTTATAACTAAATTATCAAACCACTCTCTAAGAAAATTAGTTGATCTCACGTAAATCTCCGAGAGAAGAAAACAAGTGGGAAAACAAGTATTCAAGATTGATCAGTTCAACTGGTAAAGAAGAGAACAAAATGTTGAAATAGGAAAATGAATATGTGATCGAAGGAAATATTGATTTTAAGATATGATTAGAAATAATAATGAACATAATATTATATCAAATATTGTGTATCGATCTTATTTATTTTTATTTTCTTTTTATTTCGTCTTATAGTTTTCCTATAGATATGTGAGTCATTTTCATTGTAATTCAACAAAAAGAAGAAGAGATGTAGCAATAAAAATAATTCTGTTCCTTTCTATTTGTCTTATTTTATTTCCGCATTTTATTTTTCTACATGGTATCAGAGCAGCGTTGCGATCTGGACTATATATATATATTTTTTTTAATTTTTTGATCTCTTCTTTCTTGCGTTTTGGATGTTCATATATCCAAATCGTTCAAAAGAGAGTAAAAATCCAAATTCAAACGATGTGCTATGATAAACAAAAATCAAAGCTAAAAACTCTAAGATCAAGCAAGATGCTATAACAAAAAGAATTAAAGCTAGAACTTTAAAGTCAAGCGAAGTGATTTGAAAATGGTTAATACTCTCTAAAAGAACAAAATTTAGTGTTTTTCCAGAGACAATGAAAATATCTGAGCGGTTTATAGCATTCATATTCCATACCATAATAAATAAACCCTAATTATTATTTTTTTGACATGGCATGCATCTCAATGCATATTTTGGTACTGCAGTATTACAGGATTTTTCGGTATTTTATATATAATATTATTGTAAAAATTATCAACTTCACTGTGGTTAGAAAACATTTCGTAAAACAAGTTTATATGGCACGAAACTATTAAATTACGTGGGTAAGGTCATATCAATAATAGTTTTTCTCTCGACTCCAAGATTTAATAGAACGTTGGATTTTTGCCCATAACATAATGATTTTTTTTTACGTACGAATCATCCAAAGTAATCAATGACAATTCGGTTTCGACATTTATTAAATATTGGTTTTTTTTTATGGTTTTTATCTGTCGACGATATAAGACACATTCCGCCATTAAAATCACTTCAAAAGAATCCAAACATATATTATTTCCATGTAGTTTGATGTTATTTTAAATATTTATTCCTAAACAAAATAGCAATCCCTATAATAATTCCAGTTTATATTAATTTTTTTATACTCATAAAGTTTACCGGAGACTTCCATCTATTTAATACTCTTGATCCACAATCAACATGTAGTTACGCAATTAATTATGCCTCTTCTCTCTATCAGTGGATCGAACCCAAACATTAAATGGTTTTGTTACCCTTTATACCACTACACCACCAATTAGTAGATCACTTTATATTAGTATAAGCTCTCAAACCCAATTTCTCGTTCTATCAAATATCCTTTTCTCTAGTTTATAAATTGCTTTGCATAGAATATAAGGAGTCCCAGTACTTCCAATAAGCAATTGATACTCGAAGATTCCAATTAGATCATACACTCTCCTACTATCAATCATCTAACCCCGCAAATGACCCGATTCAGTGATTGTGTGCATACATAATACTCAAGATTGGGTGGTTCAACCGGTAAGAAAAGGAGCAAAGCTCCTTCGTAACGCGGATTCGAATCCTCATTTGGGAATGTGCATTCACATGGACTTTTCCGATCTTCTAGGAGATGTAATCGGGACAAAAATCCGGCGAACTTCCAAATTATCCAAAAAAAAAACATTGGGTTATGACAGCTTCTCACGAACCTCCTTCTCACATGGACGGACAAGCAAACCTCCCCACCCCATAGCCAAGAAACTTATCCGTGCCTTGTCCAATGATCCATGGCTTCTAAACTATCCAAACATTTATGCTACATTTGATGCTCTCTTACTCTCGGATCGCTCTCCATGTACTGTTCATACTATCCATCATATAATCTTTAACCCGAATTCTTTTAAGATTTTTAACTTCCTAACCCAAAAGCAAAAGTTTCTACCAGTGGGTGAGGAAGCATGGGTTATGGTGGGGCAAAGGGTAGAAAATCTCTCTCAATTCATTGTGAAAATTTTATATGAGTAATAAATCAACCTTTGCAACAACCAAAAATTGAAGAAAACCATAGGAATGATTAATGATGGAGACATAGACATGATAAATATGTAAAATAGTAAGTTTCTATTTTGAAAGGTATGTGATAACTTGTAACCGCAGTAACTATTCAATTTCAGAACACTTTAGCCAAAAAAGAGTAATAAAATAAAAATGTGGAGAAGACGATAGAAGGCTTTAAGAAAAGGCGAAGAAGGTAAGCTCGTGAGTTGGAAGCGTTTTATGAGAGGTTGACTGATGCCTGTCTACTAACTTTGGCACTGAAATTCATGGCGTTTTTTAAATAAAAGGAAACGACACCCATTTCTCTCCTCTGAAAACGACGTCTACTTCGCCCTTCCTCTTTTTTCTTTTGATGATGGATACATGTGCATGTATGCGGATTTATACATATATATATATATATACACATCTATTTGTTCGACATTGATGTTGGCCTTTCATTAATGGGTGGGTATCTTTGAATTTATTCCTCCCATTTTCTAGCATATATATATATATATATATGATGGTCCCAAAAAATATGCAAGTACGCCCAAAAAATAAGATCTATTTTTTATTTTGTGCACGACAGAATTTCATAGAGTCCACTAGTTGTATTGCTGCACGAACTCTCATTGCGCCATTAGATATTTGTTTCTCTCTCTCAATACCTCGCATGTGATGCAAACGGATTTCGAGGATTTGAGTAAAAAAAAAAGTTAAAAAATGCGACGATAATAGATATATATGGTATAGATTCGATATGATACATATCAAAATATTTTTAAACAGTGAAAAGGAAACCATGTTTATGGAAATATTTTTCTAAGAAAAAAATCTAAACAACCGAAACCCTAGATAAAAAAAACGACATGACGTCGTCATAGATACGTTATACAAGATCCGGTATGATATTTTATTACATGAAAATTTCAATAGGATATTAGTGAATATTGAAGATATAACTTGTATCAGTTCCAACACCGTATAGATTTTATATTTTCTCCAAAAGCTATAAAACAGTAATGTAATATAATTAAAAAAAAAACAGGACGAAAAGACATTACCTTTGTACGTATAGTCATATATATTACGAACTTACCACATCCATGTGTCAATGCAATAATGCTTCATCGCAACCGCTGGTCCTTTTCCTTGTGTATTAAACCACACATGTAAACGCACTTGAAGATGCTTTTTCTTCTTCCCTTTTTAATTTATTCAGCATATTATATATACCCTTTATCTATCCATATTTTTTTTGTCGGTCCAGTTATATTTTATTTTTAACCCTCTTTTTTAGGTTACTTAGCCATTAATTACAACATTCACGGTTAACTCTTATTTCCGAAATCCAACCTCGATAGTTCAACCGGTGAAACAAAGGTGTAAAGCATACGTCTCGCCCCAAATTCGAACCCCAGATTGGAGAGGAGGTATTCACATGACTTCCCTCCGGTCCCCGGATTAGTCTGGACCTCGACCCAGAATACCCGGTTACCCAAAAAAAAAAACTCTTGTCTCCGAAAATTTAACAGTGAGGTCGGTCTATCAACAATGATGACCTCTGTACTTATATTTTTCTCCTCATATTTACATTTTTTTTTATATACATTTACATATTTTTTTTATAATCTAAAAATTTATTAGATCTTTAATCCAATTAAATTTTTCGAAGGATCGTAAAAATCTATGTAAATATAGTGGATAATCAATCTGGATTGATAAAGAGTTTTCCTTTTTTCCTCATAAATTGAGTCACCCAATTTTGATTATCGCTCATTTTGTTCGCAACACCTTTTATATCCTAAATCCTAATGATTTATCGTTTTGAAATATCATTTTTAATTTGGTCTCCAAAAGAAATAAAGAATGATGAGAGAGAGAGAAATAAGAGGTGTAAAGACAACAGTCGAAATATGGTTAGTCGTGATAATGATTAGTCTTCCGTCAGGAGAAACTTAGGAAGTACAAACATCGAACTCCATGTGTTAACCACCCCATAAAATGACGGAAGAAATCAACTGTACTCTTCCTGCCATTGAGAGGAATTTAGTTTTTCAAAGGGATAACTTGTTCTTAATCCATTCCAATAGGGATTGGAAGTCTCTCTTGGATAATCTCCTTGAACTTAGTGGAACTCCCAAGTATTTAACAAGTTAGGAGCCTAATGGAAGGCCTGTAGTCGTGGTTGTTGACTGTCTAACCTCATCGATGATACCTCCGAGGATGAGCCCAAACTTTGCCCGATTAAGATCAGTCCACTCGATAAGCCGGAATCAGTCAATATGGACAGAACTTCGTTCATGGCGCTAGATTATCTTTGCGAAAAATAATCACATCGTCCGCAAAAGTGAGATGCATGATAAGTGGATCACGACTATGACGAGGAGCAAACCTTCCCATTGTCATAACCCTATTAAGAGTTTGGGATAAGAGTTTCATCGCAAAAATGAACATGTACAGTGATAGCGGATCACCTTGCCTTAGACCTCTCCTACCCTTGAAGAATCCATGCAGTTCACCATTGATGGCAATCGAATATTTAGGCGTTGTGAAGCAGAACTCCAACCATTTAAAGAATCGGTTCAACAAATTAATAGCACAAAGTAACCGTAGGATCAGCTGCCAGTGAATAGAGTCAAAAACTTTTCTTATATCAATCTTAACCATAGCCATTGGTGGGGCTCCCTTTCTTTCACAAGCACGGATCAGCTCAAATGCATGCAAGAAGGACGTTTTCAGCCATAAATTAACCTTTCAAGAAGTCTGTCTGATTCCCGGAGATCAGTCTCTGAAGTATTGGTCTAAATCTTCTTGCTAAGATGGCATAGATAATTTTGTACAAGGTGTTACATCAACTTATTGGCCCGAAATCTGATAGAGAAATCCCTCCTTCTTTCTTTGGAATTAGAACCATAGATGTAGCATTAACTTGTCCAAGTAATGATTCAGAGACGAAGAAATCCTGAACAGCTCGGATCAAGTCCTCACCAACTGTATTCTATGCCCTGAAAAAGAATTCTTCTGGAAAACCATCTAGGTCAAGTTCCTTGTAGCTCGGGAAGGATCATAAAACTTGCTTGATTTCCTCGGCGGAAGGAATATTCGTGAGTCCGACACTGAGATCTGTTGGCATCGGAAAGATATCAAGTCACTTAGTTGATCGACTGATGGTACCATGATGCTATGGTCCTTCCTGCCTATGAGATTAGAGAAGTAACAGACAACATGTTCTCCAATCTCATGTGGTCAGGTGAATCTGTTTCCATGCTCGTCCTCAAAGTAGTTGATGCGATTGTGAGAGTTTCGCAGCTTCGTGGTGTTGTGGAAGTAAGTCGTGTTCGTATCTCCAAGTTTGAGCCATCTGATATGAGAACGTTACTTGAATAGTTTTTCTTCTGCAACTGAGAGTTGCAGCCATGTCTCCCGCATCTTCCTTTCTTCTTCTACTAGCGTAGTGGATGGCTCGGAGAATAAAGCTTCCTGCAATAATTCCAGTTTCTTCCCCATCTCCTTGACCTTGAGAGATAACTGACTGAAATTTTTTGTGTTTAGAACCCCAACAGTTGCTTCAATAACCTCAATGCTCTTGAGAACCGATATTGATGAGTGTCGGTAAGAGAATCCGCTTGCCAATTCGCCTGAATCACCTGCTCAAAAGTGGCGGAGGTGATAAGAGGATGGTAGAATTTAAAGGGTAATTTCGTTACTTTGATCTTTTCTGGAAAATGTACAATAGCCGGGGAGTGATCGGACGGTCCCGGTGGAAGAAATTCCGAAGATGCATTAGTGTAGGTATTCAGCCATGTCTGTTTTCCCTTAATTCGGCCCAACATGACTGATAATGTAAAGACCCGAGACTGCTACGGAATGATAGAGTTGTCCTCACACACCAACATGAGACCTTTTAGCGTGTTTTATAATCACTCGCACACATCCCAGAATGTACTTTCCAGGAGGTCACGCATCCTAAGATTACTCCAAGACCAACACGCTTAATTTTGGAGTTCTCTCAAAATGGGCAACCGAAAAGGTAGATGTATCTTATTGCTATGAGTAGCTTAATTAATTCCTTTAAGTTATCTTACACTGTGTAGTCCCATACCTACACAACCCTCGGATCCCTCTCATTCTCGTGCGTTCGATTCATTCCCGTACCCCCTACCTAGAAGCTCGTCAGGAGCCACCCCTTATCTATGCCTCTCACACTGACGATCACTCCCCACCCTCCTAGGGTATCATGGGTTGTCACAGATAAGGGATCCAGGATCCAGGGTCTGATTATTACACCACGTATATCGCATTCCTCGACTGGGATGTCTGAGAACCTTGTTGTCTCTGCGCAAGCCCGGAACTCCTCTGCTCCTTTTGAATTGACGTTGCTAGTCGTACAGTCAGAACGATCCGCTGGTGTGAGGATTTAATTAAATCCCTAAGGATTAGCTAGGGGGATGAAGGGATGGGATGAGTACCCGCTATTGTCTTGAGGTCCTTCCATAGAACTCGTCGCTCATGCTGAGAATTTGATGCATAAATAAAAGAGGCAGCAAGGAAAAAGTTGTAATCCGGACTCTGGATGATACATGTGACAACTTGTTTCGAGTAGCTTAGCACCATAATAGAGGTCTCAAGTTTGCAAATCAACCAAATCTTGCATGTTTGCCCAAGTTCGAAGTAACAAAAATGCCTCTATCCTGTAGGTATCGAGGCCAAAATGTGCTCCGCATTATGCTTCTGAATATGGATCTCTAGTAATCCTCCCGCAATTAGATTTGCTCCAAAATCCAATTCCTAAACAAAAATTGTTTATTTGAGTCATTTAGGCCCCTGATGTTCAGTAAAAAATCATGGTTGGGCGGGGTTTAAGTTTCCTCTCGAAGACCCCCGGCCTCGACCTCTACCTTTCCCTCTTCCTCTTATCTTGACCACTATGAAACCCTCATTCTGATCATCATTCATCTGAGAACTGATTAATGGAATGGGTGATTCGATAGGTGGTGATTCCGCTGATGCTTCTGAACTATCCAGTTTGTCTACATTAGTTATCGGTTGAGGGGGGGAACTTCTACTACTTGAGAAGGGGTATGGGATACCCTTTGGTTTGTCTTGTAGAGACACCCGAGAGATGCTAATCTGAGCTGAATCTTCTTTCTCGACCGGTGCTTCAGGCACAGTGGAGCGAGCTGGTCATGTCGGGCCGAGCCGACCTGCATAAATCCTTTTGTAAATCTTATTTTTTCTTTTTTTTCTTTTTTTAAATATATGGCTTTCGGACTGGTCCGACTCGAGTCCGAAGCCCGATTCGAGTCTGGGCCGAAAGTCCGAATTTTTTGGGTCAAAAAACTTAGGCCCGAAGCTCACTAATTTTAGGGCTGGGCCGGGCCGGGCTTCGGGTCTCAGGCCCAAACTGACATCCCTATGTAGGAGCAACAACCATTGACGCCAATCGTTGATTCGATTCAACACTGACTGGTGAGAGAAGAAGTGTCGGTCGGAGATTCAGTAGGTTTGTCACCGTCGGGGAAAAGAAAGAGGGAGCAGGAGCCACCACTACAGGGGAGGAAATAGTCTTCGTTGCAGGGGAAGAGAGAGAGGGGTTAGGAGCCGCCACCGTAAGGGGAAAATGAGGAGAGAGAGTCACCGCTGCAGGGGATCCGACCACCATCGCAGGGGAGGAGACTCGGGGGGAGGAGATCGCCGCTGTTGAGGAAGAGATAGAAGTGGGGGAGGGGAAGTAGGTGGAGGAATCGACAATATGGCAGAGGAGGCGCTTGGAATTCGTCAGCCCAAGATCCCCAGTGTCGGAGAGGCCGAGGAGAACCTCAGCCGCACAGGCATTTGAGGCTTTAATCTGTGGGTGGAGGTTGGATCTCCCTGCCGGAAGTGGTCCGACAAAGGGGAGTGGATTTCCGGTCGGCAATGGTCGGGCGGAAATTAGTTTTATGATTGCAGCGAGCTTTACTCTATTTCGAGAGAGAGAGACAGAGTCTTTTCTTTTTATGTTACATCATCAACCATAGAGGTATGTTTGGTTTTTACTATATGTCTCATTTAAAAATCGGGAGACTTGTAAAAGGTTTACTATCAACGGTCAAATATAGAAGAGTAAACATGGTAAAGTATGGTGTTTCTCAAATCCAAACGTAAGATGAATATTTAGATAAATAAAAATTTATCTTCAACAACGGTTGATTCTAGATCTAGAGAACTGATTAGGTCGAAACGGTGTAAACCTCTTTATTATAAAAAAATAAATAAAACAGTAATTAAAATATACCAAATCCATAAAAAAAAGTTATATTTATGACATATACGCTGTGTATATAGATATGTATTTAGAGGTTTTATGTCTGCAAAGAGATATGATTTCTTGTTTGGTTGGACTGAGACTAAGCTACAAGAATAAGATCTGAAGAGACAGACTCGTGATGATATCATTTGGTGGCATGGAGTATCCAAACGCAATCATTCCTGTTACCTGAGCTCTCACATTCAATGCAAATATCACTCCTTGCTTTCTTCCGTAATCAATTCTCTATTTTTTTTAATAAATAATTCAACAATATTTTTTTGGTTAAAAAACCACGATTTTATAGCTAAATACTAGTTAAATTTTTTAAAATTTCGTTAACCTAGCTTATTACTCTTATTATAGATTCCATAACCAAAATGACAACTTACAACAATCATTTGACACTCAACGCCATAATTAATGGCCGTAATGACTCTTTTTCTTTCTCTTTGCCCCACCGGAAAAAAAAAACTCACTTACCCATGTACAAACCAAAAATTATGTATCAAGGAATTTCCGAATAATGATTGACCTTGAACTCGTCAAAAAAAGGATTATCGATAACAATAAATTGTATTTTTTTATAAATAAATAAATATATTTTAAATTTTATAAAAAACTTTACAATGTCATACAAATTCATATCTAAAGACGTCAGCACCGTCTGTTTAGAAACCACCATATCATAATTTTGATATTATTAAAATAATTTCAAATAAAAAAAAATACACACATATATATACACAATACACATACATATATATAACCATATCCACATGTATTATATATATATTAACATATACATACATATATATATATATATATATTGGGTTTCTACGAGTATCCTAATATGTAATACATGATTTAGAATTTCGATTTAAGATTTCACACAACAGATTAAATAATAAATGCAAAATCTTAAACGTACTAAACATGCAAAACATGAAAAAAATATTAACTTCTTATATTTTAGAGATTCAAAGTTACCACGATTTGGGATCTGTTAATACAATCATTTAGGAATTGAAAATACAATTTCCTCTAGAGATATTCGCATGCGGGTTGAAATCTAAGTTGGTTGTGATACTCTAAAATAATCCTTGATATGATATTTGTACTATTTATTGATTGATTGGTTTATGTATGCATTATTTTTTCCGTTATTTTGATTTGCATATTTTTTTATCCCAAACAAATGGTAACAATTATTCAATATAAAAAAAAAATACATAGATTGACTTCTATAATATGAATATTTTAAAGAGAAGTTTCACCAAACTCTTCTTCTTCAAATCTTCCAAATGGTGTTTATAGTCTGTATGCCCAAGGCAGAAATAAAGTTCTCCCGCGTTTGGCTCTGATCTAGACTTACTAAAATTTTTTGATATTTTGGTTTTTTTTGTACCCTCGAAGTTTATTGAAACCATTCCCAACATCAAGTACATCACCAATCCTTTGGTTCCTAACCTTCCTTTAGAACAACGCCCTTAATCGATCAATTATAAAAAATACGTTTATGCCTTAAACTATTTTTACAGTTCCTGAGCCATATTTCTAAAAGTTAAGTTGAACATATCTAGATCATCATCCACATGCTCCCAATAAACATATATAATCAATCTATGAGTAGTGGTCGGAGACCTATTCATTTTCATAACATACTCATTTAGGATATAAAATTTCTTTTTGTCATTCAGAACCATTATCAATTTATCCTTCATAAGCATCGATTGCAGTGACAAAGTTTGTACATTATCACTATGTTCTATAGAGATACAAAAAACAAACACTACAAAAATACAATGCATATGCGACGGAAATATCCGTCTCACAGCGAACAAATATCCGTCGCAACAACTTCATTGCGACGGATAACGACGGGGACAAATCCGTCGGTACGGAGCTGTCGCAAATTTGTTTCGGTCGGTTAACCGTCACACAAATACGACGGAAAACAATAGTCGTTATCCGTCGTTATTTTACCGACGGATAAGAAGTTCGTCGTAGAACGTCGCTTTTCTGTTTGTCGCACATTGCGACAGACTGATCCGTAGCAAACTTTACCGACGGAATCTATCCGTCGTGTATGCGTCGTTTTCTTGATTTCCGAACGTAACGACGGATTACGGTCCGTCGCACTGAACTGCGATGGATTACGACCGATTAAATCCGTCGCAAACGTTGTAAAAGTAATTATAAAAATCAAATAAATTTATAATTAATTTAAATATTATAAAAATTAATTTTAAAAACAAATTCATAAATTAGAAACAAAATGAATTAATTAAAAACAAAACAAGATTCATAATCGAGAAAAAAGTATAAAACAATAATTTAGAAAGAGTTATAATACAATTAAAAAAAAAGATGTCTATGGATCAACCGGTGTATCATCGCCGAGATTGGCGGGTGCGTCCTCGGGATCATCTGGCTGCCGAGATGTCGTCGGAAAGCCGTATTGATCGAATATAGGCGGCATGAACGGTGTGAGGCGCTGCATCATCTCCTCGAAGCGTACGATCCTCGCTTCGGTCTCGGAGAGCTTCTGTAGCTTCTCCCGATGTTGCTCGAACTCCTCGATCTTCGTCCGGGCCTCTGCCAGTTCTGCATCGTCTGCTCTTGGGAGCGTTTCAACTCTTTCACTTCACGCATTAGCGCGACATGGTGAGTAATCGCCGGAGCAGAAGTTTCTCCCCCGCTCAGTTGGGATGCCAAGGTGCCGACACCATAGATATGACCCTTAGCATCCGGATGGACAACCTATACAATAAACCAAAAATTAGCATACAATCATATATTTTTAAAATTCAAAACTATTAATTTTATAAATATTTACCTCAAGATATAGGCTGTTAACTTCGGTTGTCGAGAGTTGTGTAGAAGCAGTACTCTCGTCCATCTGGGAGACTCTATCGTCGATCTTGGACTGCACCAACTCCTCAATCTGCTGGACCCGCTCATCTACATATGTACCGTCCGATCGACGGTGTGTGTCCTGAAGAACTCGTAGAACCGACGGTTCTACACCTTCTTTTTGAGCCTAAAAACAAAATAATTATAATTACAAACATCTGAGTCCCAGTGAGCCAGGAGGAGGTTCCAAACACCCTCGCTCATCCACAACGGCTTGTTTCAACTTTGACCCGACCGATAGATCGTATCCCGGAGTCGGTTGGCCAGCACTTCCTTCCAACCGGCATAAACCTTGTCGTGGTAGCACTCCTCCCAATAAAAAGCTTGCTGCAATAAAAAATTGATGTTAATAAAACAATAAATGAAATTAAAAGAATAGTTTGAATTTGAAAACTTACCTCAAATGCACAAAACCAACACTCCAGAGTCGCTGGAGGGACACGAGTGATACTGAGCCAAGGACCCTGAAAATCACTCTGGAAGGTGCTCACAATTGTCTGCCGTATCTGGGGATGACGACCGAACCTATGCGAGTATATAAATATACTTAGTTATATAACTGTAAACGTTAATATAAAATTTAGAAATGAATTGTTACAATGTTCCTTACCATAAAGTA
>NW_010965082.1:19426-52201 GCF_000463585.1 Tarenaya hassleriana
TGTATATATATATATATGTGTGTATATATAAATATTTACGTATATACACATTCGAATTCATATATATATATATATGAATTCGAATGTGTATATACGTAAATATTTATATATACACATATATATATATATATATACATATATATATATATAAATATTTACGTATATATATATGTTTGTATATATATAAATATTTATATATATATATATGAATTCGAATGTATACATACGTTAATATTTATATATATATATACATATATTTATATATATATATATATATGTATATATATAAATATTTATATATATGTATATGTATGTATATATGTATGTATATAAATATTTATATGTATAAACATTTATATATGTATATATATTAATGTTATGTAATATCAGAAGTTTAACTTGGAGCAGTTGGATGATTGTCAATTGGAACTCCAGGGTTAAGGAGGATTGAGCTGGAGCAGTGGAAGGATGGGTGACCTACTGGGAAGTGAGTTGCGGGATCGGGATCGGGATAGATGTCAGGGTCGGAGTTGGGTCGGGGGATCGGGATTGGTATCGGGATAGATGTCGGGGCCGGGGTCGGGATCGAGAATATATTTTGAATTTTTTGTTGGAATGTTCCAACGGATTGCGGTTGGAAATTCCGTTGGAAAATTCCAACGGATATCGGTTGGAAATTCGGTTGGAAAATTCCAACCGATAAATCCGTTGGAAATCCGTTGGAAAATTCCCACGGATTGCGGTTGGAAATCCGTTGGAAAATTCCAACGGAAAAATTCGTTGAAATTCCGTTGAAAATTCCAACGGTTTTCCAACGGACACCGTTTTCTAACGACGAAATTCCAACGGATTTATCCGTTGGAAATCCGTTGGAAACGTTAATTTCCAACGGAAATTTGGTCATTTCCAACGGATTTGCCCGTTGGAAATGACCATTTTTTTTGTAGTGTAATGATTCCCTCGGTGATATACACGATCTGTCAGATTTTGCAGGTTTGGTTGCGTGTGACGTTTGACTAGGTTAAAATGTTTCTTCCGCTGCATGAAACCTAGTAAACCAAACCCTAGATCGATATGATCGCATGATAGGAATCCGTAGCGAAACCCAACACAATCACACATCATACTAGTCTTATTATGTCATCATTCCCATAATGACACAAGACTAGGGAGTTCAGTATCATTCATAATGATACATGGATTTCATAACATATCTAGTATACAAGAACATGTAATGAATCAAATACTCTCATAAACCATAGAAAGTATCAATGCATCAAATGTATCTAAATAAAGCTCATAAACAGTAAATCATAGAGCACTAAACCAACAACTGCCCTTTCTCGAGTCCGCAATTTTCAGGTTTACAAACCCGACAAACTTACAACAATTTTTTCGATGTCCCAGAATCGTCGTCTTCCGTTGCAGCGAATCTTCTCCGGTTCATCTTCGTTCTTCCTTTTTTTCCTTCTTAAAACAAACACATTTGACTGTATTAAAGAAAACACAGCATTCGCAAAAATCTTACCAAATCAATCTCTAATCAATCTTTGATTGTTCATCAACAACCGTTTTCTGCACCATCGCTTCTTCGGCCCATATCGAAAGCGTCTTCATTGCAAGACTCTCATTTCTTTCAAACCCAAAAACAAAAACCCGAAATCAAATCGTTTTTAACAACCCATACTCACACAGATCCCAAAAAGACCATTAAACGCTCTGATACCATGATAACTTTTATAAATCGAAATACTTTCACATAACAAATATTTATACGCACGAAACTCTCAAAAGAGAGGATTACAGAGAAAGACCAATCTGCAATAATATTCTACATATACTAACCCATGTATTTAAAGACAAAAATAACCGCAAAATAAAACTGCAACATAACTTCACATTTATAACTTCTACAAACTGCACCAAAAACCAACGTAAACTTCTTCTTTATTTTCCTCCAACTGCTTTGTCTTCTATCATTTTCCTTTCGCATCAAACGAGCTTGATCTAAAGTTTCAACAAAAACCAATTAGCAACATCAATCTATCCGGCAAACCTCTTGAAGCAATTCTCAGAAGGCGATAAGGTGGATGGGGTCTGTATCATATAGTGTTGCGTCGACATCAAATAGAACGGCTTCTAAGGGCGCAAGGTGCAACAGAGAAGCTTTACTAATGGTCACTAAAGGAACAGAGCAGTCAGACCATTTGAACCACAGCCGACATGAACTCGCATCGCATTCAACCATATGAAACAAATTCAACCTCAGTCGAAATCAAGAAAACCAAGTGGACTTGAAATGTTCACAATCGAATGAAAGCCTGGTGCCGTTAAAAATTCATAATCCATCATATAACACCAAACCTTGAACATAACTCTAAATATCAACAAATTCACAACCAAACATATCGAAGAAACTGAAGTTTATAGCAAAACCAAGTGGGGTTTATGTACATTGACTCTACAAATCAATAATTTTCGGTATGATACAACAATCTTAACATGTCAAAAACAAATGAAGCTGAAAGAAGAACGAAGTGAGCTTTCAAAACCAAAGTCAACCGACAGGAAACCAGATGGGTGTAAACATTAACTCTCTAAATCAACAATTTTCAGTATGGAATAGCATTCGAACATATTGATCAAATCAAACCTGACATGAACACCATCTGGGCTTAAATAGTTCCGACCCGACATTCCAAATGGATTAAACCCATCTGTGCATAACGCTAGATAAACATTTCTAGGCTCTTGAGCAAAATCAGGAAATACCTGTTGAAAATGTTTCCATGCTAACCCGTCTGATGGATGATGCATTTCCCCTTCTGGAGTACAATGTTCGTCGTGCTACCTCATATGTGATGCGGTTTTCTCAGACTGATATAATTTCTTCAATCGATCTGTAATAGGCATATAAAACATTCTTTTCAATTGAATCAACTTGCCTTTTTTGGATGCTTTTCGTCGTGGCCGATACCGATCCTTCCCACAGAACCGAATTGCATCAATTCTTCGTCGTTCTTCCAAAAAATCATGCAGTTGTTTTCGCAAACATCAATCTTTTTATACGGTAGTCCCAACTTCCGCATCAGACTCTTCGTCTCATAATATGATTCTGTTGCAGTATTACCTTCTGGTAGATATTGTTTGAACATCTGACTAAACCCGTCCATACATTTCTCCGGAATATTGTAATCAGTCTTCATGTTCATCAATTGTGACGACAACGACAATCTCGATAGACCTTCATTGCATCCTTCATATATTGGAGTGCTCGATGTATTAAGGATCTCGTAGAACCTTTTAGCTTCGAAATTTGGCTCTTCTTCCTCCCTGTAAGATGGTTGACCGACATTGGGAAACGCATCAATCACCATTTCGGAATACGGATTTCTTTCTCCTTGTTGAAATTCGTTTGGCTGCTCATCGATAATGACTTGATTAACTACATCATATGAAGACGTCGTGTCCAATGTTTCTCGTGAGCTAGCCAAACAAAATAACTGGACATGAACCCTCTTCGGTATAGATGATTCCAGACTTGCTGAATACACTGTCATTTCGTATTTTCACACTTCACACACAGACATGGAAGTTTCGATCCTTCGATATATGACGGTTGAGATGTAACAAACGTCATAAACGCTTGCAACGCTTCTTCAAAATCTTTGCATATTTGATTTGTGTATGGATCTATTCTTTCATACATCCATCTTCTTGCATTGAAAGACATTTTTTTGGTGTTTTTTTCGTTTTTTTGGTGTTTTTTTCGTTTGCATATGGTGATCTAAACATGCGATGGGTGTAATATTGTTGCGAATTGCGACGGAATTGCGACGGAATAACGACGGACGTCGGCATTCGCATTTAACACGTTTTCCACCTACCATGCGACGGATACCGACGGACAACCAAACCAACGACGGAATACGACCATTTGCGACGGACATTCTGAGCAAAAAAAAACACGTTTCTTACCTAATATATGACGGAGACGGTGCGTCGGATATCCGTCGCTAAAAACGACGGACTGCGTCGAACTTTTCCGTCGTAACACTTGCGACGGATAATACGGTCGGTATCCGTAGCCAATAGTTACGACGGATGGTCCGTCGTATAATTCCGTCAGAAGTCCCTCGTTTTCGGTCGCAAAGATTTTGCGACAGAATAGTCCGTCATATTCCGTCGTCTTATTTTGCGACGGAAACCTATGGATTACGTCGAATTATTTTCCATCTGTATTCCGTCGTTATTCGTCGTTAATTTTAGTGCGACGGACACATCCGTCGCAATGTCCGTCGTCTTTTACCGCTTTTTTTGTAGTGAAAGACAATATGTAGTAGTCACTTAGTGTTGGATTAGGGAAGAGGATTATTCGGATGAAGGAGGAGGATTATTTAGTGTTTAGGATTTTTGGAGGAGATTAGGAAATATTTGGAAGAAGAAAGAATTTGAAGATTTTTTGAAGAGGAAATGTTTTTCTTAATCTTTCTTTGTTTTTCTCTCTTCAAATTTCCTTGATTTCAAACTTCATACAAACACACATATTTATACTATAAACTCACACCTAACTACATATCTAATTCACTTATTAAACACATTTTTACCTAATTTTCTTCCACACATATTCTACACATTTCTAACTACCTCACCAAACTACAATTTCATCACATTTTCTCACACTAACATATTAATCACATTTCTCACACCTTTCATATTAATCACATTTTTCATAATCATACCAAAATATTTATTAATTGATTTTCTAAAATCAAGTTTAATTTTCAACACTTAGTAATTTATTAACACGAATGATCTAGATACAATATGAGAATGCTACCACTAAAAAAATAATCCTCTAAAATATTTTTCTAGCGGGTTAAGATCAATATTTCATATAGTTTCGAGTCAGTTATATGCTCAAACCTATGTTATTTCGGTGGACATCCATATGGTTAGGTCCAAATCAGATTTGAGAACCCAACTCAAAACAAACTATATTAAAGCTATGTAATGCATCTAACAAATGAATCAATAAAAAAGTATGTTTTCTTTTATGAAATGTTAATATATTTACTAAAAAAGAATCAGATTGTGAGTTACACAACAGTTTAGAAACCGTATAACAAAAAGCAGGAGAACTTCCATAGTAGGTGGATTTTCTAAAAAGAAAACATTTGTCAAACTCAAAAAATGTTTTTCTAGTAGGTGGATTTTCTCGTTGTTGACTTCTCTTTTGGTTGGATAGTATGATGTTCCGAACAAGTTGGTCAAATTTTGTTTGAATACAACAATGTCCGTGAGTTGAGAGCGGAAAATCCGGTTGTTTCACTCTTGCCAAATCAAGTAGATCGCTGCTTACAACGTGATTTTTACCAGTGTTGCTCGCTCTCGTTTGTGGCCTACAGTTTCAATCCAATGGAACTGGTACATCTCGTCTTCCGCGGTGCAAAGGAGACATTGGACCACATGTTGTATACTCCATGGATTCAATACAAAGTATGTTGTTATCATATCTTAGATTATTTTAGAATATCTAAATCATCAATATTATGTGTATATATATATATATGTATATTGTATATATATGTGTGTGTATTTGTTTTTATTTTTAATCTTAAAGTTTTTGTATTATTTTTATTGATTATTGATTATTGTTTTTTATTTTGTTTTTCTTTTTTTTCTTTTTTAATTAGTTTTAAATAGAAAATGATAACGTCACTTATTTTAATGTTATCGAACGATGACATGATAATTTTTAAACACGTTGCGTTGATGTATATAACCTTCTGTTAAAATTGTGACGGTTTTAAGGTTTTAAGTAGGAAATTCAAAGAAATTGGTAAATGTGATCCTTTTTTTTTTACAAAATTGTAGTGTATATATATTTATATATTCATTTATTTATTTATTTATTTATTTATTTATGAAATTTAAAAAGTACAAATTTGGGTGGTAATTTCAAGAAAACGAAAAGATCTTTCTTCTTACTGCCTATCTCTCACTCACTCGCCTTCCCCTTCAGTCGTCCCCGAAGACACGTAACTCACGGCAAGAGATGTGCTCTCGTCGGCGGCAAATGACGGCGGAGCAACCGCTGACGTGGCGGCCACCGGAGCTTGGAACTGTTGCTTGCACGAGTGGCAAGTGATCTGCATCATTGTTGCACTAATCCTTTTTGTGGCTTCGTCCCTAAGAATCTGCGCCTTCTCGAGCTCGGCTTGTGCTTGTTGCCTAATTCTCTTGGCGTTTGCAAATTCCATCTCCGCCATTTCTATCTGCCTCTTGGCTTCTCTTCTCGCCTCTTCCGCTATCATCAGCTGCTCGCTCCCTCTCTCCATAAGGCTCACCTCCGCTCTCGAACTCGTTTCTCCCTTCTCGTAACCATTCTTCCTCTGCATGTCAAATGACGTCCTTGCCATTTGCGTTGTCACCCCGATCGAAAGCTCGAGACTTGTCTCGTGGGTTTCATCTGCGTTTCTTGATGGCAGTAGATGGAGTTCGGGGTTGTCATTTCGAGGTCGAGGGTCCAACGGATATAGCAATGTGGATCGTTGTTGATCGGACGTAGGTGGTGGTCCTAGCAAGGGAAGTCCTGGCAACAAAGGGCCGACGCAGAGGTTGGCTGTGTCGGAGGAAGGAGTGCTTGCTGTTGAAGCGGTTCTTGATGACGTGGCGGCCATGGCGGCTGCTGCCAATGGCTGAGCTCGTCGCATGGTGCAATTGTCTTGATGCTCAATAAACCTCTCCACCCTTTTGAGCAAAGCACACACGGACAAAACAAGAATGTCCAAATAGAAGAAGTGTTAGAGAATCAATGCGTTCATATGTACAAGAGGCGCGAGGAATAAATGCGTTAACGGAGCACGTACGTACATGTAGGGTTAGGGAGAAACAAATGGGTGCAATAATATAAAATCAAGTCGGGGATTTAGGTATCTTTTTGGGAATGGATTTAATATAACGTGACAGGACTTTTAAGTCCTTCACATATTAAACAAATGCATACAAAGTGCAAGTTACGGAAATCAAGTCATGGGGTCAACGTGAGTTTTTTACATTTATATAAAAAAAAAACAGTTCACATTACTTTAATAATATAATAATTCCGGGAACAGTGAAGCACCACAACGACCCATTAATTCGAGCTTCCATTGTCAGGATGTTTATGTGCATTACATGTATATTATATATATATATACACATACATACATGTGTGTGTGAGTGGTAACATGTCCAACGCCCTACTAGAAAAACATTCTTTGGTTTATTTAGCATGAGATTCCAGGAAAAATCTTTCTTAATTATAAAAAAATACCCGACGCATTAAGTTTAAACCCTTACAAATTCGAACTGATCTAGGGTTACCCACATGAACTGCACATTATAAACATTATATTTCCTCCTCCAAATCAGAATATATTGGTCGAAACAAAGAGAATCTTTGGGCGTACTGACCTCGAAAAGACGCGGCCGCAATCGCAAGAGTGGCCGCGGGTGCCGCAGGTCTTGAGATGGGCCTTGTAATCGGATTGAACGGCGTAGCCTTTGGAGCATCTCTCGCAGACCCACTGCTTGTGGCTGCTGTGTTTTCGCCGGAAATGTTTCTTGATCCCGACAAGATCGCCGAGGGCATGGCAGGGATCGTGGTGGAGACACGTCGGCTCAGGACAGACATAGACCCTCTTTCTCAGTTCCTGGTTGTTCTCTCTCTTCAGAAGCTTCCATGGTACCTTATGCCTTCTCCTGTGCATCTGAAGATTCTGGTCCCTCTGAAACCCTTGGCTGCAGATCTCGCACACGTACCGATCCGATTCCAGGAGCGTTCTCGGAGATAACGACATCACCTCCGCGTCTGGATCTGCCGTTCTCCACCGGAAAATCGCACATCAGGATCGATTATTGATTAAGGGAATTATCAAATACCCACTCGAAAAAACACGAACATTGGTCGGATTATGCAAAACCCATTCGAAAAACACAAACTTTGGTCGTATTATCGAAGCCCATTAAAGAATACACAAGCTTTGGTGAGAGAAAGAAACCGCCATATGGAAAAACACAAACTTTTTGTTGGATTACGAAAGAAAAAGAACCTGGAGTGCCCGCGGGCCTGCGTTTTCTCTTCTGGGAAGCGGAGGAGGCGGATCCATTGTTATCGAGCAGATGATCGGAGGAAGACGATGGACCGTTTCGGTGATTGTTGTGGGGGTTGCTTCTGCTGCTGCTGTTGCTGTTGATGGTATCGTAATCTATCATCGGATGCGATATTAACCCCTTTTTCCCCGGTGGTGGTATAGTGGAAGTAGAGTACTGGCTTACTGAAAAATAAGAACAAAATCCAAGAATCTTTTGTTTTTCATGTGGGGAGGAGAGGGTTTTCTTCTTCTCTCTTTTCTTCTTTATTTGGTAGGTAGTGGTCTCTCAGCTTTTACCGATGGAAGAAGAAGGCGAGATGAGCGCTGAGAGAGAGAGAGAGAGAGAGAGAGAGAGAGTTTGCTTTCTGAAATCAGCTTTTGTTCAAGTTCTTTTTCCTTCAGAGAAAAGGGAACTTTTTTTTCCTTTTCTCGGGAAAATTCGCTCCTTGTTCCTGTGCAAATTTTCTCTATTTGTTGATGGTTTCATTGACCTCTCACCTTACCTGGAGAAGGCATTGTATGGTCTTTGATGCCTCAATCTTCTTTACACCTACGATCCTCCTCTCTCTCTCTCTCTCTCTCTCTCTCTCTCTCTACATCTACAGTATAATATACAAACACATATATACATATATATATATATATATACACACATACATAATTACATATAATTGTATACATAAAGATGAGGGTTGGGGTGGGGCAGTGAAACTTGGAGCCCACAAAGGCATTTGGACAAGAAACAAAATAACATCCCCTCTCACAAAAAACAAATACCAGACATTATTATTTCATACCATGCAATATTCTTTTTCAACCATTTATATTTTTGTTTCACACATACATACATATATATATATATTCAAAATCATATTAAAGAATCTAAATCAACTGTTAATCTAGGAAATTGCATACTGGGCATGCCTTTTTAATGATGACAAATGTATGAGTTTAGACCTTTTGGGCTGATACCACAGTCGTAGAATATATGTTTCTATCTCAACCAAATTCATAACCAACCTACATCCATCTTTAACAAAAAAAAAAACAAAAAAACAAATATCCATTATTATACACACATAATTATATATGTGAGATCACAATACATCCAAATCTATAAGCATTAATAGAGAGATTCTTGACATATTACATTCGTTACTAATTAATAAAAACATTTAATCAAAATAAACAGGAGGGATATTTTTTTATTTGTGTTAAACTAATTTTTTAAAACCAATAGAATTTGATTATTTGTATTTACTTCTAAATATTTAATTATCCAAAAAATTGACAATTAACACAATGTCATAGATAGGGGTGAGATTTTATTAATTTCTTCTTATTAGTTTTAAATATATTCAAATATACACAATGCAGTAATCAAACAACGTTATTTTTTTTTTGAAATCCTATCGTCTTTGAACAATACTATAATTATTCAAAAAACTTAAAATTTATCATAAGGGTTGTGTGTATACATCCACGTATTATATGTATAGTAACTAAACACACCGTCCAAAATAGAGGCGGAACAAGTGGGACAGTAAAAAATGGGAGTAAATTAAGTAATAATAAACAAAGAAGAGGAAAAAGACGAAGATGCTTTTGGGAGAAAAAAGAGGAACAATTGTCGAGTTGGAAAGAATGGGTGAAGGATGGGGGGATGGATTCTCATCACATGCTTGCTCCTGTGTATCATTTGCAAAGTTAACCTATAATATATATATATATATATATATAAGTGTATATATATAGTCCAAATGCCATCTTGATTCCAAATCTCATATTCTTTAGCTTTATTCCTCTCGGACTCCCTTTAATCTTTTTTTTTAAATTGTTGACTTATAAGCAGATACATCAGTTTTCGGATGAAACAATTTTTGTATCCATTGTTAAGAAAGAAATAGTTTCGCAAATAAAGAAAAAATAAATAAAACTCTCCAGATATAGATCAACATTTTTCAAAGAGTATATTTATCTTCACACAAAATTATTTCGGGTTTTGACAAACTATTCATCGGCTACAATAAAATATAATTTTTTTTCTCAAGAATCAAAACTTGAAAAAACTTGTACTTTTATTATTTCTTATAAAACATTTATGAAAAACTTTGTATAACACAAAGTCGTATGTGATATTTATAAATATAACAGTTTACATTTCTCGTACTCATTACGAATATTTGTAAACAAGGTTATCTCAAGGGCAATGCAACCGGAGAGGTTACAGCGGACTTCGCTTATGATTTTTTAAATTTTTTATGTTTAATTAATTTATTTTTTGTTTATAAATTTTTTATTATTGAATACTTTTCAAATATAACTAAAGAATAATAATTTAATATTGATTAACATTTAAAAATTGTTGTTATTTTAACATTTTAAATTTTTATGAAAGTAAAACTAAAAAGATTCCATCAAAAATTTTCATCTGGATTTAAAACAAAATCATTTTCTCTTTCTGTATCCAATATTCGACACCTAAATACTAATTCTATTATCAATGTATGAAGTATTGAATATTTATTTCTAATGTACTATTATATAGTATTGAATATCTATTTCAATTTTTATTATTTTATGTTATTAATTTTTTAATATTATATATCGGGATAGAGCTAGAAATTTGATATTATATTAGATTTATAAATTTATAGATTTTTAGTTATATTTTACCAATTTTTTATTTAATTGTCTATTCATTTTGGGGTCGCACAAAATGTTTAAGACAACTCTGCTTGTCAATTCATATTATCACATCACATATCATATTTACATAAATGTTTGATAGTGGATAAATGCATGTGAGGATAAATGTTTTACAATGGTACTGCTCATACATTTTCGGGTGAAACGGCACCTCTTCATGCCTTTATAAATAGATTTCAAGACATTTTAGTTAGTCTATTAAGAGTATTAAATGTATCCTCCTAAAATTTAAATCCTAAATCCTATATTAAAATATATTTTATCATTGAATAACTTGTTATTACCCTTTAAACAGATAATTAAGATTATCATTATCAATGACCAAAATGTTTTAGACTCATCTTAATAGCAGTATTGCATACCATATATTTAGATAATCCTTTTTATGGCTTCCTCACAGCTATCACCAAGCTCCCAGAGGCAAATCTTCCCAATGATCTGTCGAGCCCGCTAAATGTTCGAGAGGTCCTCTATTCAATCATTTTCCTTCTTCTTGTTGCTGGATAATGAAGGAGATTTTGATTTGTACAAATGGTAGAAAAGAAGTGTTTATTCGTGTGTAGACACCTTTTAAGAGAAAATCGCATATAAATACCTAAACTTTTGTAAAATTTTCACATAAATACATGAACTATAAAACTTCCATATAAATATCTAAACTTTCCAATACTTCCACATAAATACCCAAACTTTTAAAAATCTTCCAAATGAAACCAAAATCCATTAACGACGTTTAATTTATAACGAAATCCATAAAAAATTGATGACTTAACATTCGGACACGTTAAACATTATTAAAGCATATTATTTCATTTGAGAGATTTTCAAAAGTCTGGGTATTTTTGTAAAAGTTTTGAAAAGTTTAAATATTTATATGGAAGTTTTATAGTTCAAGTATTTATTTGAGAATTCTGCAAAAAAATCAAATATTTATATGCGATTTTTCTGTTAAGAAACTTACAAAATAATGAATATTTATATTTACTCTTCTTGTAACACTTTTTGTTATTTAATTCATAAAATATTATTTCACATCTTTGTAAGCCTATAAATAGGCATGTGTAAACTATTTTCAAAACACACTAAAAGGAAAGAACAATAAAAGAAATATTCTTCCATCTCGTATCTCCTTTTGTATTTTAGTTCTTATTATTTACAACACGTTAAGGTAATTTTATTGTTATTTATTTATATATTTTCTTTTATATTATATTATAAAAATTATTATAACTAAGTATGCTCTATATTCGCCATATATATGGATCTTGTATATCAGAAAAGTTCTAAATCTATCTAATAACTTATATTTTTTCATTTCGATTATTTTTATAGTTTTATCATGTCGAATCTAACCAACCTCGACTTTGAAGTCCTTGATATTACCGACAAGAATTACTTGCCATGGGTGTTGGATGTAGAGATCCATTTGGAGTCTAAAGGTCTCGAAGAGACAATTGTTGCATCGAATAAATCATCCAACCAAGATAAAGCGAAAGCAATGATATTTCTTCGCCACCATCTTCATGATGGATTGAAAATTGAGTACCTCATTCATAAAGATCCTGCAGATCTTTGGAAATCAATAAAAGAAATATATGATCATCAAAAAACTGTGATTCTCCCAAAAACACGTTACGATTGGATGCATCTTCACTTTCAGGATTTTAAATTTGTTAGTGAGTATAATTCGGCTATGTTTCGAATCATTTCACAAAAGAAATTGTGCGGTGAAACTGTTACTGACTCAGATATGATGGAGAAAACATTATCCACATTTCATGCATCGAACGTGATCTTGCAACAACAATATCGTGAAAAAGGGTTTTACAAAATATGGAGAATTGATCTCTTGTCTCCTTGTTGCTGAGAACAATGAATTATTAATGAAAAATCATGAGTCTCGTCCTACTGGCTCAGCTCCATTTTCCTGAAGCGAATGTGATAGCATTCAATAATAACCGTGGTCGTGGTCGCGGTCGAAGCTATGGACGTGGAGGTGGACGAGGGAGAGCAAGAGGTTATTTTTCTGGTGGCCGAAGCAACTATAATAAGAGGGATAAAACCCAAGAAAGTTATGATGGTGGAATGAATAAAATGGTAAAGGAAAGTATATGCCACCGATGCGGGATGAAAGGTCATTGGTCGCGGACCTGTCGCACTCCAAAACATTTTGTTAATCTTTATCAAGAATTCTTGAAGAACAAAGAGAAAAATATTGAAACAAATTTCATTGTTGACGGTTCCAGTGATTTCAACGAAGGTCTTGATGATCTGATACATCTGGATGCAGCTGATTTCCTTATCAATCATGAAGATGGAAATAATCAGAATTGATCAAGATATTTATGAAATATAAAATTTATCTTAAGTTTTTATTATTGTTATGAACTATGTTTTATTTTATTATTAACGTTTTTTTAAATATACTTATGCATTATATTATTTAATTTTTATTCTCTCTAGATTATGGATAAATATCATTCTGAGCTCCAAGTTGAGGATATATGTCTTATAGACAGTGCGACAACGCACACTATTCTTAAATATAAGAAATATTTCTTTAATTTGAGAAATGATCGAGCACACGTCAATACTATATTAGGATGTGCACAAATAATTGAGGGCACTGGAATAACAAGTTTTATTATGCCAAATGGCACAAAACTCATGATCGAAAATGCATTATTTTCGTCTGTCTCAAAGAAATTTGTTAAGTTTTAAGGATATTCGTTCAAATGATATCATATTGAGACTATGAATGAAAGAAATATGGAATATCTTTGCATTACCTCAACTATGATGGGTAAAAGATATATGTTAGAAAAACTACCCGCGTTCTCATATGGGTTATATTATATAACTATGAGAATGAGTGAATCATATAATACAGTAAATTCAAAATTTATTGACATTGTAAACCAGAAGTTTACAGATACATTTAAGGTTTGGCATGACAGATTAGGCCATCCTGGTTCAACAATAATGCAGAAAATTATTAAGAATTCATGTGGTCATGTATTGAAAAACCAGAAGATTTTTGAATCCCACGAATTCTCTTGTGTTGCATATTCCAAAGGAAAGTTGATAATAAGACACTCACCAACTAAGATAAGAAATGAATCGTTAACATTTTTGGAACGAATTCATGGTGCTATATGTGGCCCAATTCATCCACCATGTGGACCACTTCGATATTTTATGGTTCTGATCGATGTATCAACTCGATGGTCACATGTGCGTTTATTATCATCTCGTAATTTAGCTTTTGTAAGGTTACTTGCACAAATAATACGGTTACGGGCATATTTTTCCGATTATCTGATAAAAACAATTCGACTCGATAATGCTGGTGAATTTACGTCTGAATCATTTATAACTTATTGTATGTCGGTTGGGATAAAAGTGGAATATCCTGTAGCTTATGTTTACACTCAAAATGGTTTAGCTGAATCATTTATAAAATGAATCCAATGGATTGCGAGACCTATACTTATAAAATCGAACCTTCCTATAGGGGCTTGGGGACATGTTGTTCTACATGCATCACAACTTATACGCATCAGACCACCAAGTTATAATGATATTTTCCCGTTACAATTGATTCATGGTTAGGAACCAAATATTTCCCACTTACGAACATTTGGATGTGCGGTATATATTCCAATTAGTCCACCACAACGCACAAAAATGGGACATCAACGGAGGATGAGAATTTATGTTGGATATGAATCTCCATCTATAATCAAATATATTGAAAACCAATGACCGGAGATTTATTTACTGCAAGATTTGCAGATTGTCATTTTGATGAATCATTATTCCCAACGTTATGGGGAAATAACAAGCAACTGGAAAATGAGATATCATGGAATGAATTATCATTAAAAGGTTTAGATCCTCGAACAAAAGATTGTGAACTACAAGTTCAAAAGATAATTCATTTGCAAGGTATTGCAAATCAACTGCCATATGCATTTATTGATCACAAAAGAGTAACAAAATCTCATATTCCAGCTGTAAATGCTCTGATTAGAATTGATATATATGAAGAACAACCTACGATTGTTAGTGAGTCTAAGGTAAGCCAAAAGCGTGGTAGACCAATTGGTTCCAAAGATAAAAATTCTCGAAAAAGAAAAGGAGCAAACAATTATGATAATAAAAATGAAGATATTTCTCTAGAAGAGACCGTTGACATTGTTAATAATGAAGAGAATCAAGTATCTACAATTAATGAAAATGAAGAGATCTCGATTAACTATGTCAATACGGGGCGAGATGGGACCGAAATAATATAATTGTCGACAATATTTTCGTATATAATATAGCGCGCGATATCATAAACGAAAATGAGGATCATGAACCTACCTCTATAGAAGAGTGTAGAAATAGAAAGGATTGGCCAAAATAGAAAGAGACAATCAAGTCTGAATTAGAGTCATTTAAAAAACGAGATGTCGTTGGACCTATAGTCCAAACACCGAAAGGCATTAAACCTCTAGGTTATAAGTGGATATTTATAAGGAAAAGAAATGAACAAAATAAAATTATCAGATATAAAGCACGACTTGTTGCACAAGGTTTTACCCAAATGCCTTGTATTGATTATGAAGAGACATATTCTCCTGTGGTGGATGCAATAACATTTCGATATTTAATATGTGTGGCAGTACATGAAAGACTTGAAATGCGCCTTAATCACAACATATTTGTATGGATCATTAAATCATAATATTTATATGAAAATCCCTGAAGGATTTAAAGTGTCTGAAGCACATATTGATAATTACCGGGAAATTTATTTAGTAAAGTTAAACAAAGCGTTGTATGGATTGAAACAATAAGGAGGAATGTGGTATAATCGTTTGAGTGAATTTTTAACCAAAGAAGGTTATAATAATGATCCTATATGTCCATGCATGTTCATAAAAACCATAAAATCTAAATTCGTCATAATTTCTGTTTATGTAGATGATTTAAATATCATCGGTTCTTCTAAAGAGTTATTACAAGTTGTGCAATGTTTAAAAAAGGAGTTTGAAATGAAAGACCTCTTGGAAAAACAAAATATTGTTTAAATCTTCAAATTGAACATCTAAAAGATTGAGTTTTCTTACATCAATCTATTTATTTGGAAAAAGTACTTAAAAGATTTTATATGGATAAAACTCATCCATTAAGTACTCCCATGGTAGTAAGGTCATCAGATGTTAATAAAGATGTGTTTGGACCTCGTGATGAAAATGAAGAACTATTTGGGCCCGAAGTGCCATATCTTAGTGCTATTGGAGCATTAATGTATTTTGCTAATAATGCACATCCTGATATATCTTTTGCCGTAAGTTTGTTAGCAAGATATAGTTCTTCACCAACTCGAAGACATTAGAATGGCGTGAAATATGTATTTAGATATCTTCGAGGGACCATGGATATGGATTTATATTACTCCAACATGACCAAATCAGATTTAATTGGTTATGTAGATGCAGGATATCTATCAGATCCGCATAAAGCCCGATCTCAATCAGGATATATATTCACTTATGGTGGAACTGCAATTTCATGGCGTTCTACAAAGCAAACTTTGGTTGCAACTTCAACTAATCACGCAGAAATATTGGCGATTTATGAGGCAAGCCAAGAATGTGTTTGGTTAAGATCGTTATCTCACCATATTCGGGGATCATGTGGACTTTCAACCAATAAGATATTTCTACAATCTTATTTGAAGATAATACTGCATGTATAGCACAGTTAAAGAATGGCTACATCAAAGGTGACAAAACGAAACATATCTCGCCAAAGTTCTTCTTCACTCATGATCTTCAAGAAAAGACTGAAATAAGTATTCATCAAATTAATTCAAGTGAGAATCCAGCAGATTTGTTCACTAAGTCTCTATCCAGATCGACATTTGAAAAGATGGTACATATGATTGAGATGCGGCATTTGAGAGATATAAAATGATGTTATTTCCAGGGGGAGAAAAAGATATGTACTGCACTCTTTTTTCCTTCATCAAGTTTTGTCCCACTGGGTTTTCTTGGTAAGGTTTTTAACGAGACGGTATCCAAACATATCTTTTGGTCAATAGATATTCAAGGGGGAGTGTTAAGAAACTTACAAAATAATGAATATCTATATTTACTCTTCTTGTAATATTTTTTATTATTTAATTCATAACATGTTGTTTCACATCTTTGTAAGCCTATAAATAGCATGTGTAAACTATTTTCAAAACATACTAAAACGAAAGAACAATAAAAGAAATATTCTCCCATCTCATATCTCCTTTTGCGTTTTAGTTCTTATTATTTACAACATTTTCTTTTTAGTAAATGATATATTAGATTGTAACTTGACTTGACATATATACCGTTCATTACTACGTCCCTAATCAATTGTCTTACATACTCATATGTCTAAACGATGTATCTAAACTTTTCATTATTTATTTTATTGTACGCACGATACATGGTCGATTCATTATCATAATAAACGAAAATAACTATCAATTGTTGTGGACACAAATTTTATATCTAATAAGATATCTCTTAGTTAATTCATTTCTTTGTCGACGGCCGATAAAAATATAAACTCGACCTTCATCATAGAATATGATGTTGATCTAGGGTGTGATCTAATCTCGTTTTAATTTTTCTAGACGTAACTACCGCAATTATACGAATCGTTTGTAGTATCTAGGGTTGAACTCTAGGGACAGAAACAAACACACTATTTGGAACTCGTTTGATGGCGATTGTGGAGGTGATGGATGATATTAACTACTATAACAAGAGTATAAATGATGGATATATACAAATGGAGGGATCACTACAAAAAAATCAGCAAATTCCAACGAATTTTCCAACGGATTTATCCGTTGGAAATTTTTCAACGGATTTTCAACGGTTTTCAACGGCATTTCAACGGTGATTTCCGTTAAAAATCCGTTGAAAATTTCCAACGGATATCCGTTGGAATCGCCCGTTGGAAATTTTTAACGGAATTTTCAACGTATTCAATTGAAAAAATTAGGGTTGAAATTTTCCAACGGTATTTCCAACGGATATCCGTTGGAATTTTTTTTGGAAATTTAAAAAAAAAATTCCAACGGAATTCTAACGGATGTCAGTTGAAATTTTTTTTGAAAATTTTAAAAAAAAATTCCAACGGAATTTCAACGGATGTCGGTTGGAAATTTTTTTGGAGATTTAAAAAAAAAATTCCAACGGAATTCCAACGGATGTCGGTTGGAAATTTTTTTGGAAATTTTAAAAAAAAAATTCCAACGGAATTCCAACGGATGTCGGTTGGAAATTTTTTTGGAAATTTAAAAAAAAAATTCCAACGATGTATATGTATATATATATATGTATATGTATATATATATATATATGTGTATATATAAATATTTACGTATATACACATTCGAATTCATATATATTTGTGTATATATATAAATATTTACGTATATATATATGTTTGTATATATATAAATATTTATATATATATATATGAATTCGAATGTATACATACGTTAATATTTATATATATATATACATATATTTATATATATGTATATATATGTATGTATATATATAAATATTTATATATATGTATATGTATGTATATATGTATGTATATAAATATTTATATGTATAAACATTTATATATGTATATATATTAATGTTATGTAATATCAGAAGTTTAACTTGGAGCAGTTGGATGATTGTCAATTGGAACTCCAGGGTTAAGGAGGATTGAGCTGGAGCAGTGGAAGGATGGGTGACCTACTGGGAAGTGAGTTGCGGGATCGGGATCGGGATAGATGTCGGGGTCGGAGTTGGGCCGGGGGATCGGGATCGGGATCGGTATCGGGATAGATGTCGGGGCCGGGGTCGGGATCGAGAATATATTTTGAATTTTTTGTTGGAATGTTCCAACGGATTGCGGTTGGAAATTCCGTTGGAAAATTCCAACGGATATCGGTTGGAAATTCGGTTGGAAAATTTCAACCGATAAATCCGTTGGAAATCCGTTGGAAAATTCCAACGGATTGCGGTTGGAAATCCGTTGGAAAATTCCAACGGAAAAATTCGTTGAAATTCCGTTGAAAATTCCAACGGTTTTCCAACGGACACCGGTTTCTAACGACGAAATTCTAACGGATTTATCCGTTGGAAACGTTAATTTCCAACGGAAATTTGGTCATTTCCAACGGATTTGCCCGTTGGAAATGACCATTTTTTTTGTAGTGGGTGACTATTTCGGTTATTAACGGAATAACCGAGTCAAACCGAATCGAATAAGACATAACCGTATATGAACTGAACCTGACATCAAAACCGAACGGTTATGATTTCCTTAAACCCGAAAAACCGAAACCGAAATTGAACCGAACCGAATAAAAAATAACCGAAAAAACCGAGAGAATAACCGACAATTTTCTTTGGAAAATTGAACTTTTTACCAAAACCGAACCGAACCCGAACCGAAAAATAACCGAACCGAATCGAACCGAAATTTATATAAAAACCGAATGGTTATAGTTTTTCTATAACCGAAATAACCGAACTCGAATATAACCGAACCGAACCCGAACCGAAACCCGAATTGGCCACGCCTAACCAACACACAAGAAAGAAACCTTTGCGAGAACACATTACATGCATATATGTCTGATTACTTCAGATTTAGCACTGAAACTTGAAGCCTGAACCGTGTAACTTCTGTTCAGAGGTTCTGTCTATTTCCTCTGCCAAAGAATCCGTCAAAGTGTCCCTCCATCCTTCGATTTGTCCTTTCCTAAAGAAAGCGTTCGTTTCAATTCCATTCGGCAACTTCCCCTTTCGGTTAACTTCCAAGTTACTGAGACTCTCGAAGCTGCAAAGCCTTATGATTTCATCGACCATTCCTTTCTCCTCCTCTTCTTCTTTAGTGAAAGAGCATCCCAAGAAGTCGGCCATTCTCTTCAGGTGAGTTCTTGGACGCTCTTTCATTTCTTCGTACGTAACGAAAAAGACCTTGTCCGGGTTCTTCTGACTTGCTTCCCAGTATCCCAGGACATGATCCCAGAAGGGTCCGCCGATAAAAGACCCTTCACAGAACAACTTGACAGCCTCTTCTATGGGGCAGACCAAGGTCTCTTGGGAAGCCAGCTTGTGTCCGAAATGCCAAAGGGAAACAAACATGTCCTTAGGGTTCCTGCAACAATACACGATCTTACAGGACGAGCCCTTGATGGAGTCGGGCAGCGAAACGTGGGCCATATGAGTGTTAAAGAATCTCGTACAGGAGGAGGAGGAGGACACAACGTCATCAGGTAAACCATGGGGGTAATTATAGTAAACGCCCTCCAAAAATGACACGAGGGAATGAGGGTTGTGAGTGAGGAGAGGATGCTGATGTTGACAATCATGGAACTTGTTTCGGTTGATCAGAGCGAAAATGAGGGCTTTCAACCAAGTCGTACCTGATTTAGGGTTTGTGACGAGGATTACGTCGGAATCTTGGGCTTGGAAGTGTTTTTGGCAGTTTATAGTTCCTTGTAAGAGGCTTGGTGGTAGCCAAAATCCTTGGAACTGATACGTATGGTTCACCATCCAACCTTTCTGTCTTGGAAGTGAAGTCATCATGTCTTTGATTTCTTCGGTCATCCCTTCGTCACCCAAGTAAACCGGAAGTGAAGCATTCGAGTTCGTCATCACCACTAACGTTACGGTGTCTTGTATTGAGCTGAGATTCTTGATCTCCAATACCTGAAGATCTCAAGCTATATATATATATATGTGTGTGTGTGTGTTGTTGGATGAGAACCTTGCTCCCCAAGCAGGATTTTGGGCCACTTGCTGAGAAACTTCAAATAAAAAAAGTAGTTCCTTGACGACCAAGTAGTAAGTAGGAAAAGGGATCACGTATCTGACTAAACGACGAGGAGGAAGGGTCAAACGTAGTCATCATAGGTGACGGAAACTATCGATTGTACAAGGACCGTTTTTTAAGGATTACTTTGCATCTCACAAATTCGGTTTGGGAAATTCAATGTTGTTTTGTATCGTTGACTCTCTCGATACCCAACCTCATTTCCTAGAAACTTATAGCTTACCGATCTCTCAATTCCTAATAGGTTAAAATCTTTAAAAACTTAAAAAACCTATCACAATTCCTAGACAATACAACTATTTATCAATACGAAGATCATCTATTCAATTAAAGCTTTCCAAACGTAATCTGCATGAATTTGCATGAATTGCCATTTCCCACCCTACAACAAAGAAAATTTCGTGCAAACTGCCTTAGCTTGAGAATCTTCCTCTAATACCATGATCCCGACCCCTTCTGATTTAGATTCCAAAACGATTTATCAACTAGTCGATGTACCCTCAACCTATATGGAAGACAACATAAGAGAGTATACAAGAGAAAAAGATTAAGAGATAGAGTTATAAAGACTACTTAGAGTTTTGCAACATGGTCTTCCTCTTTCTCCTCTTCTACTCTTGAATCTCCTTTGAAATGCGTTGGATTTACTCTCAAAACCTCTCTCAAGTGTTGCAAAGCTCCCCTCCAACCTCTTGGTCGTGACTATCTTATGGTGGCTCAAATGGTAGTTGTCCCTTTCTCTTTTTTGTGAGTGGCGCCAAAAAAAGAAAAACATGTTTTCTTTTCAATGATCGATCTATTGTGTTTGACGATCGGTCGATCGTGCTCTCTAATTAATTTGTTCAGAGTCCGTGATCGATCTATCGTCGAATCACGATACCCAATTTAGACGTAGTGATAAATATTTTATAATGGTTTAGTGATGTTTAGATCATGATCATATTGCATAAATGAGACATTTATATGATTCAATTATATATATACACAAGGAGAATGTGCTTTTTTGAAAATTTATTTTTAATATGAAAACAGCGTAGTTGGTGGTGAGGCTATAATAATATTTAAGGCATAACATAAAGAGCATGCCATAATTTGAGAGAGTAATTGCCGTTTTCGTAATTGTGCACTGAAACCCGCGGCATTTGTCTCCTTCCTTCGCTCTCTTTTTCCTGTCTGAAAGTTATTGTGAATTAAAGTTGGCATCTTTATAGATTCACTGAAACTTTTAACACACCAAAAAAAGAAAACAAAAAATACAATATTTTGTAACCCATACGAAGAAACACTGCGTGTATGTATATAATAAATGCGTACATATATACTTCGTACATACATGTATAGGTAGACTTATATACTTGCTTGCATGCTTGTGTACATATTTTCCCTCCTCGACGTGCGAATTAACACAGGTAATAAAAAATGTAGAAATATGTTGCTTAGGCTGTGAATGGTACCTTTTATCCTGTCGGTAAATGTATTATACTATGAATTACAATTTTAGATAAAATTTCCTGTATATCTCTTATTCTCATATTTAAGAGATGTTTGATTCTAAACCACATAAAATGTAAAGATCGAGAAGAATAGTATACATAGAAATCGAAAAGGAGATGTACTGAACGGGTTGAAAAAAATAGAAAAGAAACTAAGGAAGTGATGACAACATGGGACTTTGGTTCCTTTAAGCTTTTTATTCGCTTTCAACGAGTAATGATGGAGAGGTGAAAGGTTCTTGACAACCGCATAAAGATATCATTACAGAAGATTTACATAAAAAATAAATAAATAATAACTGGCTTTGTCTCTATCTCCTAATCTTCATCGAAAGCATATAAAATCTTTGCCCACATGGACGGTGTAAGCCCCTTTTTACCTCCCCCTTCCCCACACACCGCAATCAAACCCTACTCGTTGCCTTTACATTTACATCATTACCTTACACATGGATGTAGATATGTATGTATATATATATATATATGTATGTATGTATGCATATATGTATGCATAAGTTGGTACGTACATACATGATACATCACGTGATACATCATCCACGGCCTTAGTCTCAATTAATGCTCACAGATGTAACTTAAGTCACCCAACAGATCGCGGGCGAGTGGTCAAGTTTGGGGTAGGAGGTAACTCCACCTTGAAGTTGAGTGTTCGATTCCTAACTGGTGGGGAGGGAGGTAATTTCTGGGTTTATATGATCCATATACATAACGAACCGGAGGTTTACCTAGTCAGTGCACCCGAAGGATAGCAACTAGGGATCCTCCGTTATAAAAAAAAAAAAAAACTTAAGTCGTTCGTGTGATCCTTCCTATTTTTTTTTAATCTTTTTCTTTTTCGAGGATGTGAGTTTTGCCTGGTTCTCTCGTTATATGGCTGGGTATAACAATCAAGCCAACGGACCAAACCATAAAATATGTACTATGGTAGTGATATATATATATATATGTATATATATATTGGAGTTGTTATATATACTAAATTTTAATTTATAAGGAAGTGACGACTTTCCAATATTTTGGGGAATTTAAGCAATTTCTAACAGATGACCCAATATTATTGGATTAAAGTGATTAACGATATCTAAAAGATGATATGAAGTTGTGATAATGCCAAATAAAAAATACATAGATTTGTTTTATTATAAGCAAGTTCATTAAAAAAAGTGCACTATTGATTCAGAATTGTTAAGACTTGGGAGATCTAAAATTCTGATAAATTCCTGTGACAATAACAGAGATCAATGCGAGAGGTATTTAAAAATTTACGGTTCATTTTATTCCGCATCCATATCTACTATATAATATTTGTTTTACATATAATTTATAGATAATGTTTTTAAGGATTAAGAATTATTCCTATATTGATATCAGAGCCTCTAAAATATTTTTGATATCCTATGGTTGATGAGATTTTTTTTCACAAATCTGTTATTAGAATATTAAAATCTGAATTTTTGATGCAATTTGATTGATCTAAAATTTTATTGCATTCTGGATTTTATGTGTTGTTGAAAAATATTTTCATTATTATGACTATCGATTAAAAGGTTTTTAGGGATAAATAAATCTGTAAGTTTTTTTTAAAAAAAATCCTAATAATATTGTATAGTATCTTTATTTTAAATGCGAATTTTGTTGCTTGAGTCGATCTCGATAGAATTCTGTTTTTAGAACTATTTTTAAAACACAGCCGGACAGCAATCTGTAAAAAAAAAATGGAGGCTTGTGGGTCTCTTTGAAAGAGAGAATTTTATGGTTTCCCTGTTTTAAATTAAAAGATTTGGGATTTGGGATTTGGTCCAACAATTTAATAAAAGTGTTTTGGACTTCGACCAATTAACTTTTTGGGTTTTTTTGACCCATATATATATATATTTTTTTTGTAAAAAGGAGTTTTTTTAAAGATATTCGGGCCTTAAGCCCAAGTAGGTACATTTCGAGGCCGGATGTCTGATGGGCCGAAAATCGGACTCAAAATCATTGTGACCCATTCAAGGCCCAGCATGTGAGCCTATGTTCCTGCTGGAGAATACGCTGACTTGACATATAGTTGCGTTTAAGTTATATTTATGCGCATAATTCGGATTACTCATGGAGATGAAATGTTTGGTGATCCGATTAGAGAGTAGCTACTAACACCTATTAATTATAATAAAATTATACGTTATTTTTTAAGGATCATATTAAGTACGACATGAATTGATTTACATTAGAAAGTTAGTCCACCGATAAATTTTATGTCATATGATTTTATATTTTTGATATCTTTATATAGATAAAACATCATATTTTGAATAGTTGCCTCGATTTTTGAAATAAACGTATATTTGATTATACTATATAAAAAGATGAATCATCACCTATTACGGATGAGAGTTTATCTAACGAAATTGAATTTTATGAAACGTTGGAGCGATCTAATCGCCTTAATGTTATGTTAATAAAGATGAATACCTCAAATAACATTTGGAGTTCACTTGAATAATATGAAAATGTCTATGAGTTAATGAAGTATATTGACGATCAGTTTGAGCCTTCAGATAAAGCATTAAAAGACACCTAAATTACTAAGTTTTCTATTTTAAAACTTGTCGGTGTTGAAGGAATACGTGAGTATATCAAGCAAATAAAAGATATAGCGGTTCGACTAAAGAAACTTTAGGCTACTTTACCATGTTTGACTCTTTCTTTGTTCATCATATTCTAAACCATCTTCCACAACAATATGGACCTTTTAAGATCTGTTATAACACACATAAAGATAAATCGTCAACAATGAACTATTGACCATGTGTGTTAAGAAGGAAGAAAGGTCGTCTATAGAATCGAGATAAGTGTATTTGACAACTCAAGAGAAGGTCAAATATCAAGCCAAGAGAAAAGGCAAGGAACAAATGAAGAATTATTATCAGAAATGCATCCAAAGTATTTTTTTTATATATATAAGAAGAAGAGACACATGAAGAATTATTGCTAGAAATTCTAAGTTTGGCTCGATAAGAAAGATAATCTACTTTCACTCGTCTGTTATGAATCTAATATGATCAAAGTTGATCACAGTGGATTGATTTTGATTCCACAATCTATTTACAAATTCTTTATAGGGTTTAAAAAACTCAAGAAGTCAATGAGAAGTGTGCAATACATCTATTCAGAAATAAAATGCGCTCATGATGCATTGCAAACTAGTGTCGGAGATACGAGTTCGAGGATAAATCCCGATAACGAGCATGAGGATGAGCTATATGTTCCGAATGAGCCGATCTTGGTCCGATTTGATGAACTCACATGCTAAGAACCCTAGTGAAATCCAACATGATATTCATACAATCCACTTTCTTCATGCATGTTTCAACGTTCAGCCAAGCATTTCCGACTATCCGAGCTAACTTGTTCATGGCTTGTATCTCCCTCAATGAACACATCTATTTACGACAACCTATTGGGTTTTATACTAGAAAACAATTTTTCTCATTTGTAATTTGATGATGAAGGTTTGAGATACGAAGAAACATGGTGGGTTCTGAAGCATAGAAAAGTATCAGTGAGATGCATTTAAGTATCGAAGGATATGTTTGAAGAGCCAACCACGAGTACTCAAGTGGAAATGGGTAATTAGTAATGATTTAAAAGTAATCGAACCATGAATCTGATACAGATTACAGAGAAAACTATCTCAGGTCCGAGATCTAAGACTCTAACAGGATTGGACTTTGAATATCGTTTGATAAGTTTCCCAGTGAGGCAAGAACAATCTCAGTTCCTCAAGTAACTTACAGGTATATTCATTCCAAGCCACGATCACAGCAGACAGACCCATCAAGTCCAACGAGTTCTTCCCGTTCTCAAAGCTCGAACACCCGAAAATCTTGCTTACCAATTCCGGCTTGTCGTGCAGGAAAACGGACTTTAGGGCACCGATTCTTTCCAACTGAGGTTTGGACAGAGGGCTAATCTCTTTCACAATGTGTTCTCCAGCATTCAATGTCTCCAGTTCATGAGCCTTCCAGTGGTAGAACTGAACTACCTGTTGGACACAAAGAAAACAGGAAAACTAGCAAACCTTTTTGAGTAGATACGGCAGGCAAGTAGCCCGAGCTAGACAAACAAATAGGTATAACCAGGTGAAGGACCAAGAACCAGTCTTCTTAAGTTTAGAATGAGTACTGGTCTGATAGAAAAGAGTGCAAGTCATCATGTACGATTCAAGGGGCCTGTGTATACCTGAAGGGCATGCAAAATGTTGGCGAATTTCCAGTTAAACAATTCTCCTCCTTTTGCTAGTTGTATAGGTCCCATGAGTTGTTCTGAAAAGTGCTCGAGATTCTCGTGTTCTTGGGAGAAATCTGAATCAAAACCAAGGACATGCAACCTCGCCATGCAAATGTTAAAACCTATGCTCTGACTACCAGCTTCTTGATCGGGAGAAAACCAATACATGTTGCTTGATGCAGGCAATGGGAGACAAGACTCAAGTGATCCGCTGAGAGGAAGAGATGGGTGTCGGGAAAGACGGGAAACGAGCTTTGAATCCTCATCATGGGATGAATCACGACTGAACCAAAGTGTAAGAGTCAGTCTTTCTCCATCTGATACCTGCAATCTTCCGTTTGTTACTACTTACACAGAACATAACACGTACGCACAGAATGAAAGGCTCTTATTCGTACCTCATCAACAGAATGGATATTCCGGCTATCAGCTGTGTACAAGATTACATCCTGTTTGGAAACAAGGAAAAAGTAAATCCAGTCAAGAGTCTTGAAATCTGATTAGTCACCAGAATTTCACTGTAGTCACTGTAAACACATTCAGATCTAACAATCATCAAACATATCGAACAACAAGATAGATATACTAATTATCTAAAGGGACCTACACCAGCAGAAGGAGCAAAGGTTGCTGGTTCTCCACTCTGGAAATGGAAAAGTCCGCCATTGAAATCTTTTCCGTAACTATTCAAGTAACAAACTGCCTTCAACCATAAAACCTGAAAGTTATCACGATGCTACAAGGATGGCATGATGATGATGATGATGGGGGTGGTGGTGATTAATACAAACCGTGAAGTGTCTTTGTTTTAGATAGGGTCTGTTATCATCGCTGTGCCATCCAATGTTTGCTCCTCTGCACCAGCTGAACCAAACAGAAGAACATCTTTGTCACAACGTCACTCTTACCTCCTTTTCTATGTTCTGTAGGAAACCAGTAACAACACTACTAAACCTGACTAAGCCGGTGAATTCGATGAACAGCTCGAATTCACACCCGAACGCCTCTTCAACTTTTTCTTTTAACCTCTCTGTTTCTCAAAAGATTGAACAACCATGACACCAATATCAACACATCATGGAAGCTGATTACTGGTATGAGATCATGAACAAATACCCAAGAAGTGTTGTGTAAATCGATTAAAATATGGCCTTTTCCCCTGATCTTATCAACCCAAAAACCTTGGATACAGAAAGACGAATCAAGTAATTGGAAAACCCACTTTCCGAATCCAACCTTCATCTCGTGAATAACCCAAGCAAGGAAGAGGAAATGGGCACCTCTGATGGAGACGAAAGGGACGATGAGATGAGCAGAATTGGTGGCGATGAGATGAGAGAGAGTGGTGGAGAAGACGTTGGGTCTGTACCCAACCGTACTGCAACTCTTGTGTATGAACTCGAGCTCCTGCTCGAAAACGCATCATCAATAATTCAATAGCCCTAATTTGCAGAAATATAGACACACCTATACAGAGATTTACGCAAACATTATGAGATTATGAAGAAAAGCCACGACGACCTTGCATTCCTTTCGTCTCTTTCCTCCCGCCGTTTCGACCGAACCCGAACTCGATCCGGGTCAAGTCTTGGTCTTGCGTTGTTTACGTCATGGCTGGGCAAAATATCCGGAAAAATCCGAACCGATCCGTTATTCGATTCGTATCCGAACCGAAAATTCGGATATCCGGAATTTACGGATCGGATACGGATATTTATTTAGAGATATTTATCGGATACAGATCGGATACGGATATTAAAATTGAATTATCCGACATATCTGATCTGATCTGTATTTTGTAATAATATTATTAAATATAAAAATAATTTGATATGAAAATTTAAAATGCTTAATATTTACATGTTTTTTAAGAAAAAATGATTCAAAAAAATTTTTATATATATTGAGGTTTATAATTTTAATCTTTTGAATATTAAGATTTATTATATTTAATGTTTTGAATTTTGAATTTTGAATATATTTATATGTGATAAATTATAATTGTATTTGTATTTGAGTTGATTTGAAATATTTAAATTATGAATTTTAAATTTATGAATATCATTTATCTTAAATAGATTATATATTTTATTTACATTAAAAAATTTTATTTAATTTAAATTTAAAATTTTATAATATTTTAGGGTGTATACGAATATCTGCAAATATCTTTGATTTTTACGAATATTCGAAGTTGCGGATATCCGAAAATTACACATCGGATACGGATAATAAAATCGAATATTTGTGTGGATCAGATACGGATATGGATATCTTAAAAATCCCGGATATCCGATCCGTAACCACCCCTAATTTCCGTTCCATTAGAGTTGTCAAATGGATCGGTTTAATTGGCTTACAACCTAATAATAAATTGATTTTGGGTTTAATATTTGCGTTCTTTTAATTATTGGATTAAATAAATTTTAACCAATAAGCTAATGGGTTTTATAGGTTTGCCCATTAACCCATTTAACCCACTTTAAAGTTTAAAATATTCCATTTATTTTTAGAAAGGAAAGTACGTTCAATACAAACACTTGTTGTCATTGGATCGAAATAGCATAACATATATTTTTGGAAAGGAAACCACGTTAAATACAAACACATATATATGTGTGTGTGTGTCAACAATCAATTGCCAAAGTAGAAAAACATTTATAAAATTATCCTTATTCAGTATATATTTAAATAATAATTCATGTTTTTGGAAGACGTATAAATACTATATACGTATTTACAATTACCAACATATAGACAAAAAAGAGTTTATTAATTAAAGGATATTAGTAATACATATATATGTAGATATATATATTTACATACTAGTTGGATTATGTCTCTCTATATATGATACATGTATTGTGCTGGTAAAAGTTAAAGTAATATATTCGTTAGATTAACTTGACATTTTGTCATATATAATAGTATCATTAATATCTAATGATAATAAATTAAATGATGAAATAATTGGTTTAATTAATTAATGGGTTGATTGAGTTTAATTGGGTTTGTTGGGTTAACCAAACATATTTAATTTTTGTTTTGTTTTTAGTGGATTGGGTTAACCCAATCCCAAATTTAACACAACCTTATGAGTTTGGGTTTAATGGGTTGTATTGCCTAATTTGACAAATCTACATTCAATGTTGATTTTAAAAGATAATTTACTCAAATACATCACCTCTACGCCTTGACGCTTGTATTTCAATGGTACATTTAAAAAATAGAAACAATTAGCAAATATCTTATTTACTTTTAAAAAAACTAGAAAAAGACCATATACCCTACAACGGAAAAAGACCATATACCCCTTGATAAAAATAGCATGTGAAAAATATATGCATATGTGCATCATATTTTGGAAATTGTATGTAGATAAAAAAAAGATGACAAATTTAAGATGGTTTATATGTTGCTGGTTAGTCATCTCATAGGACACCAATATTCAGAATATGTTAATCCGTTTTTATTGAAAATCATTAATAATGTGGACGTTTGTGAAAATTTCACTTAGAGAACATTCACCTTTAAAAATATTCATGGATAATTATTTGAACAATCACAAGAAGCCATTCAATCAATGAAACTTAACATGATTCATAATTCCGCTCACGGTAAATCATTTAAATTAATAAAAAGTAAATTATTGTGAATGAAATACATTATTAATATTTTATGGTTGATATTGCATATGTTGTCGTTCGATTGTATTCCTAAACTTCGTTCTGACGGAATATATAATGAAGTGAGATTGGAAGGTAATATGAACCAAACATGTCTTCGGAGATGTGTAAAATATGTTTCATCCTGAAAAAAAAAGTATGACATCAAACAAGGATTGACAAAGGAGCTTCGAGGTTTGGAGATCGTTGATAATCTCTTGTGAGAATTAAAGAAATCATATTTTCATACAATATCTTAATTGTATTCTATGTAGTGATTGACAAGGTGATTGATAGTTTGATGGCTCATTTGTTTGAAGATATAAAATCTGTGAAATGAAAGGATATACTCGAGCCTGATGTGAAATCTCGATTTAGAGTGCCAATGATGTAGAAGCAAAAGAAAATGAAAGCATCTGTTTCATTTCAAAAAAGATGAAGGCGAAAATGTTGAAGAATCGGGGAAAAAATGTATTCGTTCATGCATTCAAGACTATTAGATCGAGAGATAAAAGGCTAAACTTTAGATAGTGAAGTTAAACTCAAGAGGGTTATCTCTATCAAAGAGATTTGATTCCTCCAAATTGGATTAATAAATCACAAAATCTGCATCATCAGAGAAAATCCTTACATGTAAAACAATCCCTAAGCCTACAGTATTTTACTATTAATAGTTTATTCATTGATTGCTTTTGTCTTATTGATTTCTGCATGTTTGTTACATTCACATCATCCTTATTTTCATCTAGATCGAGTTTCGGATAGGATTTTGATTCAATTGTCTATTTTTTCTCTGTGTTCGACTTTAGTTGTTATATATGATCCGTACATTTACGATATTTGCGTCTAGGTATAAATTAAAGATAGATTAGATCACACCAAGATCGACATAACTTCTCTCAAAACGAAGATAAACCATGTGTTTATAAGAAGGTCAGTAAGAGTGTGCTAGTTTTTCTTGTTGGGTTTTCCTGTGATCTCAAGAGCGAATCTAATTCCTAAGAGATCAGTTCTAAGGTTTGCGCAGCGGATGAAAAACAAAAATTTTGATGAAACCCTAAAACCTACCATGCATGATCTTGTAGAAAGTTAGAACGCTTACCTCAATCAATACGGGGCCTGTATCAATTGAAGAACGCGTCTGATCACTGTAGGCAGGAAGAATACATTGCCCTCTACACGTATCCACACGGCGGAAAGGATTCCAACGGTTGGAACTTGTCTGCTAGGACTGAAGAACGCTTTCTTCTTTACGCAAGGGTTTCAGGGATCTTTCTCTTAGCTTTCTCACTCTCCAAACCTCTCTCCCTAGGGTCTGAAAATCGTGCCAAAAGAGTTGGTTTGCGTTTCCATAAGTTTCTTCCCTTTAAAACCCTAATTAGAGCGAGTTTAGTAAATCCCGACGTCTGGACCGATCGGTCTGGAGCTTTTTAATGTCTGGACCGATCGGTCTATAGGTCCGGACCGATCAGACTGGAACAATTTCCGGACTGTTTTCTCCGGACCGACCGGTCCACGTGTCTGGACCGATCGGTCTGGGTTGGCTGGACCGATCGGTCTAGACCTTCTAGACCGGTCGGTCTGGCCTCCGCTCCACCGAAATTTTCTCGTCTCTTCTCGCGCATTTGTCCTTTCCTGTGTATGTGACCCTGTAGGCTCATCCGATATAGCAGTATAACCCGAAATCTCTATTCCGGATATACAAGTCATAGGCGGTCTCTAGCAAGACACTATGACTACCTATCTCGAATAGAGTTTGTTCGTGATCTTACGAACGCCAGTGATGATTCCGGTTGATGATCCTTTTGTATCACGATATCATATGTCGAATATAAGGCATGGACAAGCCACCTTATCTGATTCGACTGCTTTCTCGTTCACTGAGTTCGACTGTCTGAAATAGACGATGTTCGTCTATAGTGCGACCACACATTTCTACAGTCTCTCCCACACGAGGGGCCCATCGATATCTCTCTCTTTTACGAGAGGTGCAAATTCCGTCTTGATTATCTACAATCCAGCACATGATTCGTTTCGTACCTGATACACGCCTTTATAGTCCTCCTGTTACGCAGGACGTTTAACATAATCAAAGCACGCAACTCCTCATGTTGGATTCCGTAGACATCTCAGGTCTTAGGATCCAATCATGGAACCGTCATATGAGATTCAAGTCACGACGCTAGTCCATGTGACAATCTCATGCGGGTCAATCCAGCATTCCGTTCTCCAACGAATACCTATGATCGTGATCGTATCCAATACCTATGATCATCTATATGATCATCAATCACACATCATACTAGTCTTAGTATATCATTATTTCCACAATGATACATGACTAGGGAGTTTAGTATTCTTCATAACAATACATGGATTTCATAACACATAAGTATGCACAATATGTAATGAATAAAACACTCATCCATCCATAAATAGACCGAAAGTGTCAATACATCAAATGCATCCAAGTAAAGCTCGCAAACAGTACATCATAGAGCACTAAACCAACAATCTCCCACTTGCTCTAATCATGAACTACTAAACATCTAATGTCCATATCCCTAACATGACCCTCATGCTTCGACGAAGGGA
>NW_010965082.1:52396-54213 GCF_000463585.1 Tarenaya hassleriana
GTTGATGGGATCTGGGTTCTTTCGCTTGCGCGATTGCTCTATTGTTGTAACAGTACAGAGCAATGGGGCTATCAGCACTCGGAATGACACCTAAGTCACCAACAAACTTTCTGATCCGAACACCTTCCTTTGCTGCGTCCGACGCTGCAGTATACTCAGCTTCTGTAGTAGAATCTGCAACGGTCGCTTGCTTGGAACTCTTCCAGCTAACAACGCCTCCGTTCAAGCAGAAAACATAGCCAGACTGCGATCTGTAGTCATCCGGGTCTGACTGGAACTAGCATCGGTATAACCCTTTACAGCGAGCTCGTCTTCCGACCCACCGTACAACAAGAACACATCCTTAGTCCTTCTCAAGTACTTAAGGATGTGCTTGACGGCGATCCAGTGTGACTCACCTGGATCTGACTGGTATCTACTCGTAATGCTCAACGCATAGGATACATCCGGTCGAGTACAAAGCATGGCATAAATGATGGATCCAATTGCCGAAGCATATGGAATCCGATCCATGCGTTCTCGCTCACCAGGTGTCGTAGGACACTGACTCTTGCAGAGAACTGTGCCACTGCTCATCGGTAAGGTTCCTTTCTTGGAATCTTGCATCTTGAACCGTTTCAAGACCTTATCGATGTAAGTACTCTGACACAATCCTAGAAGACGTCTCGATCTATCTCTATAGATCTTGATGCCTAATATATAGGCCGCTTCTCCTAGGTCCTTCATAGAAAACTGCGTTCCTAGCCAAGACTTAACGTCTTGCAAGGTAGGAACGTCATTCCCTATAAGGAGAATGTCATCCACGTACAGCACTAGAAATACAACTATGCTTCCACTAGCCTTCTTGTAAACACATGGCTCGTCTTCGTTTTATGAGAAACCAAACCTTTTGATTGTCTCGTCAAAACGAAGGTTCCAGCTTCTCGAAGCCTCCTTCAGTCCATAAATGGACCTCTGAAGCTTACACACTATCCTCGGGTTCCTTGGATCGACAAAACCTTCGGGTTGTGTCATGTACACATCCTCGGTCAAGTTCCCGTTAAGGAACGCGGTCTTGACATCCATTTGCCATATCTCATAGTCGTAATATGCGGTTATGGCAAGTAGAATCCTGATGGACTTCAGCATAATTACGGGCGAAAAGGTCTCATCATAATCAATACCATGAATTTGACGGAATCCTTTCGCCACAAGTCGTGCCTTATACGTGTGCACGTTGCATCCATGTCAGTCTTCTTCTTGAAGATCCACTTGCATCCGATGGGTTTAATCCCTTCCTATGCATCAACCAGAGTCCATACTTGGTTGTCAGACATGGATTGCATCTCAGACTTCATAGCCTCGTGCCATTTCTCGGAATCGGGACTCACCATAGCCTCTGGGTATGTGGTAGGCTCGTCATGTTCTAATACATGAGTTTCTCATTCCCAGTCACGAGAAATCCGTATCTCACAGGCTTTTGGCGAATCCTGCCTAATCTCCGAGGTTCACTCGTCGAAAGTTGAGTCTCAACTGGCAGTGAAACAGGTTAAACTTCTTCAACTTGTTCACTCGGCTCAACGTCTACTTGTTGCTCTCGAACTTCCTCAAGTTCGATCCTACTCCCACTGACTCTTTTGGAGACGAACTCTCGCTCCATAAAAGTCGCATTCCTGGCAATGAACATTTTGTTCTCTGCCGGAATATAGAAGTAGTAACCCTTAGTTTCCTTAGGGTAGCCTACAAATAAACACTTATCAGATTTGGAGGATAACTTATCAGTCATCTGACGCTTCACGTAAGCGTCGCAACCCCAAATTCTGACAAACGACAACGCG
>NW_010965082.1:54916-71464 GCF_000463585.1 Tarenaya hassleriana
TCATCCAAAGCATAAAGGCCATTCAACTGGTAACATTTACCAAATTACCTCTATAAATGGACAGACATTTGTTCTCAATAACAAATCTGAAACCATCCGAGTCTAAGTATGTAATCGACATAATGTTCTTGCTGACTGCAGAAACATAATAGCTATCATGCAACTCCAATACATGTCCAGAAGGTAAAGTTAGATCGTAACTCCCTATGGCTAATGCAGCAACCTTTGCTCCATTCCCAACGTGGAGATCTACTTTTCCTTTTTGCCAACTGTCTACTTCCTCGCAATGCTTGGACGTTTCCACAAATGTGCGAGGCACTTCTGGTATCCAATACCCACGATGTGGAAGTAAACAAGTTAGCCTCTATAACGAAGACACCAGAATTCGATGCTTCCATAAGCTTCTTCTTCTCTTGATCTTCCAGGTAGAGTCTACAATTTCTGTACCAATGCCCAACGGCATGACAGAAATAAGTCTCTTCCTTTTTGGACTTAGGCTTAGGTTCAATGACAACGCTTGTCACTTTCCTTTTGCCCTTGCTCTTGGAACGCTTCATTTTGCCGAAACTCTTTCCAACAACTACTATATTACTCTTTCCGTGGCTCTCAGCTTTCTTTTGGAATGACGCATTCTACTGATCAATTATCAAAGAATCGTCCATGTCCTCTAATTGCTTACGCAATTTCGAAGTCACGTTTCCAAATATCAAGCAAGACTTATCCAGATCATCATCCACATGCTTCCAATAAGCATCAATGATCGATCTAGAAGCCGTGGTAAGAGGTTTATCCTTCATAAGGACAGATCACATCGTCAACTTCGGTATACTACCGGTCGACGCTATGTCCTACAGAAAAAGACAAAATAGAACGAAAACACATCTACATGAAGATTCTATCAATGATCTACTACCAGCTAGTCCATCATCAATCAGTGTCAATCTACCTATGATCCACTACCAGCTAGTCCATCATCAAACAATGACAACACAGATGCAAAGATGAGCTATATTCCCATACAGAAAAATAACCCTATAATAATTTTCTATATGGGACTAAGATCCGTATTTCACATAAGTATGGATTGTTACACCCATCCTTATACTATTTAGATAGACATCTAATGTCGATCACATCTAATGTGACTCTTAGATCCTCTTATGAGACTATGATATGAAATATCATTGCATACTCGTCTCATCTGTACCATTAAGTCTAAAGTCAAACCTGACGACTTAACCTAAGGTAAACCATATTCAAGCTGTGGGAACCACGATTTTCCACCCTGCCTCACAAAGATAATCCGACACGCTCAACTTTGGTATGACCCGTGTTACGGACGATCGATGCCTTGACAGGCGCTCTAGTAATGGGAGGTACACGCTTAGCATTACATAAATAAGGGATTTTCGAAACCACACTTAGATCAATCATCTACTTTCAAGCTATGAGAACCATCATTTCTCCATCTTGCCTCACCAAGATAATACGGCACACCCAGCTTTGGCATGGCCCATGACACGTACGATCGAGGTCTTGACAAGTGCTTTACTCGTAGAGCTTCTAGATCTAATCGGTTTCTGTGCAACGATTGTTCATAATCCGAATGGACCATCCAGTCGATTATGCAATCCCAATCCCGAAGCTCCCACTCAATCAAACATATATAATATCTTGATTAAGTTACATGCATTCATTCACTATGGACCATCCATAAGAGAGAATCATGTTATTCTGAATCATAGGTGATCGGTTTTAAGCAACGATTGCTCAAACCAGATCCCGAATCGCAAAATCAAATTTTGGTGAAGCGTCGGGTCCTAGACCGATCGGTCTAGGCGATTTGGTCTTCGAGTCTACGTCGGTCCAGACCTTTCGGTCCAGAATGGTCTAGACCGATCGGTCTTGGTCCAGATCGATCGGTCTACGCATGCAGACCGTTCAGTCCGGACCTGTCGGTCCAGCCGACTTGCGAAACTCTAGACCGATCGGTCCAGAGGACCAGACCGATCAGTCAAGGCGAAAACGTGATCAGATCTCGTTTTCGTCGTTTCTGCTCCGTTTCAGACCCGAATTCGATCACGTTTCGCCTGCGAACTCAGAATTCGAAGCTCTTGCAACTATGCAACAATGAACGGAAAATCTACTCTAGATCCATAATCAAATCATGCATAGCATCAAAGCAAACACGGATTCAACCAATTCAAATCCTATAACGTGCGTGATCGGGTTCTAACAAAAATCATGCAGAGCAACCAGGCTCTGATACCACTGTTGGGTTTTCCTGGGATCTCAAGAGCGAATCTAATTCCTAAGAGATCAGTTCTAGAGTTTGCGCAACGGATGAAAAACAAAAATTTTGATGAAACCCTAAAACCTATCATGCATGATTTTGTAGAAACGTTAGAACGCTTACCTCAATCGTTCCGGGGACAGTATCAATCGAAGAACGCGTCTGATCACTGTAGGCAGGAAGAATACCTTGCCCTCTACACGTATCCACACGGCGGAAAGGATTCCAACGGTTGGAACTTGTCTACTAGGACTGAAGAACGCTTTCTTCTTTATGCAAGGGTTTCAGGGATCTTTCTCTTAGCTTTCTCACTCTCTAAACCTCTCTTCCTAGGGTCTGAAAATCGTGCCAAAAGAGTTGGTTGGCGTTTCCATAAGTTTCTTCCCTTTAAAACCCTAATTAGAGCGAGTTTAGTAAATCCCGATGTCTGGACCGATCGGTCCAGGCCTGGACCGATCAGTCTGGAGCTTTTTAATGTCTGGACCGATCGGTCTATAGGTCCGGACCGATCGGTCAGGAACAATTTCTGGACCGTTTTCTCCGGACCGACCGGTCCACGTGTCTGGACCGATCGGTCTAGGTTGGCTGGACCGATCGGTCTAGACTTTCTAGACCGGTCGGTCTGGCCTCCCCTCCACCGAAATTTTCTCGTCTCTTCTCGCGTATTTGTCATTTCCTGTGTGTGTGACCCTATAGGCTCATTGATATAGCAGTATAACCCGAAATCTCTATTCCGGATATACAAGTCATAGGCGGTCTCTAGCAAGACACTATGACTACCTATCTCGAATAGAGTTTGTTCGTGATCTTATGAACGCCAATGATGATTCCAGTTGATGATCCTTTTGTATCACGATATCATATGTCGAATATAAGGCATGGACAAGCCACCTTATCTGATTCGACTGCTTTCTCGTTCACTGAGTTCGACTGTCTGAAATAGACGACGTTCGTCTGTAGTGCGGCCACCCATTTCTACAGTCTCGCTCACACGAGGGGCCCAGCGATATCTCTCTCTTTTATGAGAGGTACAAATTCCGTCTTGAATATCTACAATCCAGCACATGATTCGTTTCGTACCTGATACACGCCTTTATAGTCCTCCTGGTGCGCAGGACGTTTGACGTATTCAAAGCACGCAACTCCTCATGTTGGATTCCGTAGATATCTCAGGTCTTAGGATCCAATCATGGAACCGCCATATGAGATTCAAGTCATGACGCTAGTCCATGTGACAATCTCATGCGGGTCAATCCAGCATTCCGTTCTCCAACGAATACCTATGACTGTGATCGTATCCAATACCTATGATCATATATATGATCATCAATCACACATCATACTAGGCTTGTTATATCATTATTCCCACAATGATACATGACTAGGGAGTTTTGTATTGTTCACAACAATACATGGATTTCATAACATATTAAAGCATGCACAATACGTAATGAATCAAACACTCATCCATAAACTATAGAAAGTGTCAATACATCAAATGTATCTAAGTAAAACTCGCATAACAGTACATCATAGAGCACTAAACCAACATTTCTAGTTTTGAATGTGGATGATATATTATTCATATGGAACAACATTCCTATCTTTCAAGACTTTAAATCTTGGCTAGAAACACAATTTTCTATGAAAGACTTAGGAGAAGCGGCCTATAATTTGGGCATCAAAACCTATAGGGATAGATCAACAAGACTTGTTGGCCTACATCAAAATGCATATCCCTAAATTGGTTCAAAATGCAAGAATCCAAAAAATGACTCTCGTCGATGCATAGGACATCACTCTCATCAAGACTGTTTCCAAATAAACGTGATGAGCGAGAGCGCATGGATAGAATCTCGTACGCTTCGACTATAGGATCTATCATGTATGTCATGTTATGAACTCAATTTGATGCATCATATGTGTTAAATATCATTAGTAGATATCAGATAGATCCAAAAGAGTCACACTGCATTAACGTCAATAATATTCTGAAGTAGTTGAGAATGACTAAAGATTTGTTCTTAATGTATGATGGATTGGAAGATGAGTTCGTGTAAGCAATTATACCGATGCCAACTTCCAATTCACCATACACAAGATGACTATCGCATATTATGTTTTCTGTTTGAACGAGAGCACAATAAGATAGAAAAATCCCAAACAAGCGACCATTACATATTCTACTATAGAGGCCGAGTACATACCAATATTAGATACAACTACGGAAGTTGTTTAGATAAGAAAGTCCATGGATGATCTGGAAGTTATTCCTAGTGTTGTGACCTCCATTGTGTTATACTGTGATATCAATAACGTCATCGAACAAGTTAAAGAAACCAAGTCATGTCAACGATCCAAACACATACTGAGATGATTTCGATTGATAAGGGAAAATCAGAGACAAAAGAGACGAGCAGATGTGCAGAGTATCAACGAATGATAACATTGTCGATCCATTGATGAATCCTCTCCCATTGTCGAAACATGTGGGTCATGTTAGAGATATGAGCATTGGATGCTTAGTAGATCATTGTTTGTTCGGATTTTATCTAGATTTCATCGCAATATGCCTTTGGTTTTTAGACGGTTTTTACATATCCTTAGGCATTTTAGAGCCCATTTAGTTCTCCGGGACTATTTTATGGTTTTGGCAGGTCTACAAGGAGAAATGCAGAAATTCGACATAAGGCAATGAAACGAGAGACTCGGATCGGACTGAATCAGTGTTGGTTTGGCCGAACTAGACACCCGAGGATTTGGAGACTTTGCATGAGACATGTAGACCGAGACCATTGTGCAGGAACCGAGATAGAGAGCTGCGAAAAGGAGAAGATGTCTGGACCGACTGGTCTAGGAGCAAGACCGATCGGTCTAGACGACGCCGCAGGCCAGATCGGAGCAGTCCCAGAGCAAAGAAGAAAAGGAACCACCGAAGGCCAAGACCGTTCGGTCTAGGCATTACCGCCGTCTGGACCGACCGGTCTAGAGAAAGCAGAAGAAGCCAAGAAAAAGTGACCTAGATTGGTCGGTCCACCCTAGACCGACTGATCCAGGTGTACAGATAGACTAAAATCGCGAGTTTCGCAATTTCTAGGGCATTTGAACTTGGAGAATGAAGAGGACGATGATTTTCTCTCATTCTGGAGACTTAGGGCCGAAATCTTGAGTGAGAAACAAGGGATTTGCTTTGGATTGAAGATTGAAAACATTATTGAGCATCTCTCTCCCTTTTCTCTCTTTATGTTTCATCTTGTTGCTTTGGTGTAGTTGGACATGAGTAGTGAGTAGCTTGTTGTTGTGGGATGAGGGATTAACCCTCATGTAAGGATGATTGTATTCACCTTTGGACCCAAGATTGTGCTTGTTTATGCTCTCAAACTCTCGTATTGAATAGAAATTTTGTACTTCATGTTTATCTCTCATCTCTCTTGAATTAATCTCTAGGGAAACTTAGGATTTATGAATTGAGTGGTGCAATTGCTTGGGTTTGATTGCTAGAGGTTGATGAATACTGTTTTATGCTTCCCCTTGGATGAAAATCTTGTGGATAGATTTTAGAGTTGTGAGTTCCATGGAGACAGGGGTTCTTGATTCCTTGATGTATTCATTCAGATAGGTTGAGATTGAATGCAAAGAAATTCGGTTCAATCCAACCTAGGATTATGACAAGGGCGTTTTATGCATTCGGGATTTTACCCTAGACCATGAGAGTGAGTAGGGTGTTCTCTTGGATAGCGGGTATTCGACTCAAAAGAGTTGAACCCCACCTTAGTCTTCGAATTCCTCACTTTAGAACATGCATGATCTAGGTCCATTACCCCTTACGACATCCTTGCATGATCGATGGTTCCCGAAACCCATAACCTTCCCATTTGATTATCTCCTCTTGAATATTGATTGTCTTTGATTTTATTTCATCGTATTTCATTTTCTATAATTCCAAAACCACAAAAACCAATCTCCAATTTTATTTCTTTTCTTTTTCATAGTTTTAGTCGATTCCTAGCTTAACCACATAAGTCATTGTGTTCGACCCCGGTACTACATCATCTGTATACTTGCGGATGCGTTATGTTTCGGGTTACAAATTTAAAGCTCGTCATACAAGTGATCAATCATAATTAGAGCAAGTGAGTAATTGTTGGTTAAGTACTCTATGATGCTGTACGATATGAGAACTTATATTTTTGTAATGACTTTCATTTGATGAATGTATTTCTTCTTCTTCTTCTTCTTCGTCGTTATTTATATTTGTATATTTGATAAATAATGAAATCCCTGAATCGTTTTGAACGATCCTAAATTCCCTAGTCACTTGTCTTCGTGGGAAAAATGATGAATTAAGACTAACATGATGCGTGATAGATGATCACGGCGATGATTATGAGTATTGGATACAAATCATGATAATGGATACTTAATTGGAACTAGGGACTAGATGATTCACATGAGATTGTCACATGGACACGAGTAGGATCTGAATCTCTTGTAATGGTTCAATTTCAGATTCTTGTACCTGAGATATCTATATTTATCCGATATGAGGAGTGGTGTGCTTTGACTGCGTTAAACGCCATCCATAACATGATGATTATAAAGGCGTTGCTCAAACATATTACAAGTCATATATAGGTGAATATATAGTCAAGATGAGATTTTTCCCTCTCAGAATGAAAGAGATACCTTTGATCCTCTTTTGTGAGTATAATTGTGAAAATGTGTGACCACACTATAGATGATTATCATCTATTACTTACAATCTACCCATGAACGAGTAGGTTGTTGGATTTGATAAGGTGGTTATAATATCCCGAAATTCGATCCGAATAATTAATTATTTTCAAGGATAAATAATTAAATAGACGAAATACATATCTAGTTAAATAAAGGGTACAATGTCTGAAAGAGGCACGCGAACTGTCACGTATAAGAAAAACGAGCAAAGAAAAGAAAATATGAAGATTTCTTTTGGTATGGCTCGGACTAGAAACTAGTCAGGGTCAAACCAGATGACAGAGCGACAGAGTGGGTTGAGCTCGATGGACCAAAGGAAAATACGCGGAATTAGGAATTTTAAGTTGGTCCATCGGACCAACCTACTCAGCTCGTCAGATGGACCAACGCAAGAAAAGACGAATCAAAAATCTAATTTAGTCAGTCCTATCCGGCGGACCAAGTTCTTGGTCCGACGGATCGACAGTGCAAAATCTGCCAGCTCTGCAACAACCTTTCTACGCGATTCTCTCGCGCCTAGGCGGCTCCACCACCCACCCAAACACACTAATCCGACAAAATGAGACCTCAACTATCCTCTCCACTCACCTACTCACACAAAAACTTTCTCCTCTACCCTAGAGACCCCCTCTAACAAATCTACTCAGCCATTTTTGGTGTTGGAAGCTGCAGTTGGAGAAAGAGAGAAAAAGAGAGGGAAAGGGAAAGGGAGAGAAAGATGAGGGGAGAAGGAAGAAGAAGCTCAAAGAAGTGTAAAAGGACAGCCTCTGATTGTCCAAAAAGATTTTAGATGTGGAGGAGCTCGGAAAACATCACATAATCTCGGCCAAATCTGATCAAAACCGAATCTGATCCAAGAACAGGTGAATAATTTGAGTTGGCTCTGTGTAATCTCGTTTTCATCATCTGAATGTGTTTGATTAGTGATTTGATGCATGATTTAGAAAGAGTACATTGTATTGAACATTTAGAAATAAACGGTGCGTGATTTGGTTGAAAAATGAGTGAGAACGAACCAATTGAAATTGACCAAAAATCTGAAAAACGCGAAGAAGAACCTGTCGGTGTATCCGGTCCGCCGGACCAGATTCTAGTCCGGTCCAACCAGACGCTGAAAAACCAAAGGTTGGTCCGCCGAACCAGATCCTGGTCCTGGTTGGACCATACATTGAAAATGAGAAAACACTCTGTCGAACCAAAGAGAATGGGACATTGGTTTGTGGCTGACCAAAAGTTAGTCCGTCGGACCAGACCTGTGTTGGACAAGAAACACTCTTACTGACTAGGAAAAGAGAGAGGCAGACTGGGAAAGAAAAAAAGCTGGTTCAGGGAAAACCAAGAGTCAGTTCGCCGGACAAAACTCGAGTGAAAAGAGAGAAAAGATCCGAACGACCCGAGATGAAGCAACACACTATCTATCGTCGTGAGATATATGACTAAACATTGTGAGTGGTTCTTTATATGTTGTATTAGTGATGAGGACATCGTGAAGCAAGGAAGAGACGAGAAGAGATCGGGAGCAGGAGGTTCTCAAGCGGATGGAAACGAGCTTTTGGAACAGAAATTGAAGAGTGACGGTCCCATAACTCGCGCCAAGGCAAAGAAATTGAAGGAAATATTTACAATGCTACTTCAAGAAGAGTTTGGGTTTCAAAATCAAGTGGGATCAGCCCAAACTCAAGCCCATACCTTGGTTAACCTACTTGAGGCCCAAATCAGCCCAAATGAAGCAAAATGAGTCCAAAAGAGTGCTTGAAAGGCCATGAAGAAGAGGAGTTACGAAATTCTGATCTTTTTGCAATAAATGTGGTCATCTTTGACTACCTTGGAAATTACAATTGCATTGTTTTTAGTCTTTTTTATTTTCAGCAAACTCTTTTATGTTTATTTAGTTTTCCAATGTTTCCTTTCACTATAAAAGGAGAGCATATATCATGTAAAACTCAGATCATTTTTGAATTGAGAGGTTTCTTCTTATGTTCTTGAGTACTAACTCTAAACTTCTTAAGGTTTGAGGTAGTGTTCTTTTCGACTTATCAAACACTTTTACCACCAGGTGTTTGTGGCGTCTTCGCTCGTTTCAAAGGTTCTCTAACCGGGTCTGGATTGGGTTTAGAGTGTTCTTGTGACTGGAACAAGGCCTAGGTTCGGTTCACGTGCCGTTAGTGGGTTTTTGAACATCCATCGACTATCCTTCTTACCTAATTTTGAGATTCTTCGATCCGGGTTCGTATCATTTGGTATCTGATGTCAGAAATCTAGGCCAATAAATTCGATCAAGTTATAATAACCTAGACTCAACAAATACTGCAAGTGTATGGATCGATTGTAATAGTTAGGGTCGAACATAGGGACAAGTAAACAACTGAATCAAATCCAAATCCAAATCAAGGTCTAAAGGAAATAATATGAGTGAGAGAATGTGACAAAACGAACAATAAAAATGGTTGTAACTATGAATGATAAACACTGCAGGCTTCGGGATTGCTTTACATGCAAGGGTCTTTCAAAAGATGCAAACTCAGTGGTTTATCTATCCGATTCAGGGAAATCAAACTCTAAAGTAGAGATTAACCCTCTTGAGTCTAACCTCACTATTCAGGCTTTATCCTACTAATCTCTCGATTCAATAATCTAAAACCCTGGATGCATGAACGAACGCTATCATAATCCCTAGGCAAATATTCATCTCTCAATGCAATACTTGTTCTATTTATTGAGTTATTTCCATGTTAGAATCTTATATGTCTATGCGAATTAAAACCCTAAGTTCATTCAATCAAGTGGCCAACAAGATCAAACGCATTAAACGCAACTCAATAAACCGAATAGAATAAATAAAACCACAAAGTCTGGAATTAGAAACCAAAGATCCCTACATAGCAAATCCCTAACCTACAGCAAAAGAACTACTCGCTAAACATCGAGACGTCAGGGTTCATATCAATACAACAAAACATCGTAAAATAGAAGGAAAGAGGAACGCTTAGTCGATTTCTCGGCTTCGTGATCTCCGTCTTCTACTCCGATCTCTTGCTTCCTGATAATCGCCCCCTTTTCTTGTGCTCTTTGTGTATTCTCTGTGTAAAGCTTGAATCAATTTCGACCTAGAGGCTTTCCCCTCTTATTTCCCTTCGGTTTGGGCAAAATTGGAAGTTTTCCCGAATGTGGGGGTCGGACCGATCGCTTCGGCAAAGCCAAACCGACCGGTTGCACTTTCTAAGCAATTTTCCAATTTCTGCGATTCTGAACCGATCGTTTCGTCCATCCCGAAACGACCGTTTCGTGTCTCTGAGCAGTTTCGATGGGCTTCACGAATTCGCTCATAACGTCTTGCTCCGATATCGGATTTGGGTGATCTTGGTGTCTATACGTAGATATTGAGAAGAGCTTTCTAATGATGTAGAGAATGTATATTTTGGACTTGTAGAGTGAAATTTATTGGACTTTCAAATTCTAACATTTTCTGAGCTTCACGTTTTCCCTGGAAACATTCCAAATGTTCCCGTTTCGTCCGTGATGTTCTGTAGCCCATGTTTTCCACTCCTTTTGCTCTTTTTATGCGTGAAAACCTGTAAACACCAAAGAACACAACCATACAATGTCGAAGCCAAATGTGCTCTAGAATGCCTACAAATATGTAAAATAGAGTGAAATACGCTAGACATCCAATATCAAAACGTCACCCAAAATACGTGTTATCAAACTCTCCCAGACTTAAACCTTTGCTCGTCCTCGAGCAAATACTCCGTGAAAAACAATCTGAAAGGAGGGCGAGACAATGACATAACTCAAAATGATAATCGAGAGCGAAACATCTATCCGACCTAGATCCCCGTGAACAATGACCAAGTCTGTCTAATATGATCTCCCTCTCTAAAGGATAGTCTTTCCTAGCTATGGGATCTATACCGTTATCTAGAACCAAATCCAAGAACTTCAATCATCTACCAAACATGTTTCTCGAACCTATTACACCATTCTACCTAATCGTATCTAGTCTACGCTTTCAGCATTCATTCTTTTTCTCTTTCTCTCTTTTTTTCTCATCTAGCTAGACTTTCTCTTTTTTTTTTTGCTAGCATCTCGGGTCCTAGGACGTTGAAGTTGAAGGGTTCCTAATCAATATTTTTTTTTTGATTTTGTTTATTGGATAACCCGACCCACAAATTAGACCCAAACCATCAAATCGATGCACTCATGTCCTCGAACAATTTTCGTTGACGAGATAATGACAGCGGAGTGTCGAGATGCTCACTATCTTTTTCTGAACATGAAGAAATAAGAATGCATTTGATAACAAACTTTATTGATTTCATCAAACATGGAAAATGTTCTTATAGAAACTTTTCTACTTGGCTAGACAACATCGGTCCCATGGGTTCCAACCAACGATTTCTATCCCACAAGCCATTCTAGACAATCCTAAAGGTCAAACAATCAATTCAACAAAACATAACCACGTTCAACGGATCACAATGTTTTCAGGACGTTTCTACTCTCTCATGCCATAGATCATCACATCAATGCTCAAAACGGTTTTATGCACGTGATTTTATATGTCCTAAACACTATATGAGAATGCAAAATCCTAACAACAAATTATATGATCCTAATGCATCCTATATGCACATGCAACTAAAAAGTGAAAATAAAAGAGAAAAATGCATGCAACACTACTCTATATGGATATAGTTTGGCGTTAGACGAATCCTCACCCAGACTTGAACTAGACACTGTCCTCGGTGTCAATTCTCATCTAGTAGAGGCAACCAATAAGATGAGTCAAGAGAGAAGTAAATCAAAAAGAGAAAAGAATACTTAGCTCGCAACGTTCGTTCACTCACACTTAAGTCTGCCTACGTCTATCGCATAGCTAGCTTTCTTGCCTCCTCGACAACTCCTCATTAGAACTCAACTTGGTGATAAAAGACACAAACCAATATCCGATGCAAAAAGAAAAAGAAAGAGAAGAAAAACTAACCTAAGAACTCGGAGTGCCTCCCAGAAGCGCTTGTTTAAGGTCGTTAGCTTGACCGAACCTTCTCAACTACCACAGGGGTCTAACAGGCGAAGATTATCGATCTTTCGCCAACCTGGATCATGAGGTGTATGAGAATGGTCGTTTGATTGACTAGTGACCTCTTTAACAGAGTGAGAGAGGTCATAAGCGCCCATGCGAGATGAAAATGAGGCGTTGTATCGTGCTGGTTGTGAACCGATCGGTTAGAGAATGCAGTGTTGGTTTAGTGCTCCATGATGTACTGTTTATGAGCTTTATTCAGATACATTTGATGTATTGATACTGTCTACGGTTTTATGAGAATATTTGATTTATTACATGTTCTTGTATACTAGATGTATTATGAAATCCATGTATCATTATGAATGATACTTAACTCCCTAGTCTTATGTCATTATGGGAATGATGACATAATAAGACTAGTATGATGTGTGATTGATGATCATATAGATGATCATAGGTATTTGGATACGATCACAATCATAGGTATTCGTTGGAGAACGGAATACTGGATTGACCCGCATGAGATTGTCACATGGACTAGCGTCATGAATGGAATCTCATATGGCGGTTCCATGATTGGATCGTAAGACCTGAGATATCTACGGAATCCAACATAAGGAGTTGTGTGCTTTGATTACGTCAAACGTCCTGCGTAACAGGAGGACTATAAAGGTGTGTATCAGGTACGAAACGAATCATGTGATGGATTGTAGATAGTCAAGACGAGATTTGTACCTCTCGTAAAAGAGAGAGATATCGCTGGGCCCCTCATGTGAGCGAGACTGTAGAAATGTGCAGCCGCACTATAGACGAACGTCGTCTATTTCAGACAGTCGAACTCAGTGAACGAGAAAGCTGTCAAATCAGATAAGGTGGCTTGTCCATGCCTTATATTCGACATATGATATCGTGATACAAAAGGATCATCAAACGGAATCATCACTGGCATTCGTAAGATCACGAACAAACTCTATTCGAGATAGGTAGTCATAGTGTCTTGCTAGAGACCGCCTATGACTTGTATATCCGGAATAGAGATTTCGGGTTATACTGCTATATCGAATGAGCCTGCAGGGTCACACACGTAGGGAAGGACAAATGCACGAGAAAACGTCGAGAAATCTGGACAGAGGTCCGGACCGTCCGGTCTAGGAGTGGACCAAACGGACCGGAGCATCTAGTCCGAACGGACCAGATTGTTGGACCGAACGGACTAGAGAGTCCAGTCCGAACGGACCAAATGTTGGACCGAACGGACTGACCCGTCAGACCGAACAGACCTAGTTATGTGGCTGGTTCGAACGGATCAAGTGTCAAGACCGAATGGACTACTAAGCAGTCCGTTCGGTCTGGGTTTCGGATTTAATTTTTTTAATCCAGAATTAGGGTTAATCACTTGAATAAGAGGAGATTAATAACCCTAACACTAAGGGGCCGAAAGAGAGAACTTCTTCAGATCTTTTTGGAGAGTCTAGAGGGTTGATTAAGTGATCTAAGTCTCGTTTTCTCAAAGCACATCATCGAATAGAAGATTCGAGTCCTAGCAGACAAGTTCCAAAGTTTGGAATCCATCCCGAGGTGTGGATACGTGTAGAGGACAAGGTAGTCTTCCTGCCTACAGTGATCGGACGAATATATCAATTGATACATGCCCCAGATTGATTGAGGTAAGCGTTTTATCGTTTCTACAAGATCATGCATGATAGGTTTTAGGGTTTTATCAAAATTTTTGTTTTTCATCCGCTGCGCAAACTGTAGAACTGATCTCTTAGGAATATGATTCGCTTATGAGATCCCAAGAAAACCCTACATGCAGAACCGATCGGTTCCAAGTTCTGTAACTCCGAAGCTCGAAAGGGCTGCTTGAACCGATCGGTTTCACAATGCAACACGATCGGTTTAAGTGTCTGTAACTTTTTTCTTCGAACTCTGTTTTCGAAACGATCGGTTGAAGGTCGTGAACCGATCGGTTCGAGTCTCTGTCATTATGGGAATGATGACATAATAAGACTAGTATGATGTGTGATTGATGATCATATAGATGATCATAGGTATTTGGATACGATCACAATCATAGGTATTCGTTGGAGAACGGAATACTGGATTGACCCGCATGAGATTGTCACATGGACTAGCGTCATGAATGGAATCTCATATGGCGATTCCATGATTGGATCGTAAGACCTGAGATATCTACGGAATCCAACAAGAGGAGTTGCGTACTTTGATTACGTCAAACGTCCTGCGTAACAGGAGGACTATAAAGGCGTGTATCAGGTACGAAACGAATCATGTGCTGGATTGTAGATAGTCAAGACGGGATTTGTACCTCTCGTAAAAGAGAGAGATATCGCTGGGCCCCTCGTGTGAGCAAGACTGTAGAAATGTGTGGCCGCACTATAGATGAACGTCGTCTATTTCAGACAGTCGAACTCAATGAACGAGAAAGCAGTCGAATCAGATAAGGTGGCTTGTCCATGCCTTATGTTCGACATATGATATCACGATACAAAAGGATCATCAACCGGAATCATCTCTGGCGTTCGTAAGATCACGAACAAACTCTATTCGAGATAGGTAGTCATAGTGTCTTGCTAAAGACCGCCTATGACTTGTATATCCAGAATAGAGATTTCAGGTTATACTATTATATCGAATGAGCCTACAGGGTCACACACGCAGGGAAGGACAAATGCACGAGAAAACGTTGAGAAATCTGGACAGAGGTTCGGACCGTCCGGTCTAGGAGTGGACCGAACGGAGCGGAGCATCTAGTCCGAACGGACCAAATTGTTGGACCGAACGGACTAGAGAGTCCAATCTGAACGGACCAAATGTTGGACCGAACGGACTGACCCGTCAGACCGAACGGACCTAGTTATGTGACTGGTTCGAACGGACCAAGTGTCCAGACCGAACGTACTACTAAGCAGTCCGTTCGGTCTGGGTTTCGGAATTAATTTTTTAATCCGGAATTAGGGCTAATCACTTGAATAAGAGGAGATTAATAACCCTAACACTAAGGGGCCGAAAGAGAGAACTTCTTAAGACCTTTTTGGAGAGTCTAGAGGGTTGATGAAGTGATCTAAGTCTCGTTTTCTCAAAGCACATCATCGAATAGAAGATCCGAGTCCTAGAAGACAAGTTTCAAAGGTTGGAATCCATCCCGAGATGTGGATACGTGTAGAGGGCAAGGTATTCTTCCTGCCTACAGTGATCGAACCGATTGAGGTAAGCGTTTTATCGTTTCTACAAGATCATGCATGATAGGTTTTAGGGTTTTATCAAAATTTTTATTTCTCATCCGCTGCGCAAACCCTAGAACTGATCTCTTAGGAATAGTATTCACTTATGAGATCCCAGGAAAACCCTACAGTGGTATCAGAGCCTGGTTCCTCTGCATGATTTTCTTAGAACCCGATCAGCACGTTATAGGATTTGAATTGTTTGAATCCGTGTTTGCTTTGATGCTATGCATGATTTGATCGTGGATCTAGAGTAGATTTTCTGTTCATTGTTGCATAGTGTGCAAGAGGCTTCTGTTCTGAGTTCACAGGCGAAAACCGGGAGGAAATCGGATTTGAATCGGGACCAGAACGACGAAGAACGTGATCTGATCGCGTTTTTCCGCCTAGACCAAACGGTCTGGTCCTCTGGACCGGACGATCTAGGGTTCGTCGTTTCTCTGGGCTAGACGATCCAGTCCGTTCGGACCAACTGAACGGACTAAGGTGTGTAGACCGAACGGACTGCCTAGCCAGTCCGTCCGATCTAGGTCACTAGTCCGAGAGAGAAGGTCCGAAGGAGCAAGAGTCCGAACCATTGGTCTGGACCGAACGGTCTGGAGAGTCAGACCGAACGAACTGAAGAGTCAGACCGAACGGACTGACCATTCCAGATCGAACGGACCGAACTTGATCCGAATACCGAACCGCGTAGACCGATCGGTCTAGGCCTAGACCAATCGGTCTAGGTCCCGACGCTTCACCAAAATTTGATTTTTTTGTATCGGGATCTGGTTTGAGCAATTGTTGCTTAAAACCGATCAACTGTGATTCAGAATAACATGATTCTTTCTTATGGATGGTCCATAGTGAATGAATGTATGTAACTTAATCAAGATATTATATATGTTTGATTGAGTGGGAGCTTCGAGATTGGGATTGTATAATCGATTGGATTGTCCATTCGGATTATGAACAATCGTTACACAGAAACCGATTAGATCTAGAAGCTTTACGAGTAAAGCACTTGCCAATGCCTCGATCGTACGTGTCATGGGTCATGCCAAAGCTGGGTGTGTCGTGCTATCTTGGTGAGGCAAGATGGAGAAATGGTGGTTCTCATAGCTTGAAAGTAGATGCTTGATCTAAGTGTGGTTTCGAAAATCCCTTACTTATGTAATGCTAAGTGTGTACTTCCCATTACTAGAGCGTCTGTCAAGGCATCGATCGTCCGTAACACGGGTCATGCCAAAGCTGAGCGTGCCGGA
>NW_010965082.1:71538-73565 GCF_000463585.1 Tarenaya hassleriana
CTTAGGTTAAGTTGTCAAGTTTGACTTGAGACTTAATGGTACAGATGAGACGAGTATGCAATGATATTTGATATCATAGTCTCATAATAAGATCTGAGAGTCACATTGGATGTGATTGACATTAGATGTCTACCTAAATAGCATAAAGATGGGTGTGACAGTCCATTCTTATGCGAAGTATGGAGCTTAGTCCAATATAGAAAATTATGATAGGGTTATTTTTCTGTACGGAATATAGCTCGTTTTTGCATCTATGTTGTCATTGTTTGATGATGGACTAGCTGGTAATAGTTCATAGATATGTAGACACAGATTGATGATGGGCTAGCTGGTAGTTGATCATTAATAGAATCTGCATTTGTTTTGTATGTTCTGTTTGTCTTTTTTGTAGGACATGGCGTCAACCGGTAGTGTACCGAGTTTGACAATGCGATCTATCCTTGAGAAGGATAAGCTGACCGGGACAAACTTCTTAGACTGGTATCGGAACTTGAGAATTGTTCTCAAGCACGATAAGAAGTCTTACCTCCTGGAAGGGGCTCTACCACCAGAGCTTGCAGCCAATGCCACGAGAGCCGTCAAGGATGCTTGGTTGAAGCATCAGACTGACGACATCGAGGTCTCCTGTCTCATGTTGGGAAGCATGGCCCCGAATCTGCAGAACCAGTTTGAAGGGAATATCGTGTTTGATATGATCGAACAGCTCAAGACCATGTTTCAGGAGCTAGCGCGTACTGAAAAGTACAAGACGCTAAAAGCTCTAGTGAAGACGGAGATGCCGAGAGGCAGCTCTGTCAACACCCACGTCCTCAACATGCGAGCTCATGTTGAGGAACTTGAGCGTATGGGAGTGAACTTCGATGGTGACTTGGTTGCAGACTTGATCCTGATGTCATTACCCGATGACTATAACCAGTTCGTGATGCAGTACCATATGCACGAGATGACTAAAAGCTTAGCCGAACTGCATGGGATGCTGAAATCGGCCGAGCAGGATATCGTGGTGCCCAAGACTGTGCTTGCTGTTGAGAAAAGCTCCAACAAGAAGCGGCGAGGTAAAACCAAAACGAAGGTGAAGAAAAAGGCAAAAGTTGCCTCTACGCCCAAGCCTAAGCTCGATAAGGGTGACTGTCATTACTGCGGAGTGTCTGGACACTGGAAGCGTAGCGTAATTGTCACCTTTACTTGGAGGATTTGAAGGACAAGAAGCTTGGTGAAGCTCATGCCTCAGGTATCCACGTTATAGAGGCTAACATCTGTACTATATCTTCATGGGTATTAGATACCGGAAGTGCCTCACACATTTGTGGAAATGTGCAGGGACTAAGAAGAAGTAGGATGCTAGCTAAGGGAGAAGCGGATCTACGCGTCGGAAATGGAGCAAGAGTTGTTGCATTGTGTGTTGGCGTTTACGATTTGCATCTTCCTTCTGGACTTATTTTAGAGCTTAGTAATTGTTACTACGTTCCTGCGATTAACAGAAACATTATTTCTATCTCATGTCTGGATTTGGATGGTTTTCGATTTGTGATTGAGAACTCGAGTTTGATGATTTATCGAGACGATATTTACTATGGTAATGGTTATCTAGTTAATGGTTTGTACGTCTTGAATGATCAGCCTTCGAACTCTACATCATCCATCTACAACGTGAGTACTAAACGGTTTAAGCCAAACGACTTAAACCCCACCTTCCTCTGGCATTGTCGTCTAGGCCATATAAATGAGAAGCACATTCAGAAGCTTCATTCTGAAGGTCTTCTGGATTCATTTGACTTTGAGTCTCTTGAATCTTGCGAGTCTTGTTTGATGGACAAGATGACAAAGCATCCTTTCAAGGGGAAAGGACAGAGAGCGACCGAGTTATTGGATCTGATACGTAGTGATGTATGCGGACCAATGAGCTGTCCAGCTAGAGGAGGTTAACTGTATTTCGTTACGTTCACTGATGATTACAGTCGATATGGTTATGTCTATTTGATGAGACATAAGTCTGAAACACTTAAAATGTTCAAGGCTTTCAGAAA
>NW_010965082.1:73840-76092 GCF_000463585.1 Tarenaya hassleriana
AGTCCAACGAAGTCGGCTGAAGCGACGCCATATGAGATATGGACGGGGAAGCGTCCCGCGGTGTCGTTTGTCAGGATTTGGGGTTGCGACGCTTACGTGAAGCGTCAGATGGCTGATAAGTTATCCTCCAAATCTGATAAGTGTTTATTTGTAGGCTACCCTAAGGAAACTAAGGGTTACTACTTCTACATTCCGGCAGAGAACAGGGTGTTCATTGCTAGGAATGCGACTTTTATGGAGCGAGAGTTCGTCTCCAAAAGAGTCAGTGGGAGTAGGATCGAACTTGAGGAAGTTCGAGAGCAGCAAGTAGACGTTGAGCCGAGTGAACAAGTTGAAGATGTTCAACCTGTTTCACTGCCGGTTGTGACTCAACCTTTGACGAGTGAACCTCGGAGATCAGGCAGGATTCGCCAAGAGCCAACGAGATATGGATTTCTCGTGACTGGGAATGAGGAACTCATGTTGTTAGAACATGACGAGCCTACCACACACCCAGAGGCTATGGCGAGTCCGGATTCCGAGAAATGGCGCGAGACTATGAAGTCCGAAATGCAATCCATGTCAGACAACCAAGCATGCACTCTGGTTAATGCATCTGAAGGGATAAAACCCATCGGATGCAAGTGGATCTTCAAGAAGAAGACCGACATGGATGGCAACGTGCACACGTATAAGGCATGACTTGTGGCGAAAGGATTCCGTCAAATTCATGGTATTGACTATGATGAGACGTTTTCGCCTGTAGTTATGCTGAAGTCCATCAGGATCCTACTTGCCATAGCCGCATATTATGACTATGAGATATGGCAGATGTATGTCAAGACTGTGTTCCTTAACGGGAACTTGACCGAGGATGTGTACATGACACAACCCGAAGGTTTTGTCGATCCAAGGAACCCGAGGATGGTGTGCAAGCTTCAGAGGTCCATTTATGGACTGAAGCAGGCTTCGAGGAGCTGGAACCTTCGTTTTGACGAGACAATCAAAAAGTTTGGTTTCTCACAAAACGAAGACGAGCCATGTGTTTACAAGAAGGCTAGTGGGAGCATAGTTGTATTTCTAGTGCTGTACGTGGATGACATTCTCCTTATAGGGAATGACGTTCCTACCTTGCAAGACGTTAAGTCTTGGCTAGGAATGCAGTTTTCTATGAAGGACCTAGGAGAAGCGGCCTATATTCTAGGCATAAAGATCTATAGAGATAGATCGAGGCGTCTTCTAGGATTGTGTCAGGGTACTTACATCGATAAGGTCTTGAAACGTTTCAAGATGCAAGATTCCAACAAAGGAACCTTACCGATGAGCAGTGGCACAGTTCTCTGCAAGAGTCAGTGTCCTACGACACCTGGTAAGCGAGAACGCATGGGTCGGATTCCATATGCTTTGGCAATTGGATCGATCATGTATGCGATGCTTTGTACTCGACCGGATGTATCCTACGCGTTGAGCATTACGAGTAGATATCAGTCAGATCCAGGTGAGTCACACTGGATTGCCATCAAGAACATCCTGAAGTACTTGAGAAGGACTATGGATGTGTTCTTGGTATACGGTGGGTCGGAAGACGAGCTCGCTGTAAGAGGTTACACCGATGCTAGTTTCCAGTCAGACCCGGATGACTACAGATCGCAGTCTGGCTATGTTTTCTGCTTGAACAGAGGCACTGTTAGCTGGAAGAGTTCCAAGCAGGCGACCGTTGCAGATTCTACTACAGAAGCTAAGTATATTGCAGCGTCGGACGCGGCAAAGGAAGCTGTTTGGATCAGGAAGTTTGTTGGTGACTTGGGTGTGATTCCTAGTGCAGATAGCCCTATTGCTCTGTATTGTGACAACAATGGAGCGATCGCACAAGCGAAAGAACCTAGATCCCATCAACGATCCAAACACATACTCAGACGATTTCACCTTATCAGAGAGATCATAGACAGAGGAGACGTGCACATTTGCAGAGTGTCGACAGATGACAACATTGTCGATCCGTTGACGAAGCCTCTCCCTTCGTCGAAGCATGAGGGTCATGTTAGGGATATGGGCATTAGATGTTTAGCAGTTCATGATTAGAGCAAGTGGGAGATTGTTGGTTTAGTGCTCTATGATGTACTGTTTATGAGCTTTATTCAGATACATTTTATGTATTGATACTGTCTACGGTTTTATGAGAGTATTTAATTCATTACATGTTCTTGTATACTAGATGTGTTATGAAATCCATGTATCATTACGAATGACACTAAACTCCCTAGTCTTGTGTC
>NW_010965082.1:76699-80926 GCF_000463585.1 Tarenaya hassleriana
AACGGACCGGAGCATCTAGTCCGAACGGACCAGATTGTTGGACCGAACGGACTAGAGAGTCCAGTCCGAACGGACCAAATGTTGGACCGAACGGACTGACCCGTCAGACCGAACGGACCTAGTTATGTGGCTGGTTCGAACGGATCAAGTGTCGAGACCGAATGGACTACTAAGCAGTCCGTTCGGTCTGGGTTTCGGATTTAATTTTTTTAATCCAGAATTAGGGTTAATCACTTGAATAAGAGGAGATTAATAACCCTAACACTAAGGGGCCGAAAGAGAGAACTTCTTCAGATCTTTTTGGAGAGTCTAGAGGGTTGATTAAGTGATCTAAGTCTCGTTTTCTCAAAGCACATCATCGAATAGAAGATTCGAGTCCTAGCAGACAAGTTCCAAAGTTTGGAATCCATCCCGAGGTGTGGATACGTGTAGAGGACAAGGTAGTCTTCCTGCCTACAGTGATCGGACGAATATATCAATTGATACAGGCCCCAGATCGATTGAGGTAAGCGTTTTATCGTTTCTACAAGATCATGCATGATAGGTTTTAGGGTTTTATCAAAATTTTTGTTTTTCATCCGCTGCGCAAACCGTAGAACTGATCTCTTAGGAATATGATTCGCTTATGAGATCCCAGGAAAACCCTACATGCAGAACCGATCGGTTCCAAGTTCTGTAACTCCGAAGCTCGAAAGGGCTGCTTGAACCGATCGGTTTCACAATGCAACACGATCGGTTTAAGTGTCTGTAACTTTTTTCTTCGAACTCTGTTTTCGAAACGATCGGTTGAAGGTCGTGAACCGATCTGTTCGAGTTTCTGTAAAATTCTAGCATTGAGATCATGTTCAAATCAATAGGTTTCCTGGCCCGAAATGATTGATTCATACTTTTGAGCTGAATCGTCGAGTGTGTTTATGAAGCAAGCAGATTCTGTTGATGACAGTTGTTTGAGATTTTTGTCCAAAGTGAACTCCACCGTCTCATCTCCAATTTTCATGGTCAGTCTACCTACTCTAATATGGATAACAACATCTGCAGTATTAAGGAATGGACGACCAAGGATGATAGGTACCTTAGAATCTTCGTCCATGTCGAGAACCACAAAGTCAACCGGGATATAGAAATTTCCGACTTTCAGCGGCACATCCTCGAGTATCCCAGTGGGGTATTTGATAGAACGATCGGTAAGTTGGAGAGTCATTCTAATGGACTTCAGCTCACCCACATTCAGCCTCTTGAAGATCGATAATGGAAGAAGACTGACGCCAGCTCCTAAATCACAGAGTGCACGATCCATCCTCGAGTATCCCAGTGGGGTATTTGATAGAACGATCGGTAAGTTGGAGAGTCATTCTAATGGACTTCAGCTCACCCACATTCAGCCTCTTGAAGATCGATAATGGAAGAAGACTGACGCCAGCTCCTAAATCACAGAGTGCACGATCGATGGAAACATTACCAAATTTACAAGGGATTGAAAAGCTACCTGGATCAGATCGCTTAAGCGGGAGCTCGAGTTGGATCAAATCACTGCAGTCAGCAGTAAGCGCCACAGTTTCTTTCTCAGCGACCCTCTTTTTGGTCAGGATGTCCTTAAGATACTTCGTGTATGAGGGAATCTGCAAAATAGCATCAGTGAATGGCATGGTTACCTCGAGTTTCTTCAGCATCTCAACGAACTTTGTGAATTGGCTGTCTTCGTTGTGTTTCCTCAGGCGAGATGGAAATGGTACTGGTGGTGGCCTAGGAGGAGGGGACACGTAAGCCGGCTCAGGTGTATCATCAGGAGTGTCTAAAACTGTGGCTCTCGAGCTATCGCCTTACTCAACCATCGGTGGGTCTCCAGAATCTACCTGCTTACCACTTCTCAAGGTAATAGCATTGACATGTTCACGAGGGTTGGTCTCAGAGTTACCTAGAAGAGACCTAGATGGTCTTTGAATGGCTGATGTTAACTGAGCAATCTGATTATCCACGAGCTTAAAATGAGCATCAATATTCGCGAACTGCGTGAGAAACTCCTGAGTTGTCTTCTCCTGCGTCTGGATAAACTGTTGAAGAAGAGCATGTGTATCTTGAGCGAGATCACGGTTACCTGGAGGTGCAGGGTTGTTGTAGGATTGTTCGGGACCTCTGTAGTTGGAGTTCTGATTAGGACCCCTAGATTGAAAAGTAAAGCCGGGAGGGATCCTCTGATTTGGGTTGTTCGATGCTCTGAAGTTGTTCGGCGTGAGGTTCTCAACATTGTTCGACTTGTAGGAGAGATTGGGATAATTCTTCCAACCAGGATTGTATGAGTTCGTGTAGTTGTTGTTGGCCATGTAGTTCAGATCCTCGGTTCGCTCTTCGACTGCATACATGCCAAGATCCTCTCGTGAAAGTGTTGGAGCATCTGTAGTATAAATCAAATTAGCGCTTGCAAACTTAGCATTCAGTGATGCCAACTGATCAAGAACCAACTGAAGGCTAGAATCACCGTCTTTCCTTGGTAGATCTCGAGAATATTCATTCGGAGCATCCTCTTCTTGAGCCATCATTTAATTGTGTTGTTCAAGCTCCACGAATGATTTGTTTTGGATGCTTCCACCGCAAGAAGCTCGAATTAGAGTCTTAGTATCATTTCGTAGTCCTCAAAAGAAGGTATTGACCAGGTAGTTCTTGTCGAGACCATGGTGAGGACACGACTTTTGATATCTCTTGTGTTGGTTTAGTGCTCTATGATGTACTGCTATGCGAGCTTTGTTTAGATGCATTTGATGTATTGACACTTTCGGTCTATTTATGGATGGATGAGTGTTTTATTCATTACATATTATGCATACTTATGTGTTATGAAATCCATGTATTGTTATGAACAATACTAAACTCCCTAGTCGTGTATCATTGTGGGAATAATGATATAACAAGACTAGTATGATGTGTGATTGATGATCATATAGATGATTATAGGTATTGGATACAATCACTATCATAGGTATTCGTTGGAGAACAGAATACTGGAATGATCCCGCATGAGATTGTCACATGGACTAGCGTCATGACTTGAATCTCATATGGCGGTTCTATGATTGGATCCTAAGACCTGAGATATCTACGGAATCCAACATGAGGAGTTGCGTGCATTGAATACGTCAAACGTCCTGCGTAACAGGAGGACTATAAAGGTGTGTATCAGGTACGAAACGAATCATGTGCTGGATTGTAGATAGTCAAGATGGGATTTGTACCTCTCGTAAAAGAGAGAGATATCTCTGGGCTCCTCGTGTGAGCAAGACTGTAGAAATGTGTGGCCGCATTATAGACGAACGTCGTCTATTTCAGACAGTCGTGAGTGAACGAGAAAGCAGTCGAATAAGATAAGGTGGCTTGTCCATGCCTTTTGTTTGACATATGATATCGCGATACAAAAGGATCATCAACCGGAATCATCACTGGCGTTCGTAAGATCACGAACAAACTCTATTCGAAATAGGTAGTCATAGTGTCTTGCTAGAGACCGCCTATGACTTGTATATCCGGAATAGAGATTTCGGATTATACTGCTATATCGAATGAGCCTACAGGGTCACACACGCAGGGAAGGACAAAACGCACGAGAAAACGACGGAAAAAACCAAGACGGAAGGGTCTGGAACGGACGGACCGGAAGTCCGGAACGAACGGTCCACCAGGTCCAAACCCGACGGTCCAGAACAGACTATCCGTTCCAGAAGGTCTGGAACGGACGGGCCACTAATGGCAGACCGTCCGTTCTATGTACTGGACGGGCGGTCCACGTGCATTTCTGGACCGTCCATTCCGGGCTTCAGGTTTTTCCAAAATTAAACCGAAATTAGGGTTGAATCACTTTATAAAAAGATTAAAAACCCTAAAAGAGGTAGCCGACTTGACAACTTTTCTACAGACTTTTGGTGAGGTCCAAGAGGTTTGAAAAGTGATCGAAGTCCCGTTTTCTCGAAGCACCAAACCGAATAGCAGATTCGGATCCTAGCAGACAAGTTCCAACCGTTGGAATCCATCCCGAGGTGTGGATACGTGTAGAGGGCGAGGTAATCTTCCTCCCTTTCGTGATCGAGCGAGTTCTTCAATTGATACAGGCCCCGGATCGATTGAGGTAAGCGTTCTAACGTTTCTACGATTCATTAGAAGCATGGTTCTAGGGTTTATTAAATTTTTGTTTTATATCCGCTGCGCAAACCCTAGAATCGATCTCTTAGGAATAGGATT
>NW_010965082.1:84303-88041 GCF_000463585.1 Tarenaya hassleriana
GTTCTGGGTTAGCCAGACCGGACGGTCCGGGGTGGCGGACTGAAACTACGGAACGGAAGGTTGAACCTTGATTTTCAGGTCTGGACCGGACGGTCTGAGTGTCAGAACGTCCGTTCCAGCTGATGAGGCAAGACCGTCCCGTTCTGTGACTGGCCCGGTCGTTCTGCGAAGTACGGACCGTCCGTTCTGTCGCACAGACCGTCCGTTCCATGGCAAAGACCGGACCGTCCGTTCTACTGTCGTAGACCGTCCGTTCCGTCTGTTCTCCAAGGCTGGTCCGTCCGTTCCACACCTGGAACGGACGGTCCAAGGTCCAGATTCCGAAAATTTCCGTTTTCGAGGTTCGATTACGCAATCGTTGGATAATCTGATCAACTGTAACTCAAATAGACATGATTTATTCTTATGGATGGTCCATAGTGAATGAATGCATGTAACTTAATCAAGATATTGGATATGCTTGATTGAGTGGGAGCTTCGAGATTGGGATTACATAATCGAATGGATGGTCTATTCAGATTATGTAATACATCTGATCAAGGAATAATTGTTGATCCTTGATATGTACAATCGTTGCACAGAAACCGGTTAGATCTAGGAGCTCTATAAGTAAAGCACTTGTCAAGGCCTCGATCGTACGTGTCATGGGCCATGCCAAAGCTGGGTGTGCCGTATTATCTTGGTGAGGCAAGATGGAGAAATGGTGGTTCTCATAGCTTGAAAGTAGATGCTTGATCTAGGTGCGGTTTCGAAAATCCCTTATTTATGTAATGCTAAGTGTGTACCTCCCATTACTAGAGCGCCTGTCAAGGCATCGATCGTCCGTAACACGGGTCATGCCAAAGCTGAGCGTGCCGGATTATCTTTGTGAGGCAGGGTAGGAAATCGTGGTTCCTACAGCTTGAATATGGTTTATCTTGGGTTAAGTTGTCAAGTTTGACTTGAGACTTAATGGTACAGATGAGACAAGTATGCAATGATATTCGATATCATAGTCTCATAAAGGATCTAAGAGTCATATTAGATATGATTGACATTAGATGTCTACCTAAATAGCATAAGACTGAGTGTAAAAACTTGTTCTTATGTGAAATACGGATCTTAGTCCCATATAGAAAATTATTGTAGGGTTAATTTTCTTTATGGGAATATAGCTCATCTTTGCATCTATGTTGTCACTGTTTGATGATGGACTAGCTGGTAGTAGATCATAGGTATGTAGACACTGATTGATGATGGACTAGCTGGTAGTAGATCATTAATAGAATCTGCATTTGTTTTGTTCGTTATGTTTTGTCTCTTTTGTAGGACATGGCGTCCTGAAAAGTACAAGACGCTAAAAGCTCTAGTGAAGACGGATATGCCGAGAGGCAGTTCTGTCAACACCCACGTCCTCAACATGCGAGCTCATGTTGAGGAACTTGAGCGTATGGGAGTGAACTTCGATGTTGACTTGGTTGCAGACTTGATCCTGATGTCATTACCCGAGGACTATAACCAGTTCGTTATGCAGTACCATATGCACGGGATGACTAAGAGCTTAGCCGAATTGCATGGGATGCTGAAATCGGCCGAGCAGGATATTGTGGTGCCCAAGACTGTGCTTGCTGTTGAGAATAACTCCAGCAAGAAGCGGCGGGGCAAAGCCAAAAAGAAGGATGGTGAAAAAGGCAAAAGTTGCCTCTACGCCCAAGCCTAAGCCCGATAAGGGTGACTGTCATTACTGCGGAGTGTCTGGACACTGGAAGCGTAATTGTCACCTTTACTTGGAGGATCTGAAGGATAAGAAGCTTGGTGAAGCTTCTGCCTCAGGTATTCATGTTATAGAAGCTAACATCTGTACTATATCTTCGTGGGTATTGGATACCGGAAGTGCCTCACACATTTGTGGAAATGTGTAGGGACTAAGAAGAAGTAGGATGCTAGCTAAGGGAGAAGCGGATCTACGCGTCGGCAATGGAGCAAGAGTTGCTGCATTGTGTGTTGGCGTTTACGATTTGCATCTTCCTTCTGGACTTGTTTTAGAGCTTAGTAATTGTTACTATGTTCCTGCGATTAGCAGAAACATTATTTCTATTTCTTGTCTGGATTTGGATGGTTTTCGATTTGTGATTGAGAACTCGAGTTTGATGATTTATCGAGACGATATTTACTATGGTAATGGTTATCTAGTTAATGGTTTATATGTCTTGAATGATCAGCCTTCGAACTCGACATCATCCATCTATAACGTGAGTACTAAACGGTTTAAGCCGAACGACTTAAACCCAACCTTCCTCTGGCATTGTCGTCTAGGCCATATAAACGAGAAACGCATACAGAAGCTTCATTCTGAAGGTCTTCTGGATTCATTTGACTGTGAGTCTCTTGAATCTTGCGAGTCTTGTTTAATGGGCAAAATGACAAAGCATCCTTTCAAGGGGAAAGGACAGAGAGCGACAGAGTTATTGGACCTAATACATAGTGATGTATGCGGACCAATGAGCTGTCCAGCTAGAGGAGGTTATCTGTATTTCGTTACGTTCACTGATGATTTCAGTCGATACGGTTATGTCTATTTGATGAGACATAAGTCTGAAACACTTGAAATGTTCAAGGCTTTCAGAAACGAAGTACAGAACCAGCTTGGCAAGACGATCAAGACACTTCGATCCGATCGTGGTGGCGAGTATATGAGCCAAGAGTTCACTGACTATCTGGTTGATTGTGGTATTGTATCACAATTAACTCCTCCTGGAACGCCACAATGGAACGGCGTGTCCGAACGGAGGAAGTAGGAGTCCAACGAAGTCGGCAGAAACGACACCATATGAGATATGGACGGGGAAGCGTCCCGCGTTATCGTTTGTCAGAATTTGGGGTTGTGACGCTTACGTGAAGCGTCAGATGACTGATAAGTTATCCTCCAAATCTAATAAGTGTTTATTTGTAGACTACCCTAAGGAAACTAAGGGTTACTACTTCTACATTCCGGCAGAAAACAAGGTGTTCATTGCCAGGAATGCGACTTTGATGGAGCGAGAGTTCATCTCCAAAAGAGTCAGTGGGAGTAGGATCGAACGTGAGGAAGTTCGAGAGCAGCAAGTAGACACTGAGCCGAGTGAACAAGTTGAAGAAGTTCAACCTGCTTCACTGCCCGCTGTGACTCAACCTTTGACGAGTGAACCTCAGAGATCAGGCAGGATTCGCCAAGAGCCAACGAGATATGAATTTCTCATCACTGGGAATGAGGAACTCATGTTATTAGAACATGACGAGCCTACCACATACCCAGAGGCTGTGGCGAGTCCGGACTCCGAGAAATGGCGCGAGGCTATGAAGTCCGAGATGCAATCCATGTCAGACAACCAAGTATGGACTCTGGTTGATGCATCTGAAGGGATAAAACCCATCGGATGCAAGTGGATCTTCAAAAAGAAGACCGACATGGATGGCAACGTGCACACGTATAAGGCACGACTTGTGGCGAAAGGATTCCGTCAAATTCATGGTATTGACTATGATGAGACCTTTTCGCCCGTAGTTATGCTGAAGTCCATCAGGATCCTACTTGAGCTCGCTGTAAGAGGTTACACCGATGCTAGTTTTCAGTCAGACCCGGATGACTACAGATCGCAGTCTGGCTATGTTTTCTGCTTGAACGGAAGCTTAGTATATTGCAGCGACCGTTGCAGATTCTACTACAGAAGCTTAGTATATTGCAGCGTCGGACGCAGCAAAGGAAGCTGTTTGGATCAG
>NW_010965082.1:88073-90124 GCF_000463585.1 Tarenaya hassleriana
GGCAGTGTAACAGGTTGAACTTCTTCAACTTGTTCACTCGGCTCAGCGTCTACTTGCTACTCTCGAACTTCCTCAAGTTCGATCCTACTCCCACTGACTCTTTTGGAGATGAACTCTCGCTCCATAAAAGTCGCATTCCTGGCAATGAACACTTTGTTCTCTGCCGGAATATAGAATCACTTATGATTTCAGTCGATACGGTTATGTCTATTTGATGAGACATAAGTCTGAAACACTTGAAATGTTCAAGGCTTTCAGAAACGAAGTACAGAACCAGCTTGGCAAGACGATCAAGACACTTCGATCCGATCGTGGTGGCGAGTATATGAGCCAAGAGTTCACTGACTATCTGGTTGATTGTGGTATTGTATCACAATTAACTCCTCCTGGAACGCCACAATGGAACGGCGTGTCCGAACGGAGGAACCGAACACTGTTAGACATGGTTCGGTCAATGATGAGTCAGACAGATCTTCCAAAGTCCTTTTGGGGCTATGCTTTAGAGACCGCTGCGTACCTGCTGAGTAGGAGTCCAACGAAGTCGGCAGAAACGACACCATATGAGATATGGACGGGGAAGCGTCCCGCGTTATCGTTTGTCAGAATTTGGGGTTGCGACGCTTATGTGAAGCGTCAGATGACTGATAAGTTCCAGATAGTCAGTGAACTCTTGGCTCATATACTCGCCACCACGATCGGATCGAAGTGTCTTGATCGTCTTGCCAAGCTGGTTCTGTACTTCGTTTCTGAAAGCCTTGAACATTTCAAGTGTTTCAGACTTATGTCTCATCAAATAGACATAACCGTATCGACTGAAATCATCAGTGAACGTAACGAAATACAGATAACCTCCTCTAGCTGGACAGCTCATTGGTCCGCATACATCACTATGTATCAGATCCAATAACTCTGTCGCTCTCTGTCCTATCCCTTTGAAAGGATGCTTCGTCATCTTGCCCATCAAACAAGACTCGCAAGATACAAGAGACTCAAAGTCAAATGAATCCAGAAGACCTTCAGAATGAAGCTTCTGAATGCGCTTCTCGTTTATATGGCCTAGACGACAATGCCAGAGGAAGCTCGGGTTTAAGTCGTTCGGCTTAAACCGTTTAGTACTCACGCTATAGATGGATGATGTCGAGTTCGAAGGCTGAGCATTCAAGACGTACAAACCATTAACTAGATAACCATTACCATAGTAAATATCGTCTCGATAAATCATCAAACTCGAGTTCTCAATCACAAATCGAAAACCATCCAAATCCAGACAAGAAATAGAAATAATGTTTCTGCTAATCGCAGGAACATAGTAACAATTACTAAGCTCTAAAACAAGTCCAGAAGGAAGATGCAAATCGTAAACGCCAACACACAATGCAACAACTCTTGCTCCATTTCCGACGCATAGATCCGCTTCTCCCTTTGCCAGCATCCTACTTCTTCTTAGTCCCTGCACATTTCCACAAATGTGTGAGGCACTTCCGGTATCCAATACCCAAGAAGATATAGTACAGATGTTAGCTTCTATAACATGAATACCTGAGGCAGAAGCTTCACCAAGCTTCTTATCCTTCAGATCCTCCAAGTAAAGGTGACAATTACGCTTCTAGTGTCCAGACACTCCGCAGTAATGACAATCACCCTTATCGGGCTTAGGCTTAGGCGTAGAGGCAACTTTTGCCTTTTTCGCCGCCTTCTTTTTGGCTTTACCCCGCCGCTTTATGCTGGAGTTTTTCTCAACAGCAAGCACAGTCTTGGGCACCACGATATCCTGCTCAGCCGATTTCAGCATCCCATGCAGTTCGGCTAAGCTCTTAGTCATCCCATGCATATGGTACTGCATCACGAACTAGTTATAGTCCTCGGGTAATGACATCAGGATCAAGTCTGCAACCAAGTCAGCATCGAAGTTCACTCCCATACGCTCAAGTTCAGCTCATGTTGAGGACGTGGCTGTTGACAGAACTGCCTCTCGGCATATCCGCCTTCACTAGAGCTTTTAGCGTCTTGTACTTTTCAGTACGCGCTAGCTCCTGAAACATGGTCTTGAG
>NW_010965082.1:90537-91528 GCF_000463585.1 Tarenaya hassleriana
GTGTTTGATATGATCGAACAGCTCAAGACCATGTTTCAGGAGCTGGCGCGTACTAAACAGTACAAGACGCTAAAAGCTCTAGTGAAGACGGATATGCCGAGAGGCAGTTCAGTCAACACCCACGTCCTCAACATGTGAGCTCATGTTGAGGAACTTGAGCGTATGGGAGTGAACTTCGATGGTGACTTGGTTGCAGACTTGATCCTGATGTCATTACCCGAGGACTATAACCAGTTCGTAATGCAGTACCATATGCACGGGATGACCAAGAGCTTAGCCGAACTGCATGGGATGCTGAAATCGGCCGAGCAGGATATTGTGGTGCCCAAGACTGTGCTTGCTGTTGAGAAAAACTCCAGCAAGAAGCGGCGGGGTAAAGCCAAAAAGTGGAGTGTCTTGACACTGGAAGCGTAATTGTCACCTATATTTGGAGGATCTGAAGGATAAGAAGCTTGGTGAAGCTTCTGCCTCAGGTATTCATGTTATAGAAGCTAACATCTGTACTATATCTTCATGGGTATTGGATACCGGAAGTGCCTCACACATTTGTGAAAATGTGAAGGGACTAAGAAGAAGTGGGATGCTAGCTAAGGGAGAAGCAGATTTACGCGTCAGAAATGGAGCAAGAGTTGTTGCATTGTGTGTTGGCATTTACGATTTGCATCTTCCTTCTGGACTTGTTTTAGAGCTTAGTAATTGTTACTATGTTCCTGCGATTAGCAAAAACATTATTTCTATTTCTTGTCTGGATTTGGATGGTTTTCGATTTGTGATTGAGAACTCGAGTTTGATGATTTATCGAGACGATATTTACTATGGTAATGGTTATCTAGTTAATGGTTTATACGTCTCTAATGATCAGCCTTCGAACTCGACATCATCCATCTATAGCGTGAGTACTAAAAGGTTTAAGCCGAACGACTTAAACCCAACCTTCCTCTGGCATTGTCGTCTAGGCCATATAAACGAGAAACGCATTCAGAAGCTTCAT
>NW_010965082.1:92211-92420 GCF_000463585.1 Tarenaya hassleriana
CAACCCCAAATTCTGACAAACGATAACGCAGGACGCTTCCCCGTCCATATCTCATATGGCATCGTTTCAGCCGACTTCGTTGGACTCCTGTTCAGCAGTTATGCAGCGGTCTCTAAAGCATAGCCCCAAAAGGACTTCGGAAGATCTGTCTGACTCATCATTGACCGAACCATGTCTAACAGTGTTCGGTTCCTCCGTTCAGACACGTC
>NW_010965082.1:94928-95843 GCF_000463585.1 Tarenaya hassleriana
ACCCAAAATTCGAACTCCTGCACTCTATGCAACATTAAGCATGCAATCTACACTAGATTCAATCATCAAACATGCATAGATATCAAAGCAAACATGGATTCAAACAATTCAAATCCTAAAACGTGCGTGATCGGGTTCTACGAAATCAAAACAGAGCAACCATGCTCTGATACCACTGTTGGGTTTCCTGGGATCTCTAGAGCGAATCCTATTCCTAAGAGATCGATTCTAGGGTTTGCGCAGCGGATATAAAACAAAAATTTAATAAACCCTAGAACCATGCTTCTAATGAATCGTAGAAACGTGCCTGTATCAACTGAAGAATTCGTCCGATCACTTAGGCAGGAAGATTACCTCGCCCTCTACACGTATCCACACCTCAGAATGGATTCCAACGGTTGGAACTTGTCTGCTAGGACTCGAATCTCTATTTGATATGTGCACCGAGAAATCTCGAGACTTCGAACTCGTTTTGGATCTCCAAAAACTCTCTCTTTTCTGCCAAAAGTCGACTCTCTTTCGTCTCTTCCGAGTTAGGGTTTTTAATCTCCTTCTTATAAAGTGATTTAACCCTAATCCGGTTTAATTTCGGAAAAGCTGAAGCCCGGAACGGACGGTCCAGAAATGCACGTGGACCGTCCGTTCCAGCACGTAGAACGGACGGGCTGCGTCAATACATCAAATGTATCCAAGTAAAGCTCGCATCCATAAGAATAAATCATGTCTATTTGAGTTACAGTTGATCAGATTATGTAACGATTGCGTAATCGTACCTCGAAAACGGAAATTTTCAGAATCTGGACTTCAGACCGTCCGTTCTAAAGGTAGAACGGACGTTCTAGGCTGGCAGAACGTTCGATCTCGACTTCAGAAGTCAGAACGGACGTTCAGCCTAGTAGAACGGACGGTCTGCAT
>NW_010965082.1:95886-96765 GCF_000463585.1 Tarenaya hassleriana
TCCGTCCGGTCTGGTAAACCCAGAACGGACGGTCTAGGGTTTGGTCACGTGATCAGATCACGTTTTTCGCGTTCTCGACCCCGTTCAGACCCGAAACCGATCCGAGTTCGGCTGTTGACCCAAAATTCGAACTCCTGCACTCTATGCAACATGAAACATGCAATCTACACTAGATTCAATCATCAAACATGCATAGATATCAAAGCAAACATGGATTCAAACAATTCAAATCCTAAAACGTGCGTGATCGGGTTCTACGAAATCAAAACAGAGCAACCAGGCTCTGATACCACTGTTGGGTTTCCTGGGATCTCTAGAGCGAATCCTATTCCTAAGAGATCGATTCTAGGGTTTGCGCAGCGGATATAAAACAAAAATTTAATAAACCCTAGAACCATGCTTCTATGAATCGTAGAAACGTTAAAACGCTTACCTCAATCGATCTGGGGCCTGTATCAATTGAAGAACACGTCTGATCACGAAAGGCAGGAAGAATACCTCGCCCTCTACACGTATCCACACTTCAGAATGGATTCCAACGGTTGGAACTTGTCTGCTAGGACTCGAATCTCTATTTGATATGTGCACCGAGAAATCTCGAGACTTCGAACTCGTTTTGGATCTCCAAAAACTCTCTCTTTTCTGCCAAAAGTCGACTCTCTTTCGTCTCTTCCGAGTTAGGGTTTTTAATCTCCTTCTTATAAAGTGATTTAACCCTAATCCGGTTTAATTTCGGAAAAGCTGAAGCCCGGAACGGAGGGTCCACAAATGCACGTGGACCGTTCGTTCCAGCACGTAGAACGGACGGTCTGCTCACGTGGACCGTCCGTTCCAGACTTTCTGGAACGGACTGTCCGTTCTGGACCGTCGGGGGGGGGG
>NW_010965082.1:97236-108080 GCF_000463585.1 Tarenaya hassleriana
CCATATGAGATTCAAGTCATGACGGTAGTCCATGTGACAATCTCATGCGGGTCAGTCCAGTATTCCGTTCTTCAACGAATACCTATGACAATGATCGTATCCAATACCTATGATCATCGCTATGATCATCAATCACACATCATACTAGTCTTATTATGTCATCATTCCCACAATGACACAAGACTAGGGAGTTTAGTATCATTCATAATGATACATGGATTTCATAACAGATCTAGTATGCAAGAACATGTAATGAATCAAATACTCTCATAAAACCATAGAAAGTATCAATACATCGAATGTATCTAAAGAAAACTCATAAACAGTACATCATAGTGCACTAAACCAACAACCCAACACCTTGTACCTTCTCCAAGCGTCGTAGAGACTCTCCCTTTGATCTTGCTTAAAAGAGTGTATACCTGAGAGAGCTGCTTGAGTGCGGTGAGCTGGAAAGAATTTAGATATGAACTGAACTTCCAGCTGATCCCAAGTATGGATGGAGTCAAGTGCTAAATCATATAGCCATTCCAATGCAACATCGATGAGAGTCCAAGGGAAAGCAAGTAGACGGAGGTCATCGTCCGTCACCCTGGCCTCTCTTTTGATCGAGCGGTACATCATCTTGAAACGCGTGAGATGTGCGTTCGGGTCTTCGTTTGGCCTACCCCGAAAAGAATTATTGTTGAGCATCTGGATGGTAGCCGGGTTGAGCTCAAAACGAGTCATGTCAATAGTCGGCAGTCGTATACCGGCCATAAGCTCGGTGTGCTTTGGCGTGTTGTATTGAGCAAAAGTTGAGTCAGCATTGCCTTCAGCATCACCGGGAAAAGCAAGATCTCGATCGTTCTCCATCTGTCTCTGCTGTTGACGGATGCGTGTAATGGTCCTTTCAAGTTCAGGATCAAAAGGCACTAGGTCTGATGTCCCAGCACTTCTGGTCATGCACTAGGAAACCCTGTGCACAAACGAAAAACAACAGACAAACGAAGAAAACGTGAGAAATCACTTAAAAAAAAGAAAAACAAAAAGATCAAGACTAGATAGGATCTAATCTTGTTACCTAAATTGTCCTCGGCAACGGCGCCAAAAACTTGATGTCAAAATCTAGGCGAATAAATTCGATCAAGTTATAATAACCTAGACTCAACAAATACCGCAAGTGTACGGATCGATTGTAATAACTAGGGTCGAACACATGGACAAGTAAACAACTGAATCAAATCCAAATCCTAATCAAGGTCTAGAGGAAATAATATGAGTGAGAGAATGTGACAAAACGAACAATAAAAACGGTTGTAACTATGAATGATAAACACTGCAGGCTTCGGGATTGCTTTACATGCAAGGGTCTTTCAAAAGATGCAAACTCAGTGTCTATCCGATTCAGGGAATTCAAGCTCTAAAGTAGAGATTAACCCTCTCGAGTCTAACCTCACTATCCACGTTTTATCCTACTAATCTCTCGATTCAATAGTCTAAAACCCTGGATGCATGAACGAACGCTATCATAATCCCTTGGCAAATATTCATCTCTCAATGCAATAATTGTTCTATTTATTGAGTTATTTCCAGGTTAGAATCTCATATGTTTATGCGAATTAAAACCCTGAGTTCATTCAATCAAGTGGCCAACAAGATCAAACGCATTAAACGCAACTCAATAAACCGAATAGAATAAATAAAACCACAAAGTCTGGAATTAGAAACCAATGATCCCTACATAGCAAATCTCTAACCTACAGCAAAAGAACTACTCACTAAACATCGAGACGTCAGAGTTCATATCAATACAACAAAACATCGTAAAATAGAAGGAAAGAGGAACGCTTAGTCAATTTCTCGACTTCGTGATCTCCGTCTTCTACTCTGATATCTTGCTTGCTGATAATCGCTCCTTTTTCTTGTGCTCTTGGTGTATTCTCTGTGAAAAGCTTGAATCAATTTTGAACTAGAGGCTTTCCCCTCTTATTTCCCTTCGGTTTGGCAAAAATTGGAAGTTTTCCTGAATCTGGGGGTCAGACCGATCGTTTCGGCAAATCCAAACCGATCGGGCAATTTCTGAGAAATTTTCCAATTTCTGCGATGCCGAACCGATCGTTTCGTCCATCCCGAAACGATCGTTTCGTGTCTCTGAACAGTTTCGATGGACTTCACGAATTCGCTCATAACTTCTTGCTCCGATATCGGATTTGGTGATCTTGGTGTCTATGCGTAGATATTGAGAAGAGCTTTCCAATGATGTAGAGAATGCATGTTTTGGACTTGTTGAGTGAAAGTTATTGGACTTGCAAATTCTAACATTTTCTGAGCTTCACGTTTTCCCTGGAAACACTCCAAATGTTCTCATTTCGTCCGTGATTTTCCGTAGCCCATGTTTTCCACTCCTTTTGCTATTTTTATGCGTGAAAACCTGTTTAAACACCAAAGAACACAACCGTGCAATGTCGAAACCAAATGTGCCCTAGAATGCCTACAAATTTGTAAAATAGAGTAAAATACGTTAGACATCCAATATCAAAACGTCACCCAAAATACATGTTATCAGTATCAGAGCTTCGTTTCTCTGAATTAGGCTTTATCTATATCTATTTATCTTTACATTTCATTTCATCATCTTTCTTTCTAATCATTTCTCTTTGTTTTTGAAGGTTTAAAAGAAAAAATCGAAAAAATCAACCAAAAAAAAAAGAGATATACAAGTTAAAAAAAAAAAAGAAAAAAAAAGAATCGAAGAAAAAAAAAGGAAAAAAAAGTTTTAAAAAAAGAGAGAAGAAAAAGAAGTTGATTTCATCTTGCACAAAAAGAAGAGAAAAAAAACGTGTTTTCTTACATTGAATATTTTATCTTCGTATTACACTTGCACGGTTTATCTAAGGGGGTTGGATCGTGAAAATAGTGTACAATTTGTCAATTAAATACTTTTCCTTCGACCTATTGAGTTTGTTGCTAGTGCAAACCAGACATACCAAAAGAAACAGGAGAGCTTGAGCGATACAAAATTTGAGCGAAACACTATTCTAGTGATTGTGAGGTCTCTCATCATCATTTTTCTTATCTCTTTCTGTTTTATCTAACGTTTGTTGTTTTGCATAGAACAACAATGAGTGACGAAACAAACGCTAGTACTATTCGTGAATCGGGTGTTCATGCCGGCTTGGGTCGATTGCAACTCGAAACTATAAACCAGACCTTGACACAAGAAATCGAACGACTTGCCGAACGATTTGATGATAGGTTTGCACAGCTAGAGATTGGTAGAGCCGTCTCACCGCAAGCTCAACGTCATATACAACGCGATGAGCAATACGTGGAAGAAGTAGAAATCAATTCTGATGAGGATCCCATTCCCGCGCCAAGACAACGACGACGTGCAAGACAAGCAAGGGATCGTTTGGATGATGACCTTGGTAACATCCGCATGGAGATTCCTTCTTTCAATGGAAGGAATGATGCTGAAGTTTATCTTGAATGAGAATGAAAGGTGGAGATGGTGTTTGACTGCCATCAATACTCCAAAGAAAGAAGGTAAAGCTCGCATCGACTAAATTCGAAAATTATGCACTAATATGGTAGGATCAGATGGTTGAGGCTAGGAGGCGCATGGAGGAGCTTCCAATCAACACATGGGAAGCTATGAAGCAGTGATGAGGCGACGTTTTGTGCTTTCATACTACCATCGAGAAGTTTGTCGGAAACTGCGGCAATTGATACAAGGGAGCCGTAACATTGAAGAATATTATAAGGAGATGGAGATATTAAAGATCCGTGCTCATATTGACGAGGGTCAAGAAGCCGCCACAGAACGATTTCTTGGGGGACTGAACCAAGAAATTCAAAACCGTGTTGAAACACATCAGTACGAGGGGTTGGAAGATCTCTTGCATCTTTCCATCAAAGTCGAGCGGCTACTCAAGGGGAAGGGTAAAATACCGCAGAGATCCGGTTCGACATCATACTCTCAGTCAAATTATTGGAAACAAGAGAAGTCGAGTATTACTTCCAAATCTGAGCCCAAATCGGAATCGCTAAAACCCAAGGCACAAGGTACTGGCACTACCTCTCAAACACGTAACCGCGATATCACATGCTTTCGATGTTTGGACAGGGGTCATTATGCTAGAGATTGCGCAAACAAACACGTGATGGTTATGCGAAATGGGGAGTATGAAACTGAATCCAAAAGTGGGGAGGGACAAGAGAATAGTCCTGAGTTTTCTTCGGACTCAGATGACTATGAGGAGCAGCCCGCTCCTAGGGGTGATTTGTTGGTTGCAAGGCGTGCCTTGAATTTACAAACCAAAGTAGAGGCTATCGAGCAACGAGAGAATATCTTCTACACACGTGGGTTTATTCAGGAAAAGCTTTGTAGTGTGATAATTGATGGAGGAAGCTGCACCAATGTAGCAAGTGAGTCTATGGTGACAAAATTGGGATTGCTTACCACTCGGCATCCTAAGCCATACAAACTGCAATGGTTGAACGATAGCGGAGAAACAAAGGTACATCGGCAAGTGAAGGTACCTTTCTCTATTGGTGACTATGATGATGAAGTTTTATACGACGTAGTACCCATGCAAGCAGGGCATTTGCTACTTGGGCGTCTATGGCAGTTTGATAGACGAGCCAAACATGACGGTTACATCAACCGATATTCATTTGAAAACAAGGGCAAGAGGTTTCGATTGTTACCTCTCACACCAAAAGAGGTATACGAAGATCAAGTTACACTACTCAAAAGAGAAAAGGCGCCGAATACGAGTGATCATGTTAGTGAGGTCTTGAGAAAACCCCTGAAAAAAGCCTGTGAGAGAAATCCCGAGAGGACAAACACTCTTCTTTTCACGAGAGCTAGAGAGATTAATAAATCTATGCTTTTCGAACCGGCCGATGATTTTACTCATTTATAAGGAGGCCTTATTTGCTAACAAACTAATCTCTTCTTTGCCTAGTGGTGTTTGTAAGTTGTTACAGGATTACGCGGATGTCTTTCCGGAAGAGATCTTGAATGGTCTACCACCCTTGCGAGGAATTGAGCACCAGATTGACTTCGTACCCGGTGCTAGCCTTCCAAATAAACCAGCGTACCGTACTAACCCAGATGAAACAAAAGAGCTTCAACGACAAGTGACTGAACTCCTGGAGAAAGGTTATGTTCGGGAGAGCATGTCGCCATGTGCCGTACCGGTAATTCTAGTTCCAAAGAAAGATGGAGTGTGGCATATGTATGTTGATTGTCGAGCAATCAATAACATAACGGTGAAGTATCGACACCCTATACCTCGTCTTGATGATATGCTAGATGAATTGTATGGTTCTACTGTGTTTTCAAAGATAGATTTGAAGAGTGGATACCATCAAATTCGTATGCAAGAGGGTGATGAATGGAAGACAACATTCAAAACGAAGCTAGGACTCTACGAGTGGTTGATAATGCCTTTTGGTTTAACCAATGCACCTAGCACTTTCATGCGGCTTATGAATCATGTTCTCAGAAATCTCATTGGAAAATTCGTTGTTATTTACTTTGACAATATCTTAGTTTACAGCAAGAGTTTAGGAGAATATGTTGAACATCTCCGTTGTATTCTTGACATACTACGAGGCAAGAAATTATACGCTAACCTTAAAAAATGCATCTTTTGCACTTATAAAGTTGTTTTCCTAGGATTTGTTGTCAGTTCACAGGGCATACACGTCGATGAGGAAAAGATAGAAGCCATCAAGAGTTGGCTGACTCCTACATCCACCAGTGAGGTTCGAAGTTTTCATGGCTTGGCAGGATTTTATCGGCATTTTGTCAAAGACTTCAGCACCATAGCTGCCTCATTGACGGAAGTGATTAAAAAAGATAACAAGTTTCGTTGGGGAGAAGCGCAAGAGAAGACATTCCAAACATTAAAAGGGAAGTTGATCGAATCTCCACTCTTGGCTTTACCTAATTTCGAGAAAACATTTGAGAACGAATGTGATGCTTCGGGTGTAGGAATCGGTGCGGTGCTAATGCAAGAAGGGAGACTAATCACATATTTCAACGAAAAGTTAAACGGAGCTCAGTTGAATTATTCGACTTATGACAAGGAGATGTATGCAGTGGTGAGGGTTCTACAATCGTGGTAACACTACTTGTGGTCGAAGGAGTTCGTGATTCACGCAGATCATGAATCACTCAAGTACCTAAAAGGGTAACACAAGTTGAGCCGAAGACATGCCAAGTGGGTAGAATTCATTGAAATGTTTCCTTATGTTATTCGACATAAACAAGGTAAGAAAAACATCGTGGCTGATGCATTGTCTAGACGATGCACGTTGTTAACTTCTTTGGATGCGAGAATGCTAGGGTTTGAGCATATTAAGGATTTGTACGAATCTGATCATGAATTGCAAGATGTGTTCAAGGCATGTGAAAAGGTCGCAAGTGGAAAATATTATCGTTTTGAAGGATACTTATTCCGTGAAAACAAACTTTGTGTGCCTAACTGTTCTATGCGAGATTTGCTTGTTCAAGAGGCTCATGGAGGCAGTCTCATGGGACATTTTGGAGTGGCCAAAACATTATCAACTTTTCAGGAACACTTCTATTGGCCAAATATGAAGAGAGATGTTGAACGGGTGTGTGGAAGATGCATGAAGTGCAAGAAGGCGAAATCCAAGGTACAACCCAATGGTATGTATACTCCTTTACCGATTCCAAGTGCATCATGGATTGATCTTTCAATGGATTTCATTGTTGGGTTGCCTAGAATTAGAATAGGGAAGGATTATGTGTTTGTTGTGGTTGATAGATTTTCGAAAATGGCACATTTTATACCTTGTCATAAAACCGATGATGCATCACATATGGGGAAAATTAGGGACTAAGCTACTCTTTTCGACGACTTGTCATCCACAAAATGGACAAACGGAAGTGGTGAATATGACTCTTTCTACGTTGTTGCGTGCTTTAATTAAAAAGAACCTTAAAACGTGGGAAGATTGTTTACCGCATGTTGAGTTTGCATATAATCGATCTGTGCATAGTGCTACATGTTACACGCCTTTTGAAATCGTTTACGGTTTTAATCCACTAATACCATTGGATCTTTCGCCATTGCCGATGAGCGAAATGACTAATCTGACGGAAAGAACAAGGCCGAGTTTGTAAGAATATTGAGCGACGCACGGAGCAATAAGCTAAGCAAGCAAACAAAGGGCGCAAGGAAGTTACGTTCGAGCCATGTGACTTGGTGTGGATTCATATGCGCAAAGAAAGGTTCCCAAATCAGAGGAAGAGCAAGCTTATGCCGAGGGGAGAAGGACCATTTAAAGTCCTCGAACGAATCAACAACAATGCCTATAAGATTGAACTTCCATGTGAGTATAACATTAGCTCTACGTTTAATGTTGCTAACTTAGCTCGTTTTGATGCAGATGATAATTCGGATTTAAGGGCAAATCCCTCTCAAGAGGAAGGGAATGATGATGACATCGTGAAGCAAGGAAGAGAGAGAAGAGATCGGGAGCAGGAGATTTTCAAGCGGATGGAAAGGAGCTTTTGGACAAGAAATTGAAGAGTGACGGTCCCATAACTTGCGCCAAGGCAAAGAAATTGAAGGAAACATTTACAATGTTACTTCAAGAAGAGTTTGGGCTTCAAAATCAAGTGGGATCAACCCAAACTCAAGCCTCATACCTTGGTTAACCTACTTGCGGCCTAAATCAGCCCAAATGAAGAAAAATGAGTCCAAAAGAGTGCTTGAAAGGCCATGAAGAAGAGGAGTTACGAAATTCTGGTCTTTTTGCAATAAATGTGGTCATCTTTGACTACCTTGGAAATTACAATTGCATTGTTTTTAGTCTTCTTTGTTTTCAGCAAACTCTTTTATTTTTTTTTTATAGTTTTACAATGTTTCCTTTCACTATAAAAGGGGAGTATATATCATGTAAAACTCAGATCATTTTTAAATTGAGAGGTTTCTTCTTATGTTCTTGAGTACTAACTCTAAACTTCTTAAGGTTTGAGGTAGTGTTCTTTTCGACTTATCAAACACTTTTACCACCAGGTGTTTGTGGCGTCTTCGCTCGTTTCAAAGGTTCTCTAACTGGGTCTGGATTGGGTTTAGGGCGTTCTTGTGACTGGAACAAGCCCTAGGTTCGGTTCACGTGTCGTTAGTGGGTTTTTGAACATCCATCGACTATCCTTCTTACCTAATTTTGAGATTCGTCGATCCGGGTTCGTATCAATTAGGGGTAGAATTGTATGGTGTTGATCTGTAGGTCATTGAGAGATCGGATACCGTGACGCACATGGTTGTAGCGGGGATGAGTATGCACGTTGTATGCCATTTTTGTAGCTCACTTGTACGATGCGAGTAGAGCATGATTGTGTTTGTATCCCGATGTACCACGCGAGGTGACAACGACCGTCATGAGATGTGACAAGCACGTGAAGCGCATATAGTCGTAGGATGCGATGACCAGTCATGAGATATGACGGACGTGAGAGACGCACCTAGTCATGCGACATAACTAGGGTTTATGGCTAATCCTAGGGGTGGGCACGGTTCAAGTACCCGCATTTTTAGAGATATCCGTCTTCGTTTCGTCTTCGCGGGTTTTAGATAAACGTTGTCTCTGTCTCTATCTCACAATATCCGGGTACCCGTCCAACGGGTATCCATAACGGGTACCAGCGAATACCCTTACCCATACCCGTATAAAAAACTTAACCAATATAAAATTAAACCAAATAGTCAATAAAAACATGCATATTTTAGTCCAAAAACACTTTTAAAGTTTAAAAATTCTTAAAATATGACAATATGCATAAAATCCTAGAAAAATCTTCTAAACTACATAATGATTTGAAGATGAATTTATCAAAACTTGAAGATCCAATATATAATCCTGAAATATAACAAAAGAATAATTTGTTAGCAAATAAATATTGATTTTATGTAAATACAAAATCATTCTAATTACCTCTTTTCATCATCTTATTCGGATGAATAACCTTTTTCCAAAGTTGAAGATGGATAATCTGTAAAATAAAATATTTAATTACATAAAAAAATGTATATACAAATAATCGAATAATTACATCAAAGATAAAAGAATTACCTTCTTCAAATTTATCAAGATCATCCAACGTTGCTTCTATTGTGATTGATGAATAATCCTTTCGAAGCCAATCTTGTGTACAAACGAGGGCTTCAATAAGTTGCGGGATTAGAGAGCTGCGAAATGGATCTATCACACGTCCACTCGTACTAAAGGCAGATTCAGATGCAACGGTAGACACTGGTATAGCCAAAACATCTTTTGTCATAGCTGAAAGAATGGGATATTTGGGACTGCTTACTTTCCACCAATAAAGAATGTCAAATGGCACATCATCCTCCATTTCAGATGGATCCTCTAAATACGCTTCCAACTCATTCTTCTTAACTTGTTGTCTAGATTTTCTAAAAGTCTGAAACATCAAACGCTTATAAACTTGTGACCCACTCTTAATACTCTCACTTGAAGCCACACTCGAGTCCGCTTGACTACTACTAGATGATTGCACATTCACCGAAAGAAGAGATTCGTAATGTTTGAACAACTTCTCCAAAGCATTCGTGATCAGTGCAATGACCTCATTGGCCTTAATGTCATCATCATAAGTCTCCTTGATAATCCAACTCACATAGGATAACTTATATCGCGGGTCAAGTATAGTCGCGATAAAAATGATCAGATTCATATTGTTCGAATGCCAATACCTGTCAAAATTTTTCTTCATCCTCTCTGCCATAGACCTCTTAAAATGATCAAATTCTTCACTCTCAATAATTTGTTGGATACTCCATCCAACACCAAATATCTCTAGCATATATTCATTCCCCGTGACATATCGAGAGGCAGAAACCTTCAATGTAGCATCATAAAAACACTCGAGGATTGATAACAAAGACTACACATGTGACGCCCAAATCCCGTTTCCCGTGAACAGGATATGCCACATGGACGGAAACCAATAAAATATAATAAACCCAAAAGCACGGGAAATTAAAAGTCATTTTTACATAAAAGTACGCAGCGGAAATAACACACATCACACGTCTTTTAAAAACCACACTTGTCCAAACACACAATTAAACACACCATTCCACACAAAACCTTGTTCCACAAACCAAAACGTACAAAATCAGGATTTTAATTAACCGTACATAAATGATGTCTTCACCAGTTGTCGTCGTCCACAGTGCGCTACTCGTGCTCCTCGGGATCTGAAAAATTCAACAACGGAGGGCTAAGCAAAAGCTTAGTGAGCAGCTCGGGTTGAGCCCGGAGAGCCCATTCTCATGGAGAACGGTGCCGACTGGTCTCTCGATACAAGAATTCATTTTTATCCATTTAACCCTTTATCATTTATCTTCCTAATACATTACCATTATTTCACACATTTTTCGATACCTGATAGTACTGACTCAAGTCGTCCACCGGCACTATCAGGTACCGTTCCTTTCGGTATTATCTAGTACTGACTCAATTCGTCTACCGGTACTAGACTTTACCCTGCTTCCCTATAATAGTACTGACTCCACTTCGTCAACCGGTACTATCATAAAGACGACCACTCAGATCCACCAGTACTGACTCCACGCCGTCAACCGGTACTGGCTTCACTAAACATTTCCTTAACGGTACTGACTCCAAGTTCGTCAACCGGTACGGCTCCAGAAACGTCCACCCAACTATACCAGTACTGACTCCACATCGTCAACCGGTACTGGTATTCCATTTCGGTAATAGTACTGACTCCAAGTTCGTCAACCGGTACTATTACCGAAACCACATAACATCCAGTGCTGACTCCAAGT
>NW_010965082.1:108904-109153 GCF_000463585.1 Tarenaya hassleriana
GCGTAATAATCGCTGCCGAAAGGTGGAAGAAAGTCAGCATTTTTCGGCGTTTTGCTCCCAGGACCCTAGACCGTCCGTTCTGCTTCTGGTCCGTCCGTTCCGCTTCGCGAACGGGCAGTCCGTCCGTCCCACCTGCTGGACCGTCCGTTCTGTTCCGCGAATGGCAGTCCGTCCGTTCCACACTCTGGTCCGTCCGTTCCGCTTCGTGAACGGGCAGTCCGTCCGTTCTACCTCCTGGTCCGTCCGTTC
>NW_010965082.1:109342-112619 GCF_000463585.1 Tarenaya hassleriana
GCGTTCGAGTCCCGTTGATCCCTTGGTTCGATTCTTATGCCAACCACCTTATATTTTAGAATTGTCTTACCCTATTTTATTCCCGGAATAAATTATTCGGGAATCGGGGTATTACAAATCCTCCCCCCTTAAAAATGAATTCGTCCTCGAATTCTGAATTGCTTAACATCCATTCGAAAGCCTTCCTTAAATTCCATAAAGGTTTATTACAGTACAGTCTCGCTTGTCCGGACGTTCACAACATTTAAACAAATAGATGGGGATAAGTATCACGCATTTCCGCCTCGGGTTCCCATGTCATGTCGGAAACCCCTTGAGATCTCCATACCACTTTGACGAGCGGTATTTCCTTGGTTCGTAGCTTCTTGATTTTCCGGTCCACGATCTGTAGTGGTTCGTCCCGAAAACGCATAGCGCTGGTGAACTCCAATTCCTGCGGTTGTATCACATGGGAAGGATCTGCCACGTACTTCCGTAGCATTGATACGTGGAACACGTCATGCACGTTTCCCAACTCTGATGGTAGTCCGAGACGATACGCTACAGCTCCCACTTTTGCAACCACCGGGTAAGGTCCAATGTATCTCGGCTTCAGTTTCCCACCTTGTCCAAACCTCGCATGCCCTCGCATTGCCTGAACGCGGAGGAAAGCTCGGTCTCCTACTTCCAAAGTGAAGTCTCGCCTCCTCTGATCCGCATAAGATTTCTGTCTGTCTTGCGCGGTCTTCAGATTAGTACGAATCTTCCGAATCACTTCCGTCGTCTCTTCAACGATTTCAGGTCCGAAAGTTCTGCGTTCGCCGATCTCGGTCCAGCATAGTGGCGTCTTGCATGGCCTTCCGTATAGTGCCTCATACGGTGATACCCCAATACTCGCGTGGTGACTGTTGTTGTATGCGAATTCACACAACGTCATGTACCGATCCCATGGAGCTCCCCACTCTAGTACACATGCTCGGAGCATGTCCTCTAAGGTTTGGATGGTTCGTTCTGACTGCCCGTCAGTCTGGGGGTGATATGCTGTGCTCATCTTCAACTTTGTACCCAAGGCTCCCTGTATGGCCTTCCATAGATGAGATGTAAATCGAGCATCTCTATCGGATATGATTTCACTTGGCACTCCATGCAGCCGTATGATCTCATCGACGTATATTTGTGCCAACCGCTCGATCGGGTACTCCTGTCTGATAGGGATGAAGTGAGCGGATTTCGTTAATCGGTCCACAACCACCCAGATGGCATTTTTCTTACTCGGGGTAAGTGGTAACCCAACCACAAAATCCATTGCAATAGAATCCCATTTCCATTCCGGAATTTCCAATGGTTGTAGTTTGCCACCCGGCATCTGTCGTTCTGCTTTCACCTGCTGACAGGTAAGGCACCTTGCTACGAAATCAGCCACATCCCGCTTGATTCCCGGCCAGGTGTACCACCGTCATAATCCTTGGTACATTTTACTCGCCCCCGGATGTATAGCTAGTCTAGACTGATGTGCCTCCGATAGTATCTCTCGTCTCAACACCTGGTCATCTGGCACACATAGTCGGTTACCCAGTCGCAATGCTCCCTTCTCGTCGATTCGGTATCCCTTACGACCGTACTCTTCTATACCGTCCATGTACCGAGCAAGCAAAAGATCGTTACGCTGTCCAGCGATCGCTCGTTCTGCAAAGGTCGGCATCGATTCCTCCGGTGTCAAGGTCAAATGTCCCAGCATAGCTACCAATTCAGAAGCATCAATGCGGGACAACGTCACGACACGGATGACAGCCAAAATCTTCTTCCGACTAAGGGCATCAGCTACCACGTTAGCCGTTCCCGGATGATAGGCAATCTCCAAGTCATAGTCGGCAATGAGTTCCAACCACCTTCGTTGTCGCAGGTTCAAATCCTTCTGAGAGATTACGTACGTCAAGCTTTTATGATCGGTATTAAGCTTAACTTGCTCCCCGTATAGGTACGACCTCCAGATTTTTAAAGCATGTACTACCCCTGCTAACTCCATGTCGTGGGTTGGGTAGTTTTCCTCGTGCCTCTTCAACTGCCTCGATGCATAGGCGATGACATGTCCTTCTTGCATCAATACACATCCTAGTCCTTGTTTGGAGGCATCAGTGTAAACCTCATACCGTATTCCTGGCCGTGGCAATGCCAAGATCGGTGCCGAGGTAAGTCTCCGTTTCAATTCTTGGAAGCTTTCTTCGCACTCCGTGGTCCATTCAAACTTAACGTTTTTCCCGGTGAGCTTCGTCATGGGTCGGGCTATCTTAGCAAAACCTTCCACAAACCTTCGGTAATAACCAGCGAGGCCTAGGAAACTTCTAATTTCGGTTGCAGAGGTCGGGGCCTTCCAGTCTGTGACTGCCTCGATCTTAGCCGGATCTACCTGGATTCCCTGCGCGGATACCACATGTCCTAGAAATCCAATCTCCTGTAACCAGAAGCTGCACTTGCTGAACTTCGCATACAACTTGTTCTCTCTTAGTCTCCACAGTGTTTTCCGCAAGTGCTCTTCATAAGTCTGGAGATCTGGCGAATAGATAAGAATGTCATCAATGAATATGATGACAAACTCATCTAGATAATCCATGAAGATGCGATTCATCAGTTGCATAAATACTGCGGGAGCATTCGTGAGTCCAAATGGCATGACCACAAACTCAAAGTGCCCATATCGAGTTCGGAATGCCGTCTTCTGTATGTCCTCAGCCTTAACCCGAATTTGGTGGTATCCAGATTGCAGATCGATCTTCAAGAACCACTTAGCTCCTTGAAGTTGATCTAGCAGCTCATCAATTCTCGGTAGCGGGTACCGATTTTTGATTGTGACCTGGTTAAGCCCACGGTAGTCAATGCACAATCTCATGCTCCCATCTTTCTTCTTTACAAACAACACCGGCGCTCCCCAGGGTGAGACGCTAGGGCGTATGAATCCCTTCTCCATCAATTCGTTCAACTGTTCCTTCAACTCTGCCATTTCTGTCGGTGCCATCCGGTACGGAACCTTGGTGATTGGTTCAGTACCCGGTAACACATCAATGGTGAAATCCACCTCTCGGTTTGGCGGTAATCCCGGCAAGTCATCGGGGAAGACATCAGGAAACTCTCGAGCAATCGGAGTATCCTCTAATTTGTGTTCCAGTTCCTTGGTAGCGGTGATGACTACCAGAAATGCTTCATTTCCCTTTTTGATCATCTTTTCGGCCTTGAGTGCCGAAATGATGGGGTTTGTCGATGGTGCTCCTCTTCCCCGAAATTCGAACCCACCACTTGCATC
>NW_010965082.1:112791-113688 GCF_000463585.1 Tarenaya hassleriana
TCTGATGGTGTGCGAACAGTAAAGTCGCTCTTCGTATCTATTCGCTCCATACTTAGTTTCTTTGCTTTTTCTAAGCTCAAGAAACTATGAGTAGCCCCAGTGTCAAACAATGTATAGCACTCAACATCGCAAAGGTGAAGGGTACCTGTGATAGCGGCAGGTTCGTCATCCTCGAGGTTGGTCTCCTCCTCCTGTACCTCTGTCTCAGCCTCAAGAGCATAAACTCTCGGGGCTGCCCCAGCCCTCGGTGGTGGTGATATGAAGAGCGACTTTACTGTTCGCACACCATCGGGAGAGACGCTCCCGGTACATGGGACCTTACGAGATGTATCGCTGGACATCTGTGGTCGTAACTTGGCCGCAGATCTCATAGTGGTACCGATTGGCGGTTATAGCATCATATTGGGCATGGATTGGTTGTCGAAGCACCGAGCTCAGATCGATTGTCAGAAGAGAACCATATGGTTTATGGATGCAAGTGGTGGGTTCGAATTTCGGGGAAGAGGAGCACCATCGACAAACCCCATCATTTCGGCACTCAAGGCCGAAAAGATGATCAAAAAGGGGAATGAAGCATTTCTGGTAGTCATCACCGCTACCAAGGAACTGGAACACAAAGTAGAGGATACTCCGATTGCTCGAGAGTTTCCTGACGTCTTCCCCGATGATTTGTCGGGATTACCGCCAAACAGAGAGGTGGATTTCACCATTGATGTGCTACCGGGTACTGAACCAATCACCAAGGTTCCGTCCCGGATGGCACCGACAGAAATGGCAGAGTTGAAGGAACAGTTGAACGAATTGATGGAGAAGGGATTCATACGCCCTAGCGTCTCACCCTGGGGAGCGCCGGTGTTGTTTGTGAAGAAGAAAGATGGGAGCATGAGATTGTGCATT
>NW_010965082.1:114770-115321 GCF_000463585.1 Tarenaya hassleriana
CCCTTTTTGATCATCTTTTCGGCCTTGAGTGCCGAAATGATGGGGTTTGTCGATGGTGCTCCTCTTCCCCGAAATTCGAACCCACCACTTGCATCCATAAACCATATGGTTCTCTTCTGACAATCGATCTGAGCTCGGTGCTTCGACAACCAATCCATGCCCAATATGATGCTATAACCGCCAATCGGTACCACTATGAGATCTGCGGCCAAGGTACGACCACAAATGTCCAGCGATACATCTCGTAAGGTCCCATGTACCGGAAGCGTCTCTTCTGATGGTGTGCGAACAGTAAAGTCGCTCTTCGTATCTATTCGCTCCATACTTAGTTTCTTTGCTTTTTCTAAGCTCAAGAAACTATGAGTAGCCCCAGTGTCAAACAATGTATAGCACTCAACATCGCAAAGGTGAAGGGTACCTGTGATAGCGGCAGGTTCGTCATCCTCGAGGTTGGTCTCCTCCTCCTGTACCTCTGTCTCAGCCTCAAGAGCATAAACTCTCGGGGCTGCCCCAGCCCTCGGTGGTGGTCGTGGCTGTCTGGCCATAGGCAA
>NW_010965082.1:115458-117304 GCF_000463585.1 Tarenaya hassleriana
GTGTTGGAGCCAGCGGTAGCACACCATCAGCAGGTGCTTTCCCCTTGCCCCGTGACTGGCTGCTCTGACCTGTCTGGCTGGTCTTTCCCGGAGGTCGGGCGTTGGAGAATCGCCTGATAGGGCTCCGATCTCGGATGCGCTCCTCCTTCTCTTTCTTTTCTCCTCGCTCTGCTTTCACCAGCTGGCTGATGTAGCGACTGAGCGTGGGATACTCGTGGAGTTCTATCTTCCTGCGAAGATGTGGTCGTAGTCCGGCAATGAACTTCTGGATCTTTTTGCCTTCCGTAGGTACAAGATGTCCTGCATAGGTCAACAAACGGGTGAACTCTGCTTCGTATTCACGAACCGTCATGTTCCCTTGTTGCAGCTGCAAAAATTCCGTAAAGCGGTGTTCTTGGTCCTGGTGGTTGTAGTATTTGTGTTCGAATTCCCCCTTGAACTCCTCCCAGGTAAAGCGGTGTCCCTCGGGCATTTCCTGCACCACCTTCTTCCACCAGTGTCGAGCCTGCCCTGCCAGGTGATGGCTCGCTATCATAGCTCGGTGGCGATGAGGGCATTGGACATATTCCAAGTCTCGAGTAATGGTAGTTAACCACTCTTCTGCAGCTTCCGGACTCAGTGAGCCTTCGAAACGCGGGGTATGCATGGCCCGCAATTCCTTGATGATAGGAAGATACTCTCCGGCCATTGGGTCCAGAGGTGGCGGTGGAGGTAAGTCCTCCCCCCTTGGTTCTGGTCCCCCTGCTGGTGGTGCAGGCGGAATATGAGCCCGCAACGTTTGCATCATCGCCTCTTGGAACACACGCAGCTCGTTCCTCAGCTCGTTCCTCATCTCTTCTTGGAACTCCCTGAACCCATCAGTACGAGGGTCATGGTTGGGTACGCTGTTGTCTCCCGTGATTGACCGAGTGCGTCGTGGTGCCATTTCACTGCATCACGTAGTTGTACTTAGCAAACGACGACGAGTAGAACGTCATTATGTACGGCATTTTGTAAAACAGTTTTCTTTGGAAATGACTATCGAAAAACATTTTTCAGCGTGAAAACCTTAAGAGTATGAGTCGTTCTTTCCCATGGATAGAACGTTGCTCTGATACCAAAAGTTGTGACGCCCAAATCCCGTTTCCCGTGAACAGGATATGCCACATGGACGGAAACCAATCAAATATAATAAACCCAAAAGCACGGGAAATTAAAAATCATTTTTACATAAAAGTACGCAGCGGAAATAACACACATCACACGTCTTTTAAAAACCACACTTGTCCAAACACACAATTAAACACACCATTCCACACAAAACCTTGTTCCACAAACCAAAACGTACAAAATCAGGATTTTAATTAACCGTACATAAATGATGTCTTCACCAGTTGTCGTAGTCCACAGTGCGCTACTCGTGCTCCTCGGGATCTGAAAAATTCAACAACGGAGGGCTAAGCAAAAGCTTAGTGAGCAGCTCGGGTTGAGCCCGGAGAGCCCATTCTCATGGAGAACGGTGCCGACTGGTCTCTCGATACAAGAATTCATTTTTATCCATTTAACCCTTTATCATTTATCTTCCTAATACATTACCATTATTTCACACATTTTTCGATACCTGATAGTACTGACTCAAGTCGTCCACCGGCACTATCAGGTACCGTTCCTTTCGGTATTATCTAGTACTGACTCAATTCGTCTACCGGTACTAGACTTTACCCTGCTTCCCTATAATAGTACTGACTCCACTTCGTCAACCGGTACTATCATAAAGACGACCACTCAGATCCACCAGTACTGACTCCACGCCGTCAACCGGTACTGGCTTCACTAAACATTTCCTTAACGGTACTGACTCCAAGTT
>NW_010965082.1:117342-117858 GCF_000463585.1 Tarenaya hassleriana
CCGGTACTGGTATTCCATTTCGGTAATAGTACTGACTCCAAGTTCGTCAACCGGTACTATTACCGAAACCACATAACATCCAGTGCTGACTCCAAGTTCGTCAACCGGCACTGGTTCCAAATCCGCACATCCCCGTACTAGCACTGACTCACGCCGTCAACCGGTACTAAGTACGGGGTTCCTTAATCATCCAATCACATGCATCATCATTCCGGTCTACGGACGTAGACCGTCCGTTCTGGGACACGACAGAACGAACACGTATGAACAAATTGGAACGCCTGATCCGGCATGACCCGGAACGTCCGGTCTAGAACATAAGGGGGAACGGACGGTCTGACCTAGTGGACCGCCCGTTCTGGACTTATAGAACGGACGGTCCGAATGAAACCGGACCGTCCGGTCTGCCCTCGTAGAACGGACGGTCTAGGCACTTTGAACAGTGAAAAATCTCAAAATCGCTGGACCGTTCGGTCCACGTAGTGGACCGAACGGACTGGCTGCAACCCCGACTAT
>NW_010965082.1:117960-128373 GCF_000463585.1 Tarenaya hassleriana
TCAAAAACGCCTAGACCGTCCGTTCTAAGAGAACAGACCGGACGGTCCGGTTTCGTTTGGACCGTCCGTTCTACAAGGTCCAGAACGGGCGGTCCAGCTAACTAGACCGTCCGTTCTCCGTTATTTTCTAGACCGGACGTTCCGGGTTCTACTGGGTCAGTCGTTCTAGTTTGTTCATACACGTTCGTTCTGCTGTGTCCCAGAACGGACGGTCTACGTCGTAGACCGGACGGTCTGGGACTCAGATCTTCGTCTTCCTCACGAGTTCAGTCCGATTTTTCACCACTTTTGCCCAAATTCTGATCCGATTTAAGATCTAATCGTTACCCATTCAATACTTAACATCCCTAGGTGCTTAACTCTTGCAGAATCACTAGTCTACACCATAAATCATGAAAATAGAATCTCTCAAACTCAATCTGAACCACTCACCTCGGATTCAAGTGATGTGCGTTTTTGTCCGAGCTCGTGTGTGTTCTTCAGGCCGTCTTTGGTCGTGAAACTTTCCAGGAACCTCCTTGGGATGTCCTACTTTGATTTTCTGAACTTGTTTCGCCTCAAATCTCCCCGAATCTCTCTATTTTCCTCTGTTTTCGAAGAACAGGTTCTGGGTTGCAGAACGGTGATCTTCACCTGTTGGAGCCGGTTAAATCGACCTCTAACGCCGCCATAGGAGCTAGGGAGAGGGTAGGAGGGCCAGAGGGTGTCGTCCACTAGACAGAGGTGGTGGCTGGTGGCACGTGGGGTCGAGATGTCGCGTAATAATCGCTGCCGAAAGGTGGAAGAAAGTCAGCATTTTTCGGCGTTTTGCTCCCAGGACCCTAGACCGTCCGTTCTGCTTCTGGTCCGTCCGTTCCGCTTCGCGAACGGGCAGTCCGTCCGTTCCACCTGCTGGACCGTCCGTTCCGTTCCGCGAACGGCAGTCCGTCCGTTCCACACTCTGGTCCGTCCGTTCCGCTTCGTGAACGGGCAGTCCGTCCGTTCTACCTCCTGGTCCGTCCGTTCCACCTCATGGTCCGTCCGTTCTGTACTATTTTTTTTGTCTTTTTCTCCGTCTTTCGCTAGACCGGTCGGTCTACCTCTGGACCGATCGGTCTATGCCCTATTTCCTTTGTTTTTTCGACGTTTTCGACGCGTTCGAGTCCCGTTGATCCCTTGGTTCGATTCTTATGCCAACCACCTTATATTTTAGAATTGTCTTACCCTATTTTATTCCCGGAATAAATTATTCGGGAATCGGGGTATTACAGCACATAAGTCCAATCATCTGCATTTGGTGGACTAGATCCATTTCTTGAAAGATCATCGACGTATTTATCATCTTCAGACTCAAGCATATCAAATCCTTGCCTAAGTCTTAGGGTCGATTGCAACATCAAATACGTAGAGTTCCATCTAGTTTCTACGTCTAAACAAAGTCCGCTTTAGTACATACCTTTTGAGCTTCTAAACATTCTTTGAACTTCTTCGCCCTACTTGTCGATGATCTCACATAGCGAACAACCAATCGAATCCGAGAAATAGATTCATTCAACTCAAGAAGACCATCTTTTACAACCAATCCTAAGATATGAGCTCCACATCTCATATGCAAAAATTCTCCATCAAGAATGCTCATTCCCCACACTTTGAACTTTCTCTGCAAGTATTTGATCCCCACATCGTTTGAACTTGCATTGTCAACCGTCACAGTAAAAACTTTGTTGATTCCCCATAGAAGTAAACACTTCTCAATCATCTTCCCTATCGTTTCACCCGTATGATTAGGAATCGGACAAAAGTTTATAATCTTCTTCTGTAACTTCCAATCCTCATCAATAAAATGAACCGTCAAACACATGTAGTTTATGTGTTGAACGGATGTCCAAGTATCAGTTGTCAAAGAAACACTTCCTTTGTGTTTCTTAAAAAACATCCACAACTTCTTCTTCTCTTCCAAAAATAAATTCATGCAGTCTCTTGTAATTGTCCTACGTGATGGGATACCAAAACGAGGCTGCAGAACCCTGATAAAATATATGAACCCTTCTTTTTCCACAATCCTAAAAGGCAACTCATCAATAATTATCATCATTACCAAAGCCCTTCTAGCTGCATCTTGGTCAAACATGGTAAAAGATGGAACCCCACTTGTGAAGTCACTCTTCACCTGATGATGCAACGTTGTTTGTTTTAACTTTTTATAAGTTTCTTCAACACTATCATCACGAGGCATTTTTTTACATGTCCTCAAGTGTTTCAACATCGAACTCGTAGATGTACCTCTACCCCCTTGAGTAGAACAACCAATTGATGTACCACAATAGTTGCATATTGCTCTTTTGTTATCCTGAGTTCTGACAAAAAGATTCCAAGCTTCAGATTTTATTTTAGGTACCTTACTCGTATCCTCAGTTTCAACTCCCTTAGATGACTCCTCATTTTCAGTAGAAGCATTTGGTTGGACAGGAAGAAGAACAACAATATTTTCCCGCGTTTCTGAACCTTGTGTCTCGTGCTGAAAAAAATCATAAAAAAAAATCAACAAAATTTAATTGAAAGCTTCCAAAATTTTATGCAACAGGGGAGAAGACAAATAAGAAGAAGACAAAAGAATAAGTCAAAGAAAAAATACATCCTGAAGAAGACAAAAAAGAAGAAGACGAAGAGGAATAAATATAAGTTCAGCAGAAGAAGACGAAGAACTAGGAGAAGAAGACTAAGCAGAAGAAGACGAAGAAGAAGTACACGAGCATCAACAGAAGAAGACGACAACGAAGAAGAAAAAGCAGCAACAAAAGAAGGCGACGACGATTTAACAAAAATCTGAGAAGAAGACGAATACAAAAAAAGGAGAATCTGTAGTCACAGAAGAAAACGAAAAAGAAAAAGATGAAGAAGAATAGAGATTAGAGAATGACTGACCTCCATGGTTGAAACAGAGTAAAACTTTCCAATCTCAGATATTTTGTTTTCACTGCCGGCCAAGAAGAACAAAGAAACGAAAGTAATCTCTGGCAAAAAAGAAGAAGAAAAAACCTAGGTATTTTAGTAATTATATTAAGAATTAAGGGTAGTTTTGTAATTTTAATATATACACGGGTATCCGTGGGTACCCGTTATTTTAATATATGAAATCTGAAACCGTATGACGGGTATTTTAGTTTTTATTACTCGTTTTCGTCTTCGTTAGGTGTCGAGTACCCTTTTTCCGGGTACCCATGAGACCAGGTATCCGCATACCCGCGGGTAACGAGTTTTAATGCCCAGCCCTAGCTAACCCTATGGTGCGAGACCATACGAATATGATGGTCGTGTGAGGTGACAGTCAACGTCATGAGATATGACGGGCGAGGGAGGTGCACCTAATCATGCGATGTGACTAGGGTTTATGGCTAATCCTATGGTGCGAGACCATACGGGTATGATGGTCGTGTGATGCGACAACCAACGTCATGAGATGTGACGGGCGTGGGAGGCGCACCTAATCATGCGATGTGAGTAGGGTTTATGGCTAACCCTATGGTGCAAGGCCATACAGATATGATGGTCGTGTGAGGCGACGACCAAAATCACGAGATGTGACAGGTGTGAAAGGCGCACCTAGTCATGTGATGTGAGTAAGGTTTATGACTAGCTCTATAGTGCGAGGCATACAGATATGATGGTCATGTGAGGCGATGATCAAAATCATGAGATATGATAGGCGTGAGAGGCGTACCTAGTCATGTGATGTGAGTAGGGTTTATGGCTAGCTCTATGGAGTGAGGCCGTACGAGCAAGATTGTACTTCCGATGTGTCACGCGAAATGATATCGACCGTCACGAGATGTGGCAAGTGATGGTTATGATACTCTATGATGATCATACGATATGAGAACATGTGTATTATGATGGATTCATTGGATGAATGCATTGTTTGTTCAATATTTATTTTACATATTTGATAAATAATGAAATCCAAGAATCGTTATGAACGATCATAAATTCCTTAGTCGTTTGTCATTGTGGAAGCAATGATGAATTAAGACTAACATGAGGCGTAATGGATGGTCATAGTGATGATCATATGTATTGGATATGGAACACAATCATGGGTATTTGTTTGGAACAAATGACTGGATGACTCGCGTGAGATTGTCGATTAGATGTAATCCATGACTTGAATCTCACATGATGGTTCACTTTGGATCCTAAGACCTAAGATATCTACGGTATCCAATATGAGGAGTAATGTGCTTTGACTGCGTCAAACGTCGTCTTTAGCCAGATGATTATAAAGGCGTGACACAGGTACATTACGAATAGTGGATAGTAGATAGTCAAGATGAAACTTTGTCCCTCTCGAAAGAGAGAAATATCGTTGGGGCCGTCGTAGGAGTGAGACTGTGGAAATGTATGGCCACACTATAGATGAATGTTATCTATCTCTTACAGTCTACTCGGGATACGACAAAACAATGGAACTGTGTTTCGATTTATGATATTGTGAGACAAAGAGGATCATCGTTAGAGCTATCTCTGGTTTTCGGTTAGATCATATCTAACTCTTTCCGATACGGGTAATCATAATATTTTACTAGAGACCGCTTATGATTTGTAAAGCGAGATTGGATCTTGGATTTACTGTCGTATTCAGAGGAGCCTAAAGGTCACACACGTAGGGGATGGACGTGTATGAATGGGAAGGATCGCATGGGAAAATCAGATTTTTCTCGATTTTGGGTCTGGTCCGGACCTGACCAAGTGCTGGTCTGGCAGACTAGACTGACTTGGAGACACGGACGAACTTGGCCGAAAAATTGACTTGGTCTAGAGCTGATAAGAGTTGGTCGGTGGACCGGAACCAGTCAGTCGGTCTTGTGCATGACGTTCGGACCTGGTTGGTCCAGAATCTTGGTCTGACGGACCAGACCAGTAAGACAGACCTGGCTGGGCCGGCGGATCCGCATCTTGGTCCACCGGATTGGGGATCTGTCGGCTCTGTCGGCAAGACACAATTCTTGATCCAGCGGACCAAGTGTTGGTCAGCTCTAGACCAAGAGCCTAACAAAACTGTTTCTGGTTTTTGTACGCTTGGTCTGGCGGACCAAGAGTTAGTCACCTCCGGACTAAGCGACAATAAGACCAAAGTGTGATTTTTTTGACTTTTCTTGGTGGAAACAAGTAGGGAACGCACTTGTCTCTCCATCATTTAAACTTTCAGACCTTTGTAAGTGTCTGGAGGTTGAAGAAACTCTCTCAAATCAAGAAGGTGTTCTTGAGCTCAAACACAAGAGATTGATCTCTTCAAGATCTAGCAAGCAAGTTTTCAAGTGTTGAAAACCATTCCAAGGGTGTGGACTGCTCAAGAGAGTGTTGGCATCTTCAACACCTTGGATGTGATCAACTAACTGCAATCGAATTGTGAATCAAATTATTCAAAGGTTAGTTTTCTGTTCTTGAAGTTCTTCATCGAAACCGGTTGGTTTGTGAGCGGTTCCGGTTGCGCAAACCCGCATACCAGATCCAAGAATGTTGTGAACCGGTGTGCGAGGATTCCGTGCGGCCCAACAACAAGCGCGTGAGACGCACATAGTCGTGTGATGCAACGACCAACATCACGTGAGGTGACGGACGTGTGAGGTGCACCTAGTCATGCGATGTGATTAGGTTTTATTGTTAGCCCTATGATTGCGAGATCATACAGACGTGATTGTGATTGATATATTGTGATGATGTGTATTATTGTTGATGTTATGATATTGTAGAATTGTTATGATTATGCCCGAGTCACTCACTAAGCAGTTGTTCTTAGCCTTTGTGGTTTTATCTTTTTAAGACCACGAGAGCACATGTAGCAATTTGGACAATAACTGAAGAGGATGCATATGTTGGATTTTTCTGGGATCTCAAGAGCGAATCTAATTCCTAAGAGATCGGTTCTAGGGTTTGCGCAGCGGATGAAAAACAAAAATTTTGATGAAACCCTAAAACCTATCATGCATGATCTTGTAGAAACGTTAGAACGCTTACCTCAATCGATCCGGGGCCTGTATCAATTGATGTGTTCATCCGATCACTGTAGGCAGAAAGAATACCTTGCCCTCTACACGTATCCACACGGCGGAAAGGATTCCAACGGTTGGAACTTGTCTGCTAGGACTGAAGAACGTGTTCTTCCTTGCGCAAGGGTTTCAAAGATCTTTCTCTTAGCTTTTTCACTCTCCAAACCTCTCCCTAGGGTCAGAAATTCGTGCCAAAAGAGTTGGTTGGCGTTCTCCAAAGTTAATTCCCCTTAAAACCCTAATTAGAGCGAGTTTAGTAAATTCTGACGTCTGGACCGATCGGTCTGGAGCTTTTTAACGTCTGGGGGGGGAGGGCCATGTCTGGACCGATCGGTCTGGAACAATTTCCTGACCTCACACGTTACCTCTGGACCAACCGGTCTACGTCTAGACCGATCGGTCCAGACCTTTTGGACCGGTCGGTCTGGCCTCCGCTCCACCGGGAATTTCTCGTCTCTTCTCGCGCATTCGTCCTTTCCTGTGTGTGTAACCCTGTAGGCTCATCCGATATAGCAGTATAACACGAAATCTCTTATTTCGGTTACACAAGTCATAGGCGGTCTCTAGCAAGACACTATGACTACCTATCTCGAATAGAGTTTGTTCGTGATCCTACGAACGCCAACGATGATTCCGTTTGATGATCCTTTTGTATCACGATATCATATGTCGAATATAAGGCACGGACAAGCCACCTTATCTCATTCGACTACTTTCTCGTTCACTGAGTTCGACTCTCTGAAATAGACGACGTTCGTCTATAGTGCGGCACACATTTCTACAGTCTCGCTCACACGAGGGGCCCAGCGATATCTCTCTCTTTTACGAGAGGTACAAATCCCGTCTTGACTATCTACAATCCAACACATGATTCGTTTCGTACCTGATACACGCCTTTATAGTCCTCCTGTTACGCAGGACCTTTGACGTAATCAAAGTACGCAACTCCTCATGTTGGATTCCGTAGATATCTCAGGTCTTAGGATCCAATCATGGAACCGTCATATGAGATTCAAGTCATGACGTTAGTCCATGTGACAATCTCATGCGGGTCAATCCAGTATTCCGTTCTCACACGAATACCTATGATTGTGATCGTATCCAATACCTATGATCATCTATATGATCATCAATCACACATCATACTAGTCTTATTATGTAATCATTCCCATAATGACACAAGACTAGGGAGTTAAGCATCATTCATAATGATACATGGATTTCATAACACATCTAATATGCAAGAACATGTAATGAATCAAATACTCTCATAAACCATAGAAAGTATCAATACATCAAATGTAGCTAAATAAAGCTCATAAACAGTACATCATAGAGCACTAAACCAACAATCTCCCACTTGCTCTAATCATGAACTGCTAAACATCTAATGCCCATATCCCTAACATGACCCTCATGCTTCGACGAAGGGAGAGGCTTCGTCAACGGATCAGCAATGTTGTCATCTGTCGACACCCTACAAATGTTGGAAATACTCTCATAAAATCACATAGAAAGTATCAATACATCGAATGTATCTCAATAAAGCTCATAATCAGTACATCATAGAGCACTAAACCAACAATCTCCCACTTGCTCTAATCATGAACTGCTAAACATCTAATGCCCATATCCCTGACATGACCCTCATGCTTCGACGAAGGGAGAGGCTTCGTCAATGGATCGGCAATGTTGTCATCTGTCGACACCCTGAAAATGTGCGCGTCTCCTCTGTCTATGATCTCCCTGATGAGGTGAAATCGTCTGAGTATGTGTTTGGATCGTTGATGGGATCTGGGTTCTTTCGCTTGTGCGATCGCTCCATTGTTGTCACAATACAGAGCAATGGGGCTATCAGCACTCGGAATGACACCCAAGTCACCAACAAACTTTCTGATCCAAACAGCTTCCTTTGCTGCGTCCGACGCTGCAATGTACTCAGCTTCTGTAGTAGAATCTGCAACGGTCGCTTGCTTGGAACTCTTCCAGCTAACAGCGCCACCGTTTAAGCAGAAAACATAGCCAGACTGCGATCTGTAGTCATCCGGGTCTGACTGAAAACTAGCATCGGTGTAACCTCTTACAGCGAGCTCGTCTTCCGACCCACCGTATACCAAGAACACATCCTTAGTCCTTCTCAAGTACTTCAGGATGTTCTTGACGGCGATCCAGTGCGACTCACCTGGATCTGACTGGTATCTACTCGTAATGCTCAACGCGTAGGATACATCTGGTCGAGTACAAAGCATGGCATACATGATGGCTCCAATTGCCGAAGCATATGGAATCCTATCCATGCGTTCTCGCTCATCAGGTGTCGTAGGACACTGACTCTTGCAGAGGACTGTGCCACTGCTCATCGGTAAGGTTCCTTTCTTGGAATCTTGCATCTTGAACCGTTTCAAGACCTTATCGATGTAAGTACTCTGACACAGTCCTAGAAGACGCCTCGATCTATCTCTATAGATCTTTATTCCTAGAATATAGGCCGCTTCTCCTAGGTCCTTCATAGAAAACTGCGTTCCTAGCCAAGACTTAACGTCTTGCAAGGTAGGAACGTCATTCCCTATAAGGAGAATGTCATCCACGTACAGCACTAGAAAAACTACTGTGCTCCCACTGACCTTCTTGTAAACACATGGCTCGTCTTCGCTCTGTGAGAAACCAAACTTTTTGATTGTTTCATCAAAGCGAAGGTTCCAGCTCCTTGAAGCCTGCTTCAGTCCATAAATGGACCTCTGAAGCTTGCACACCATCCTCGGGTTCCTCGGATCTACAAAACCTTCGGGTTGTGTCATGTACACATCCTCGGTCAAGTTCCCGTTAAGGAACGCGGTCTTGACATCCATTTGTCATATCTCATAGTCGTAATATGCGGCTATTGCAAGTAGGATCCTGATGGACTTCAGCATAACTACAGGCGAAAATGTCTCATCATAGTCAATACCATGAATCTGACGGAATCCTTTCGCCACAAGTCGTGCCTTATACGTGTGCACGTTGCCATCCATGTCGGTCTTCTTCTTGAAGATCCACTTGCATCTGATGGGTTTTATCCCTTCAGATGCATTAACCAGAGTCCATACTTGGTTGTCTGATATGGATTGCATTTCGGACTTCATAGCCTCGCGCCATTTCTCGGAGTCCGGATTCGCCATAGCCATTGGGTATGTGGTAGGCTCGTCATGTTCTAATAACATGAGTTTCTCATTCTCAGTCACAAGAAATCCATATCTCGCTGGCTCTTGGCGAATCCTGCCTGATCTCCGAGGTTCACTCGTCAAAGGTTGAGTCACAACCGGTGGTGAAACAGGTTGAACATCTTCAACTTGTTCACTCGGCTCAGCGTCTACTTGCTGCTCTCGAACTTCCTCAAGTTCGATCCTACTCCCACTGACTCTTTTGGAGACGAACTCTCGCTCCATAAAAGTCGCATTCCTGGCAATGACCACCTTGTTCTCTGCCGGAATGTAGAAGTAGTAACCCTTAGTTTCCTTAGGGTAGCCTACAAATAAACACTTATCAGATTTGGAGGATAACTTATCAGTCATCTGACGCTTCACGTAAGCGTCGCAACCCCAAATTCTGAAAAACGACAACGCGAGACGCTTCCCCGTCCATATCTCATATGGCGTCGTTTCAGCCGACTTCGTTGAACTCCTGTTCAACATGTACGCAGCGGTCTCTAAAGCATAGCCCCAAAAGGACTTTGGAAGATCTGTCTGACTCATCATTGACCGAACCATGTCTAACAGTGTTCGGTTCCTCTGTTCAAACACGCCGTTCCTCTGTGGCGTTCCTGGAGGAGTTAATTGTGATACAATACCACAATCAACCAGATAGTCAGTGAACTCTTGGCTCATATACTCGCCACCACGATCGGATCGAAGTGTCTTGATCGTCTTGCCAAGCTGGTTCTGTACTTCATTTCCGAAAGCCTTGAACATTTCAAGTGTTTCAAACTTATGTCTCGTCAAATAGACATAACCGTATTGACTGAAATCATCAGTGAACGTAACAAAATACAGATAACCTCCTCTAGCTGGACAGCTCATTGGTCCGCATTCATCACTATGTATCAGATCCAATAACTCTGTCGCTCTCTGTCCTTTCTCCTTGAAATGATGCTTTGTCATCTTGCCCATCAAACAAGAATCGCAAGATTCAAGAGACTCAAAGTCAAAAGAATCCAGAAGACCTTCAGAATGAAGCTTCTGAATGCGCTTCTCGTTTATATGGCCTAGACGACAATGCCAGAGGAAGGTCGGGTTTAAGTCGTTCGGCTTAAACCGTTTGGCACAAACGTTATAGATTGACCTGTATCTAGATGGTTCGTCATCCAAAACATAAAGGCCATTAATATGGTAACCTTTACCATAAAATAAAT
>NW_010965082.1:128491-130372 GCF_000463585.1 Tarenaya hassleriana
TGGTAACCTTTACCATAGAATAAATCACCACTATAAATGGATAGACCTTTGTTCTCAATAACAAATCTGAAACCGTCCGAGTCTTGGCATGAAATCGTTATAATGTTCTTGCTAATAGCAGAAACAAAATAACAATCATGCAACTCAAATACAAGGCCTAGAAGGTAAAGTTAGATCGAAAGTCCCGATGGCTAATGCAGCAACCTTTGCTCCATTCCCAACGCGGAGATCTACTTCTCCTTTTGCCAGTTGTCTACTTCTTTGCAGTCCTTGCACATTTCCACAAATGTGCGAGACACTTCCGGTATCTAATACCCACGACGTAGAAGTAAACAAATTAGTCTCTATAACGAAGACACCAGTAGTCGAAGCTTCTTTAAGCTTCTTCTTCTCCTGATCTTCCAGGTAGAGTCTACAATTTCTGTTCCAATCTCCAACGGCATGACAGAAATAACTCTCTTCCTTTTTGGACTTAGGTTCATGTTCAATGACAACACTTGTCACTTTCCTTTTGCCCTTGCTCTTGGAACGCTTCCGTTTGTTGAAACTCTTTCCAACAATTACCATATTTACTCCTTTCGTGGCTCTCAGCTTTCCTTTTGGAATGATGTATTCTACTGATCAACTATCAAAGAATCGTCCATGTCCTCTAATCGCTTACGCAATTCCGAGGTCACGTTTCCAAACGTCAAGCTAGACTTATCCGGATCATCATCCATATACTTCCGATAAGCATCAATGATTGATCTAGAAGCCATGGTTAGTGTCTTATCCTTCATAAGGATAGATCGCATCGTCAACTTCGGTACAATACCGGTTAACGCTATGTCTTACAGAAAAAGACAAAACAGAACGAAAACACATCTACATGCAGATTCTATCAATGATCTACTACCAGCTAGTCCATCATCAATCAATGACAACATAGATGTAAAGATGAGCTATATTCTCATAAAGAAAATTAACCCTACAATAAATTTCTATATGGGACTAACACTACAAAAAAACTGTTATATACCGACGGAAAAATCCGTTGTAAATACAAAGGAAATCCATCGCAATTAAGAATTTGCGACGGAATGCGACGGACTTATTTCCGTCGCTATAGCGCTGTCGCAAACGTATAACGGTCGTTAATCCGTCGCATTTTTGCGACGGAAGAAATCTGCGTTTTGCGACGGAAAGTGACGGATAATTCCATCGCAAATTGCGACGGAATTTTTTCCGTCGCATTCCGTCGCAAATGTTTTAAAATTTTTTAAAAAAAATATAAAAAAATTATATACTATATATACACGTACATATATATATATACATTCACATACACATACACCTATATACACATACATTCATATGTTGGGTTATCTACGGGTTCCTAGCATGCGATCATATCGATCTAGGGTTTGGTTTACTAGGTTTCATGCAGCGGAAGGAAAATCTAAACCTAGTCAAACGTCACACGCAACCAAACTCGCAGAACCCGAAAGACCGTGTATATCACCGAGGGAATCGTTACTTACCTCGTTCTCGATGAGACTTGAAGTTTGTTTCGATCCGGGGCCTGTTCTAAATCACCAAGAGCTGAAAGTACAGCTCCTCTACACGTATCCACACCGATGGGAAGGATTCCAAACAATTTGGAACGAATCTGCTAGGTCCGGCTGACCTGGAATCGGAGCGCAGATTTATCTGGTTTTGGTCCGGGGCTGACCAACTTGGTCAGCTCCGGACCAACTCGTGCTTTTCCCTGGTCAGTCCGCCGGTCCGTCTCGGACCCGTGTTGTTCTCGCCTGGTCCGCCGGACCAACTCTTGGTCCGGGGCTGACCAGCGAGAATTTTGGTCCTCCTTACCAAACACGCGGTCCGGAATCTGATCTGTCT
>NW_010965082.1:132860-137427 GCF_000463585.1 Tarenaya hassleriana
ATCAGATTCGGAACAGATTTTTTGGGCTTCGAAAATCAGGGTTTTGTCCCGGTTTCGACGCACCGTTAACCCGTCCCAGACTCCATACCATCCATGCATCATTCAACAATCACAAATATTATTAAACATGCATAGATTTAATGATTACATGCAATTTAACAATTAAATTATGCAATCATGCAACAGGCACGGCGATATACAGAGAACTATGCTCTGATACCACTGTTGGGTTATCTACGGGTTCTTCGCATGCGATCATATCGATCTAGGGTTTGGTTTACTAGGTTTCATGCAGCGGAAGAAAAAATCTAAACCTAGTCAAACGTCACACGCAACCAAACTCGCAAAACCCGAAAGATCGTGTATATCACCGAGGGAATCGTTACTTACCTCGTTCTCGATGAGACTTGAAGTTTGTTTCGATCCGGGGCTTGTTCTAAATCACCAGGAGCTGAAAGTACAGCTCCTCTACACGTATCCACACCGACGGGAAGGATTCCAAACGATTTGGAACGAATTTGCTAGGATTAGTGAAGAAAAGGGTAACTCAAGAGACGAGATCCAATCCCGGGACAATAGAAATCCAAGAGAACAGCTTCTCTAGGGTTCTAGGGTGTTTCTCTGAGTTTTAGGTCGGCTCTCTTTTAGTTTTGGACGAAAATCCCAAACTTAAATAAGATTAGAAAACCCTAAAACGAATTTTGGAAATATTCTGGATCCCGGTCCGCCGGACCAGGAGCTTGGTCCGGCGGACCAAGCTTAGTCCGAAGCACGCGGTCCGCCAGTCTTGAAGGCTTGGTCCGGCTGACCAAGTTTTGGTCAGCTCCGGACCAAGTTTCCTTCTTCGCCTGCTCAGTTCGACGCGCCTTCTCTCGGTCCGCCTGTCCCAGAATCTGGTCAGCGGCTGACCAACTCTTGGTCAGCCGGACCAGATCCGGACCAGGTCTGGACAATTGACCGCGGACCGAGCTTCCGGACTTCCCGAACTGACCAAACTTGGTCTGGGGCTGACCAAACTTGGTCAGCTCCGGACCAACGCACTGAAAACTCCTTTTCATGCTCGTTTCGGTCAAATCTCGTTTCCATTCTTCGTATTCTTCACGTATAAGTCCATCCCTATTGGTGTGTGACCCTGTAGGCCCATTCTAAGTGGTAGTGACTTTAGGAACCTTTCCCGAACCACAAGTCATGGTTAGCCTCTAGCAAGACGCCATGACCACCCATTTAGAATTGAGTTAGAGGTGATCTAAATAAGGCATTAACAGCTCGAATTCTGATCCTTTGTCTCACGATATCATAAGTTGAACAAGGGCATGGTTTGAGCCACCCTTCAAGTTCAACTGCTTTCTCGTCTTGGCAAATCGACTAATAAAATAGATGCAACTTCATCTATAGCGTGGCCACGCGTTTTCATAGTCCGACTTCCACGAGAGGGCCCAGCGATATCTCTCCTGTTAAGGAGGTGACAAATCCCATATTGCATGTCTACTATCTCCATATGATTCGTGAACGTGTCTGATCAACGCCGTTATAATCATCCGGTTAAAGACGACGTTTGACGCAGTCAAGACACGTCACTCCCCATATCAGATACTCTAGACATCTCAGGTCTGAGGATCCAAGAACGAACCGCTTTATGAGATTCAAGTCATGACGCTGTCCATGTGACAATCTTATGCGGGTCAACCAGTCACTCGTTCACAACGAGTACCCATGATTGTGACATGCATCCAATGCATCGATCACACCTCATGCTAGTCTTAATTCAACATTGTTCCCACAATGTTGACTGACTAGGGAGTTTAGAATCATTCGCTAATGATTCAAGGATGCCGAAATATAACAAACATGCCAATCATATAACGGGAATGTAACGCATTCATAAATAAATGAATCAATACAAAGTCAAAATGTCATATCACGGATCATCCTAGAGCATTACAACCAACAATCTCCCACTATGCTCTATGATCTATCCTACAAGCATCTAATCCCCATACCCTTAACATGACCATCATGTTTTGACGAAGGGAGAGGCTTCGTCAATGGGTCGGCAATATTATCATCCGTCGACACTCTGCTTATCTTCACGTCTCCTCTGTCGATGATTTCTCTGATCAAGTGAAATCGCCTGAGTATGTGTTTGGATCTCTGGTGTGACCGGGGTTCCTTAGCTTGCGCAATCGCACCATTGTTGTCACAATACAACTCAATGGGATCTGCAATGCTAGGAATAACGCCCAGGTCTCCCACGAATTTCCTGATCCAAACAGCTTCCTTAGCTGCATCCGATGCTGCTATGTACTCGGCTTCTGTAGTCGAATCTGCAACGGTTGGCTGTTTGGAACTCTTCCAACTAATAGCCCCACCGTTCAGGCAGAAAACATAACCTGACTGCGATCTGAAGTCATCTCTGTCGGTTTGGAAACTAGCATCGGTATAACCACTTATAGCGAGCTCGTCTTCCAATCCGCCATACACCAAGAACAAATCCTTAGTCCTTCTCAAGTACTTAAGGATGTTCTTGACCGCAATCCAGTGAGCCTCACCTGGTGTAGACTGATATCTACTAGTCATGCTTAATGCATATGATACATCTGGGCGAGTACCCAACATGGCATACATGATGGATCCAATTGCCGAGGTATATGGAATCCTATTCATGCACTCTTGCTCATCCTGTGTCTTTGGACACTGAGTCTTGCTAAGAGCAATGTCATGTCCCATTGGCAAGGCACCCCTCTTGGAGTCTTGCATCTTGAACCGATTCAAGACCTTGTCAATGTATGTACTCTGACTTAGACCAAGAAGCCTTCTCGATCTATCTCTATAGATCTTGATTCCTAGAATATAGGCGGCTTCTCCTAAGTCCTTCATCGAAAAGACCGATCCTAGCCAAAATTTTACTCCTTGCAAGGTAGGAATGTCATTTCCGATGAGCAATATATCATCTACATAAAGCACAAGGAAGACTACTGCGCTCCCACTGACCTTCTTGTAAACGCATGGCTCATCTTCGTTTTGCAGGAAGCCAAACGTTTTGACTGCTTCGTCAAAACGAAGATTCCAGCTCCTTGAAGCCTGCTTCAGTCCATAAATGGATCTCTGAAGTTTGCATACTTTCCGTGGACTCTTAGGGTCGATAAAACCCTCGGGTTGTGTCATGTACACATCCTCGAGCAAATTCCCGTTAAGGAATGCGGTCTTGACGTCCATCTGCCATATCTCGTAGTCATAATACGCAGCTATGGCTAGCAGAATTCGTATGGATTTAAGCATCACGACTGGTGAAAAAGTTTCATCATAGTCTATACCATGAATCTGCCGAAACCCTTTCGCTACGAGTCGTGCCTTATAGGTATGCACGATGCCATCCATGTCGGTTTTCTTCTTGAAAACCCACTTACATCCAATGGTATTAATACCATTGAATGAGTCGACCAAAGTCCATCTTTGTTGTCATACATGGACTGCATCTCAGACTCCATGGCCTGGTGCCATTTCTCGGAATCGGAACTCGCCACAGCCTCTGAATACGACGTAGGCTCGTCATGTTCTAACAACATGAGTTCGTCGTTTCCAGTCACAAGAAAACCGTATCTTGTAGGCTCTTGGCGAATTCTACCAGATCTCTAAGGTTCACTACGAGGTGCTGTCTCAACAACTTGTGATACAGGTTGAACTGTTTCGACTTGTTCACTCGGTTCTTCTACTCCCACTGACTCTCTTGGAGACGAACTCTCTCTCAAAGAAAGATCCATTCCGAGCAACGAACACTTTGTTCTCAGATGGGTTGTAGAACCAGTACCCTTTAGTTTCCTTAGGGTAACCCACAAATACGCATTTATCAGACTTGGCGGATAGCTTATCAGAAGCAAGACGTTTCACGTAAACGTCACATCCCCAAATCTTCATGAATGCTAACCTGGGACGCTTCCCAGTCCATATCTCAAATGGAGTCTTCTGAACCGACATTGTTGGACAGTTGTTCAGTATAAGCGCAGCCGTTTCCAAAGCATATCCCCAGAAGGATTTAGGAAGATCGACCTGACTCATCATAGACCGCACCATATCTAATAGGGTTCGGTTTCTCCTCTCAGACACGCCATTCCACTGTGGCGTTCCAGGTGGAGTCAGCTGTGAGACAATCCCACAATCTGCCAGATAATCATCATAGACCGTACCATATCTAATAAGATTCGGTTCCTCCTCTCGGACACGCCATTCCACTGTGGCGTTCCAGGTGGAGTTAACTGTGAGACAATCCCACAATCTGCCAGATAGTCAGTGAACTCTTGGCTCATATACTCGCGACCTCGATCAGATCGAATCAACTTGATCGTCTTGCCAAGTTGGTTATGTACCTCGTTTCTGAAAATCTTGAACAATTCAGACCTCGATCAGATCGAATCAACTTGATCGTCTTGCCAAGTTGGTTATGTACCTCGTTTCTGAAAATCTTGAACAATTCAAGTGTTTCAGATTTATGTCTCATCAAGTAGACATAACCGTACCTACTGAAATCATCAGTAAACGTAACAAAGTACAGATAACCTCCTCTAGCGGG
>NW_010965082.1:137835-138403 GCF_000463585.1 Tarenaya hassleriana
TAATTGCAGGTACAAAATAACAATCATGTAATTCTAACACAAGTCCAGAAGGTAAAGTAAGATCATAAATCCCGACAGTCAACGCAGCAACTTTTGCTCCATTCCCGACGCAGAGATCCACTTCTCCCTTTGCCAGCTGCCTACTTCTTCTCAGGCCCTGCACATTTCCACAAATGTGTGAGACACATCCGGTATCTAATACCCAAGATGTAGAAGTAAACAAGTTAGCTTCTATAACAAAGATACCTGAAGATGAAGCTTCTGCAAGCTTCTTCTTCTTTTGATCTTCCAGGTAGAGTTTGCAGTTTCTGCGCCAATGCCCAATGGCATGGCAGAAATGACACTCTCCCTTCTCAGCCTTAGACTTAGGCTCGGCGGCAACAATTACCGTCTTGCCCTTGCCTTTCTTGCTCTTGGAACGCTTCCTGTTGTTGGAACTCTTTCCAACCACTAGGACACTTTTCTCGACTTTGATGTTCTGCTCGGCCGATCGCAACATCCCATGTAGCTCGGTCAAGTCCTTCTCCATCCCATGCATGTTATAGTTCATGACAAACTGGTCAAAACT
>NW_010965082.1:140551-141724 GCF_000463585.1 Tarenaya hassleriana
GACCCGTGTTGTTCTCGCCTGGTCCGCCGGACCAACTCTTGGTCCGGGGCTGACCAGCGAGAACTTTGGTCCTCCTGACCAAACATGCGGTCCGGAGTCTGATCTGTCTGCTGGTCCGGCTGACCAACTCTTGGTCCGGCTGACCGCGGACAAATCAGATTCGGAACAGATTTTTCGACTGACCAACTCTTAGTCAGCCGGACCAGGTCTGGACAGATGACCGCGGACCGAGCTTCCGGACTTCCCGAACTGACCAAACTTGGTCCGGGGCTGACCAAACTTGGTCAGCTCCGGACCAACGCACTGAAAACTCCTTTTCATGCTCGTTTCGGTCAAATCTCGTTTCCATTCTTCGTATTCTTCACGTATAAGTCCATCCCTATTGGTGTGTGACTCTGTAGGCCCATTCTAAGTGGTAGTGACTTTAGGAACTTTTCCCGAACCACAAGTCATGGTTAGCCTCTAGCAAGACGCCATGACCACCCATCTAGAATTGAGTTAGAGGTGATCTAACCAAGGCATTAACAGCTCGAATTCTGATCCTTTGTCTCACGATATCATAAGTTGAACAAGGGCATGATTTGAGCCACCCTTCAAGTTCAACTGCTTTCTCGTCTTGGCAAATCGACTAATAAAATAGATGCAACTTCATCTATAGCGTGGCCACACGTTTTCATAGTCCGACTTCCACGAGAGGGCCCAGCGATATCTCTCCTGTTAAAGAGGTGACAAGTCCCATATTGCATGTCTACTATCTCCATATGATTCGTGAACGTATCTGATCAACGCCGTTATAATCATCCGGTTAAAGACGACGTTTGACGCAGTCAAGACACGCCACTCCTCACATCAGATACTCTAGACATCTCAGGTATGAGGATCCATAAACGAACCGCTGTATGAGATTCAAGTCATGACTCTGTCCATGTGACAATCTCATGCGGGTCATCCAGTCACTCGTACACAACGAGTACCCATGATTGTGACATGCATTCAATGCATCGATCACACCTCATGCTAGTCTTAATTCAACATTGTTCCCACAATATTGACTGACTAGGGAGTTTAGAATCATTCGCTAATGATTCAAGGATGCCGAAATATAACAAACATGCCAATCATATAACGGGAATGTAACGCATTCATAAATAAATGAATCAATACAAAGTCAAA
>NW_010965082.1:141796-142254 GCF_000463585.1 Tarenaya hassleriana
TATAACAAACATGCTAATCGTATAACGGATAAATAATGCATTCATAAATCAATGAATCAATACAAAGTAAAATGTCATATCATGGATCATCCTATAGCATTACAACCAACATATACACATACATAAATACTCATACACATATACATTTCACAAAAACATACACATACACATAAACACACACATATACACATATATTCATATACACATACAATCACATATACATACACATACATATTCACATTCACATATATACACATACACATACATAAACACACACACATACACATTCACACATACATACACATTCACTTACACACATATATAAACACACACATATACATTCACACATATATATACACATTCACACACAAACATACATACATACATACATACATACATACATACATACATACATACATACATACATACATACATACATACATACATACATACATACA
>NW_010965082.1:143623-169792 GCF_000463585.1 Tarenaya hassleriana
TCGATTATGCAATCCCAATCCCGAAGCTCCCACTCAATCAAACATATCTTCATTAAGTTACATGCATTGATTCACTATGGACCATCCATAAGAAGGAATCATGTTATTCTGAATCACAGTTGATCGGTTTTAAGCAACGATTGCTCAAACCAGATCCCGAAACGCAAAATCTAATTGTGGTGAAGTGTCGAGACCTAGACCGATCGGTCTAGGCCTAGACCGATCGGTCTACACGTTCGGTCTTCGGGTCACGTTCGGTCCAGACCGTTCGCTCCGGATTGGTCTAGACCGATCGGTCTTGGTCCAGACCGATCGGTCTACACACGCAGACCGTTCAGTCCGGACCTGTCGGTCCAACCGACTTGCGAAACCCTAGACCGATCGGTCCAGAGGACCAGACCGATCGGTCCAGGCGAAAACGTGATCAGATCTCGTTTTCGTCGTTTCTGCCCCGTTTCAGACCCGAATTCGACCCTGTTTTCGCCTGCGAACTCAGAATTCGAAGCTCTTGCACACTATGCAAAATGAACAGGAAATCTACTCTAGATCCATAATCAAATCATGCATAGCATCAAAGCAAACACAGATTCAAACAATTCAAATCCTATAACGTGCGTGATCGAGTTCTAACAAAAATCATGCAGAGCAACCAGGCTCTGATACCACTGTTGGGTTTTCCTGGGATCTCAAAAGCGAATCTAATTCCTAAGAGATCGGATCTAGGGTTTGCGCAGCGGATGAAAAACAAAAATTTTGATGAAACCCTAAAACCTATCATGCATGATCTTGTAGAAACGTTAGAACGCTTACCTCAATCGATCTGGGGCCTGTATCAATTGATGTGTTCGTCCGATCACTGTAGGCAGGAAGAATACCTTGCCCTCTACACGTATCCACACGGCGGAAAGGATTCCAACGGTTGGAACTTGTCTGCTAGGACTGAAGAACGTGTTCTTCCTTGCGCAAGGGTTTCAAGGATCTTTCTCTTAGCTTTTTCACTCTCCAAACCTCTCCCTAGGGTCTGAAATTCGTGCCAAAAGAGTTGGTTGGCATTCCCCAAAGTTAATTCCCCTTAAAACCCTAATTAGAGCGAGTTTAGTAAATTCTGACGTCTGGACCGATCGGTCCAGACCTGGACCGATCGGTCTGGAGCTTTTTAATGTCTGGACCGATCGGTCTGGAACAATTTCCTGACCTACACGTTACCTCTGGACCGACCGGTCTACGTCTAGACCGATCGGTCTGGGTTAGCTGGACCGATCAGTCCAGCCCTTCTGGACCGGTCGGTCTAGCCTCCGCTCCACCGGAATTTTCTCGTCTCTTGCTCATCTGATATAGTAGTATAACCCGAAATCTTTTATTTCGGTTACACAAGTCATAGGCGGTCTCTAGCAAGACACTATGACTACCTATCTCGAATAGAGTTTGTTCGTGATCCTACGAACGCCAATGATGATTCCATTTGACGATCCTTTTGTATCACGATATCATATGTCGAATATAAGGCATGGACAAGCCACCTTATCTGATTCGACTGCTTTCTCGTTCATTGAGTTCGACTGTCTGAAATAGACGACGTTCGTCTATAGTGCGGCCACACATTTCTACAGTCTCGCTCACACGAGGGGCCCAGCGATATCTCTCTCTTTTACGAGAGGTACAAATCCCGTCTTGACTATCTACAATCCAGCACATGATTCGTTTCGTACCTGATACACGCCTTTATAGTCCTCCTGTTACGCAGGACGTTTGACGTAATCAAAGTACGCAACTCCTCATGTTGGATTCCGTAGATATCTCAGGTCTTAGGATCAAATCATGGAACCGTCATATGAGATTCAAGTCATGACGCTAGTCCATGTGACAATCTCATGCGGGTCAATCCAGTATTTCGTTCTCCAACGAATACCTATGATTGTGATCGTATCCAATACCTATGAACATTTATATGATCATCAATCACACATCATACTAGTCTTATTATGTCGTTATTCCCATAACGACACAAGACTAGGGAGTTTAGTATTGTTCATAACAATACATGGATTTCATAACACATCTAGTATGCAAGAACATGTAATGAATCAAATACTCTCATAAACCATAGAAAGTATCAATACATCAAATGTATCTAAATAAAGCTCATAAACAGTACATCATAGAGCACTAAACCAACAGCATCATCATGTACGGGTTTTGTATTTGGATTTGGATTTGGGACAATGACCCCACACTTTTATGGTTGTGTTTAAATATTATTTCGGATGTGTATTGTTTTTAAAACAAACGGTTGCAATGTTTTTAATTTCCGATGCGTATACTTGTGGTAAAAATGTTTTAAAATTCTCGTAATTTTTATTATGATATTTTATTAGATTTTTGTTCATTTGGCGCATCCTGTTCGTGAGAAATGGGATACGAGTGTCACACTGGTTGGTTCCATGCCTTTTGTTCAACAAATGATATCATGTGACAAAAGGATCATTGTTTGAGTTATTCTCGACTTTGGTTTATATCATCTCTAATTCTATCCATTATGAGTAATTATAACGTCTTGTTAGAGACCAATTATGAATTGTTAATCGAAATTGGATTTCGGATTTTGTTGTTACGTTGGATGAGCTTATAGGGTTATATACAATAGGAATAAACGAATACATGTGAAAATCAGATAGAGGGAAAATTCGGTTTTCTCAGGGACCTGGGCCGATCAAGATCAGATTTGAACTAGCTAGTTCAGATCTGACTTGAATTTGGGCTTGGTTTGGCTCGAACTGGGCTTCAGGGTCAGATTGGATAGAAAGCATGTTTGACCTAGGTCGGTTCGGACCTGACCAAGTTTTGAAAAAATATATTTTCCCACTTTGATTAGGGTTTTGAATAATCTATAAAAGGATAATGTATCCTATGATTTTTGGCACGTTTTCTTCAAGTTTAGAATTGGATTTTTAAGTTTTGAAAAGAATCTCAAGCCTCTTAGAAAATTTTAGGAGAGAATCTATTCTCAATTGTCCCCCAAGCAAGTTCTAAAGGTTGAATTTCATCCCGCGTGTGGATACTTGAAGAGGGTATTGAGACATTTCAATACATAGTGGTGAACAAAATTCAAAGAAATAACAAACCTCGAATCACTTGGCGAATAATCTCGGAGATTCCAATTTAGTATTCTCTTTGCGAAAACTATGACATGCACGCTCCTATATTGAGTTGAAAAAAATTTTGTTTTACCTTTAATTGGATGAATCTTAGAACTTGGATCCCTATACGATTGTGAATCGTATGTTCGGAATGACAGAAAATCTAACATCTCTATTACAAATGACCTTTTTCATATAAACCTGAATTAGATTTAGAGTTTTCTAAAGGTAAATAATAAATACAAACTTTAAATATATTATGAAAAGTTTTTCGTCTAGGGTGAATCTCAAAACTTATTCTCCCTTAATTATTACAAAAAGATACTCCAATATATTGAAGTATAAGTGAAGGTATAAAATGGATCGGTCCAACTTGAACCGGTCCATCCCATCTTCATTTCAATTTTTTGAACCCAATATATCTAACATGATCTGTTTTTTAACTAGTCGAAAAATATTTGACTAAATTTGATATTTTTAGATTACGAATCAAACAAACCGATTCACGAATCAAATATTTAATTGAAAGATACAATTTAATTTTTATTAATCATATATATATATAATACATTAAATGTTTCAAAATTGGATAGAAGAAGTGAGATTATAATAATAAATATTAAATATAATAAAAAGATTTAAAAATATCTTAAAAATAAAAAAATAAAAAAATCGTAGAATTAATTCACGATTAGTTTGATTCATGATGAATTAACTCATTCAATCCATTTTTTTCAAACTCAAATTTATTAAATCCAACTCGATAAAATATAGATTGGACGACTAATAGGATCCATTTTGAGACCTTTGAATATAAGACACATTCGACCAAACCCTAAAAGCCGCACCACGTGTCCTTCTCTCTCTCTCCCGCAGCCTCTTTGGAAAAATCCAAGTTGGATTTTTAACTGAAACTGATTAGATTCACCTACTAATTAGGCACATGTTTCATGTTTTTAAAACGCAGCGTTTAAGCCCTCTCTATCAAACCCCCCTCTCCCTTCCCTCTCCATCTCCAAAACCCTCTGTTTTTCGGATCAGAAAACGTTCCTTCTTGTTCCGACAATGGCGGCGACGTTGTACAAGTCCTGTCTCCTTAAACCCAAGTCCCCCACCACCAATCAACTCAACCCTCCTCTCCGCCTTCGTCTTCCCACCCCGTCAAGTGGGTTTCGATTTCAATACCCGAGTGTTATTCGATCGAGTTTTTTATATATAATTTGGGTTTTTTTTTTTTGCTGTTGGTGTTTCTCTTACAATAGGAGTTTCGGTTTTCGGAAAAAGGCGTGGAGATGTTGCCGCGAAAGCTTCGATTGAAATGGCGGAATCGAACTCGAGGCCTTCCGTTGTCGTCAATTCCAGTAAGAAGAACAGCCCCATTATCGTCATCGATAATTACGACAGCTTCACCTACAATCTCTGCCAGGTTCTTTTCAAAAATTTGAGACTATCTTGTGTCATAATTTCGGATTTGTTCTCCATGTTCAATCTGTTTGATTCTGTCCCGTCGAATTTCTGTGGTGAAACTTGTTTAAATCATCCCTGCGTTTGTTGTTCATATTTGATTTGTAAGATTCTGTTCTATTGAATCTGTGTGAAAACATCAGCTGAAATGACCGTTTAGATCGAGAACAAGAATTGACCCGACCCACGACCCAAAACAAAATGGTTCAGCCATCAATCCGTTATTTCCGCCATGGAAAAGAACCTGAATCTGAACCTGAGTCGTAATGTGTGTGAATCTGATCATCTTTGAGTCTTTAAATTTGTGCAAGTCTGTAACTTTATTGGATATTCACGAGTCATATGATCTCTTCTTCTTCATTATAAACTTTTCATTGCTGATTCGTGAACCACGATGTTTTTCATGTGATACATACTTCTCATGACAAAAGTTCTTTACCTCTGATTGTTTCCTCAGTATATGGGCGAGCTGGGATGCCATTTTGAAGTTTACCGAAATGACGAGCTTACAGTTGAGGAGTTGAAAAGGTAAGAAAGTGTTTACTGTTTACATACTGCCCTGATCGTTTTGACATAATCTTGTGAAATGTGGTGTTGATTATTTTGATTATCTATTCGCCAGCAAAAATCCGAGAGGGGTGCTAATTTCTCCTGGACCTGGTAAAGATTCAATCTTTGTAATCCGTTTTGTTGTGTTTTCCGGCCGTAATAGCACATAATATAATCATAGCATTGAGACTAATTGGTATACAATGCACATGTGTATGCATAGGCACACCGCAAGATTCCGGGATTTCTTTGCAAACTGTTTTGGAACTCGGACCAATTGTTCCATTATTTGGTGTATGCATGGGTTTGCAGTGTATCGGAGAGGCATTTGGAGGTTAGCATGACTACAAAGATCCTTACTTGCTTCCAGCTCTGGACCTTTTGTATAGCTCTTGAGCAAGACGGGCTTGGAGATTGTTACACAACTTTTGTGGTAAACTTGACTTTTGCAGGGAAGATCGTGAGATCCCCATTTGGTGTAATGCACGGGAAAAGTTCAATGGTTTATCATGATGAGAAAGGGGAAGATGGATTGTTCTCTGGATTATCAAAGTATGCAGTTTTCTTTCTGTTCTTATTCGACTTCTATTGTATTTTAACAAACCCACATATCATATTTTTCGCCATCTATGGCCACAGTGAAAATCACTTCTCCACTAGAATTTGCAGCCAAGTTGAAACATTTTTTCTCTGTTCTCTTTCCAGCCCTTTCCTTGTAGGAAGATATCACAGCCTTGTGATAGAGAAGGACTCGTTTCCTCACGAAGAGCTCGAAATTACAGCGGAGACAGAGGATGGGTTGGTTATGGCAGCCCGTCACAAGAAGTACAAGCATATTCAGGTATGTTATTTACATCCCCCGGGGCGAAAAGACAGCATTTTTTTCCCCGAGTTTTTTCGTTTGTTTCTTGAAAACATGTGGTCTGTGGTGTTATGACAGGGAGTTCAGTTCCATCCGGAGAGTATCATAACAACCGAAGGCAAGACCATTGTTCGCAACTTCATCAAACTTGTAGAGAGAAAGGAGGCTGAGACAGTCATGTAGAGGAGCTGCTTTCTGCCTCGTTCTTTTTCTATACAATCAATATATATACATTTCTAGTTTTAAGGATGATTCTTGTCATCTTTGTTACATTAAAATAAAGCCATCAAGTATTTCTTCTCATGGACCCTGAAAATATTCGTTGCTTATGTCAATGCTTATGTCATCATGTCTCCTCCGATATATATATATATACACACACATGAGTGTATACTCACTTGTGTATCAGAAATCACATTCATATTACTCAACAAATTCGACGTGTTTGAAAATCTTGGCAACACAAAATCTGCCCCAAATGGTTTACCAGAAACAGTGGAACCAGGCGCATTTTGTGAAGAGAGGAGGACTACTGCTAAAATACGCATAAAGGTTGACGCGCGCTTATCAGGGGATGCGACTCGTCTTGTGTCGAACGTACTCCCCGGGTGGATTCACATTAGTGATCGAGAGATCTCGGCCATTGAAAAAGGCCCAATATGGCCTAATTGGGACATTGTTATGCTTGTTGGGCCCATGATGATAAAGACGCACGGTACAACTCAACAAAAGTGATTCTTTCCCATTAGCTTTAGTTTATTATCCAATAATTACCAATCGATAATTATATTATACTCGAATCGATTGCGTTTCGGTTCAGTTTTGTTTCTATTTTTATTAAAAAATTTAGATTTTTTTTAAAAAATTCGGATTTCAGTTTTTTAAAATTTCGATTCGATTCGGTTCGTTTCTAAAAATTTCGTTTTTTCTAAAATTAATACTATTTGAAAATTTTGAATTAAAATAAAAAAAAAAATTTATTTTAAAAAAAAAATATTTTATTTTTCTATTCGGTTGATTTGTTTCGCCATCCCCATAAAAAAGTGTCGGACAAACCAGTGTTAAGCACTACCGGATATGGTCCGAATGGGTTTATAATTTATATTATCTAATAAAGTTATGTAGTCCGCGAAGCTTTTATTGTATTACACTACCCAAAAAAAAAAAAAAACGGAGAAGAACGTAAGTGCCTCTGCAAATTTGTCCTTTGTGTGTGCGTGTGGATCGAGAAAACCCTAGATTGTTGTCGAGTATCGGCTTCCTTGGAAGGAGAGAAATTGACGATGTCTTCGTCTGAATCCGGGACCGTGTCCGATTCCAACGTGCCGCTCCTCCGCCCGCGCCGCGGCGGCGGAGGGGCTGCATCTCGCCGGCCGGAGATTTTGGGAGTGCTGTTAGGGCGAGCGACGGGTAGGCGAGGGGCTTCGATGCTGGTGAGGGAAACGGCGGCGCGTGAGCTAGAGGAGCGGCGGGCCGATTGGGGGTACTCGAAGCCGGTGGTGGCTCTGGACATGCTCTGGAACACGGCTTTTGTTATTATCGCGGTGGTGATGATGTTCTGTTCGAAGGAGGAGAGGCCGAACACGCCGATCAGGCTTTGGATCTGCGGATACGCGCTTCAGTGTTTGGTTCATGTGGTTCTGGTGTTCATGGAGTTTAGGAAGAGGAGTGTGGGCCGGAGAGCTGGGGATTTGGAGGCTGGTGAAGCTCCTGTCAATGAGCATGTCAACGACAGTGAGGATGAGGTTGAGGATGGTGGTGAGAGGAACATTAGGTTAGTTCCTGTTTGTGAACCTCTCTTTTATCATTGCATAGCTTGATTGGAACAAGTTTTGTTTAGCAATTTGATTGTTTCTTGGAAATTGGAATCGTAGGATGCCACTATCTCAAATGTAGCTTCCGAGGACTAGTTTTGCATTTTTGTTTAGCAATTCGATTTGTTTTTTGACAACTTTTTTTGAAGTTAGGGCTGATTAGTAGTAGTAGTAGTAATAGGTGGAGTGGCCAGAAAAGGTTCTGTTTTTCCTTCCAAGAATGAGATTCTTTTTTTTGGGCTCAAAGGATTTGGTTAAACTAGAAATGAAATAGTCATGATCTTTTTGTTTGTTTGTTTCTTTTTGCAGCAGGCTCTTTTTGTGTGTTTTTACTTCCTTGAATGAGTCTTGTGTTTGGTGGTTCATGTTGTTGCTAGAGTTGCTCTTTGCTAGTTTTCTTGAAGTCAGTTCGACTCGAGATTATGTATTGACCGGGATATGTGTCTGCATTCTTGCTTCCTATTGTCTTAACCACGTTGCTATTAGTCTACCTATCACCTAGAGATGAATGGGTGATGTTTGTTTTTTAAACTTTGATTCTTCCTAAAAAAATCTCCAAAACGTGATGTGTGGGTATTGTCAGAATACTCGTATGCCTTTCTCGACATCAATATTGCCTTAATCCCAAGTTTATTTGGGGTCGACCGCGTGAATTCTTCGTTTTCACAAAAATTTTGTGCATGGCTTCGATTTGCTTCCTAAACCAGTTGAATATGATTCCATCTCTGTTGCAAACATTAAGTGCTTTTTCTTAGTTAAAACTTTTCTGAGGTTGTATTTCGGACTTTTTCAATCGAAAAGTGGGTTAAAATTGAAATTTTTTTTTTTTTTTTTCGTGGGGTACACTGAAATAGATGCGACTCAAGTGGTTATTTGGATGATTTTCCCGCCTCGGTAAATGCTGGGTGACGTCATTATTTATTTATTTTAGAAAGTATTTTCTTTGCAATGACAACATCAACCGACTTTGTTTCGGCCCAGTTTGATAACGGCCCATATCGATCTTTTCCGACCCATTTTATATTTATAAGCCCAACACCCGCGCACCGTATGTCATCTACATTTCTATATAACTTTTAAAATTAATAAAATAACTAACCTTTTAAAAACTATTAATTTTCAAATTGAGAATTTAATATTTTTATTTCCATTTTTAATATATTGATTAAAGATTATCCTTTCCATAAATAAGTTGAAACTAAATTTTATATGATATTATCTAAAAAAAATGGTTTTATATGGATAAAACAAGGCAAATAATTCATATAAATAAATTATATTATATTATTATAGTTAAAATGAAACTAATTTATAGGGAGTTCATCAGTCACGACGGTATGGAAACCTACAAAAAAAAAATAGGTACATGTCATGTGAGACGCTGACTAGAGAATCTTTCTATCACTTTCGACTTTTTCTATTTAACTACGACCGAATTTAATGACACAATTCAATTACAAATGAAATAATTTAATTACTTATTGTATAGTTAGAAGTGAAAACTCGAAAATAGTTCATGAGCACTCCATTCATATTTGAATAAAGAGACAAGACATATATAAATTAAGTATAATATTTATCTGCAATCACATTCGTCGTGAGAAATACGGCACTTAGTGTGTGTAATATATACACACACATATATAATATATATATATATATATGAGGAGGTGGTGGAGATTTGTAAACGTATTGTTTAGGATGAGGCTTGTATTTAGGACCGTCTCTTCTGTATTTTAGAGGAGACGGTGGTGATTTGTAGTAGTAAGGAGATTGGTTTTTGTGAGATGGAGACGAGTATGTTGTTGTTGGTGGCGGTGGAGAAGCGTAGACGTACGGTTCATAAGAGGCCACAGCCACTGCCACCGCGCTAAACACCAACGCGTATGCCATGAGAGCCATTGTTGGCGTTCCCATTCTCATTCTCTTTCTTTTCTTGATTTCTTGATTTGCTTTTGCATCTCTTTATATACTATTCTTTTTTATTTTTATAATTCGATATATAGTTTTATTACAACCTGCATCATTCGTGGTTTGGCACTCTCTCATTGCATGTGCCCGACGTGCTTGGCGTGTTGCCCTTTCAATTTTCAGTGTCTCTCTTGTACGTACTCTCTTTGAAATGTTCTAAAGATTCTCATATGATTTTGTTGGCACGATTTGTCTTAATTTGATTTATTTCTTTTTATAATAAATAGAAACAAAAGTAGTCCAAAGATATTAAAAAAAAACGTCTTGCCACGTCAGATTAATGAAGATAAAAGAAGATTCACATTTTCCGTTTTTTTAACTCCAAAGACACAAGTAGCCAAAAGATTGCTCCAACAAATACTAGGAGGAGATTCTCTCTTATTAATTACTTGATTACAGATTAATAATCATATAACGGCTTCTGCTTTGTATCACGCATATCACCATTAAAATCAGTAAAGATGCAAAAACAGAAAATTAATCATTTTATAATAAAAAAATATTAAAATAATAAACTATAATTTCTTATAAACTATATTAGATATTCATATATATAAATTATGATTATCTATGAAATATAATTGTCAAACGAACTTAACTATATTAATTGTTCACTTGAACAATATATGTGGAGCAAACATCAAGTCGTATATATGTCCACTTTCGAAAATAAATTTTGTTATACTGAATGCATAATTAATTCGTAATGGGATTAGAAAGTAGAGAAGACGTTAAAACGTTTTATTAAGGATGAGTGCAAGTTACATTATTTTGCTTCTAACCTCAGCATACATGCACCCACTCACACGATTAGGTGTGACGACTCAACTCCACGCCGAATTCAAAACCCTTGAAACATGCATGCATGCACGTACGTGCCGGTTTCAGGTTTAGTAAGGGGTAGCCTGGAACTGGCATTGTCCGACAGGGATGTTGCAGATGTTGGGCAAGTTCCTAGCAGCTTGGAACATCTGTCTCACCTGCTGTGGCTGGTGCTGTCCCTGGTACCTCACCTGTTGAGCCGCGTGCCTTATCACTGGGCACACGCACATGCGGTCAACTTGACGCAGCTCGTTGCAGCACTGTCGGAGGGCTGGCGTCCTCTGGTTCACGTCGTCGTCTTCAGTCACGAGCTCGATGTCATCATCGGCCGAGCCACCGCCGCGTTGGGCACGTCGGCGGATCCATTGTTGGCAAGCCCTGAGCTGCTGTTGCTGCTGGAACTCCCTCTGGCAGCGTCCTTCTCAACTAGGATTTAAAATCTTTGAACAATTGCATCACCGTAAATAACTCAATGTTAGTTTCATAAATAATTATCAATTTAATGGTATTTTAATAATTTATTCGAGCATTCGTAGAGGAAAAACTCAAATTCGAAAGTGATTACAAGCATTTTTTGTTTTACAGATTTTAACTCGAATCTAGGTTATTCCTGTTGTTAATTGATAAATATCAGTTTTTGCATGATATTTTTTTTATAGTTTTAAATGCATTTGCCCTACATTATGTAAAAATTAGGTTTTATATGATATTATAGACAACAATATCGTTTTCTTTATTTTTTGATGAAAATTTAGCAATTTTAGCGCAATTGAACGAAAAAGAAACAAAAATGGCATTTGCGGAGCTTAATCAAACCAAATCGAATATCACGGGATGTGCAGAACGAGAATTGGGCAAAGAATAGATAAGAACAATCCTATATATCGAAAATGTAATGTATTAATAAATCAATGAATCAATATAAAGTCTAAATGTTATATCATCGATATCCAAGAGCATCACAACATACAAATCTCACGCGGATCATCCAATCTCTTGTCTCAAAAAATTATCTATGATCTTGATATGAATAAGCATGATCATCCATCATACTTTATGCTAATTTTAATTCATTATCGTTCCTACGACAACATTCGGACAATAAAATTAGGATTGTTCAAAACAACCTTAAATTTTATTATGGAAGAACTGTCTTAAAAAACTTTTACCTTTCTCATGTCAACGATTAAATGCAATACTATTTTCTAAACAAATAAACTCTAAACTAATTCTATTTAACCTATAAATTATCCTACTTTCAAATTATTAACCAATATATCCTCATTTTATAACAATAATGATGAAGTGATGACATGACATTAACAAATTTGTCAAATCCTGCACATATAAGATTAATATATCACGTCATTACTAATAAAATATTTAAAAATTAATAAAAAATAAAAACTAAAAAAATAATAATAACAATAAAAATAGAAAATAATTAAAAATATAATACATATCTTGTTGGGATTCATTATAGGTTCCTAACATGCGATCACATCGATTTAAAGTTTAGTTTCTAGGTTTTACGCAGCAGAAGAATATATCTAACCCTAGTCAAACGTCATACAAACCAAACGTATAAACCCAAAATAACGTGTATTTTCTAAACAAATAAACTCAAAATAAAAGTATCAATCGATCTAGGGCCTCTATTAATCACCAAGAGTTGAAGGTACAACTCCTTTACATGTATCCACACTGGTGGAAAGGATTCCAAACGGTTTAGAACGAATCTGCTAGGATTTTATGAAGACAGATCGATGTCCAGGATATGGAATCGCTATTCTGGGGTTTAGAACTCAAGAGAACTCTTCTCTTTTGCTCTTAGAAGTGTCTTGGATGTCTGATCTTCGAATACCTAGGGTTTGGGGCGGCTCCCATGTTAAATAGAGTTGTCAAAACCCTAAAACGTGAAAAGGAAGTTTTCCCGAGACCTGGACCGACCGGTCTAGATTCTGGACCGGTCGATATGGACTCTCAAGTTGGGCTGATTGGTCTTGAGCCACAGAAAGGATGAATCGACCGGTCTAAGTATTGGACCGGTCAGTCTGTCTGTCTGGAACGTTTCCAGCTTTCGACGCTCGTTCTGTCATCCCGTTATCCTTTCTCGCATTCCTCTTCCCACATATAGCCCATCTCTAATGGTGTGTGATCCTGTGGGCCTATTCGCAGTGGCAATGGCTTCGGAGAACTTTCTCGAACTATCTGGTAAGCCTCTAGCAAGATACCATGACCATCCACCTTGAATTGAGTTAGAGGTGATCTAACCAAGACAAACAACTCGAGTTCTGATCCTTTGTCTCGCGATATCATGTGTTGAACAAGGGTATGGAGCCAGCCACCCTTCAAGTTCAACCGCTTTCTCGTCTTAGAAAATCGACTGATGAATAGATGCAACTTCATCTATAGTATGATTACGCGATTTCACAATCTGATTTCCACGAGGAACCCACTGATATCTCTCCCGTTGAGGAGGTGACAAGTCTCATATTGCATGTATACTATCTGTATATGATTTGTGAACGTATCTGAGCAACGCCATTATAATCATCCGGTTAAAGACAACGTTTGATGCAGTCAAGACACGACACTCCTCATATCAAATACTCTAGACATATCAGGTCTGAAGATCTAAGAACGAACCGCTACATGAGATTCAAGTCATGACTAGTGTCCATGTGACAATCTCATGCGGGTCATCCGGTCAGTCGGCCCCAACGACAACGAGCATCAATATTGCCTTAATCCCAAGTTTATTTGGGGTCGACCGCGTGAATTCTTCGTTTTCACACATTGTTGTTTGAAGTTACAGCTTCTGAAATTTACAACAATTTCAAGTCATTTTAATGACTCGTTCCCAAATAAGTCTAGGTCTACCCCTCTCTTTTTCTTTCCATCTCATTTCTATGTTCTCCACTTTTCTAACCGGAACATCTATTGGTCTATGTTGTACATGTCCAACTATATTAAACGTTCCTCTCATAACTTTTCTTCTATACCAATTATTCCTATTTTATCTGTAATACTCTCATTTCTAATTCTATCCATTCTTCTGTGTCCGTACATCCGTCGCAACATCCTCATCTCGGCTATACTCATTTTGGACACGATGTTGTCTTTTCTTCGCCAACATTCGCTATCATCCATCAATACGGGTCTTATGGCGGTACGGTAGAATTTTTCTTTCAACCGATTGAGAATCTTACGATCGCAAATAACCCCCATAGTTTGTCTCCATTTCATCCATCCAGCTTTTATCCTATAATTAACATCTTCATCGCAATCTCATCCTCTTGTTGTTTGTATAATCTCTTAAAACTACATTTTACTGGCAAAGTATGAAGAAGGTCGATACCCGAATATTCACCCGGTTATCAAAGTTGATTACTTACCGCAGTCATGATTGAAATGTATGGAGTCCAAACTTAATGGCGCAATCTAGATGATTGTACTCCTTCTATCTATTTGTGTTGCTTTCTTCTTCAGTTTCCCTCGGTCAGTTATGACATTGTTTTGTTTTCTAATGATTTGATGATAAATTTCTCAGCATGACCAAGAGATGTGAATCACTGAATACCATGGTATCATTCGTCTGGTGGATTGTTGGCTTCTACTGGGTTGTATCTGGTGGCGATATTCTTCTGCAAAGTGCTCCTCGTTTATACTGGTAACGGGTTAATCTTGTCAATGCTTTTGCAGATTCTCTTTGCTGAATACCCTGCTTATCTGATATCAGTGCTAATGCTCACTCTTTTTCTCTTTTCTCTTTTCCCGGTGTACCCGAAATGGCTAACGGCATGCAGGTTGGCCGTCGTTTTCCTGGCATTTGACGTGTTCTTCGCCATCTTTTGTGTTGCACTGGCATGTCTCATTGGAATTGCCCTATGTTGCTGCCTCCCATGTATTATCGCACTCCTTTATGCCGTTGTTGGGCAGGTATCAGCTAAACACAAACGTCTATTACAAAATACGAATTTCTCTAGGAGAAGCATTATTTGTGTTTTTGTTTTGTTTTAAACCGTATGATAATACAGGAAGGTGCATCGGAAGCAGATCTCAGCATCCTACCCAAGTACAGGTTTTTGATGCAGAACGATGACGAAAAGCCCAGTGCCAGCGGCGGGAAAATGGTGCCTCTTGACACGGGCAGTGGATATTTATCAAACGAACGCGTGCTTTTGCCTGAGGATGCAGTAAGTTTAGCTCTTGTCACTGCCAACTGATCTAGTTTTGATATTATCTTGTCTTAATATATATATATATTTATCCTTTCAGGAATGCTGTATATGTCTGAGCTCGTATGAAGACGGGGTTGAGCTCATCACCCTCCCTTGCAACCACCACTTCCACTCAACGTGTATCGTGAAGTGGCTCAAAATGAACGCCACATGCCCGCTTTGCAAGTACAACATCCTCAAAGGTAATAATGACCAGGAATGATATATATATATATATGTAGAGAGAGAGAGAAGAGGGACATTATCAGAAGTTGATCCTCTGAATCTATAAGTTGCCTCTTGTCGTGTGTACATAAGGATAATAGAGGAATGGAGATAGCGTAGAAACAAGAGTTCCGGTTTGGGAATTTTTTTTCTTTGTCAAAATGGCCGACACGAGAGTGGCGATACAAGCTGCGAGAAGTATTTATAAGGTCAAATTGCAAGTTTAGGACTGTATCTTAGGTGGGTCTTATTTGCAGGTACTCGAAGGAAAGTAAAATTACCTTTTTATCCCTAAGTTTAAAATACAAATTTAGAATTGTAAATTGAAATCCCCAAAAATTTCGAGTTTAGATTCGGTTAATTCGAAAATTTTGGCTATTCAATTATACATATTTTGAAAAAAAAAAATCAAAGTTTTGTTATTACACAATTTTTGGGTATCTAACCAAAATCTTTGAGGTCGGGTAATATCTTCTGAGACCATAGGCATTTAGGTTGAGTTTGGTAACCCAAAAAACTTCGGATATCCGATGTGTGTTCGTTCTTACCGAACAATGAATTACGAAGGCCTCAAGTTGGGCATAGTATTTTTTGGCAAGAATGGATCCTAAGGGACATTGAAAAGAGGCCAAATATCTAACCTTAAATGCCACATTGAAAATCTCAAGTTGAGAATAGTGTTTTCGACCATTGATGGTAGACCGAATGGGATCCAAGGGCCATTGAAATGTGGTTATCTAAGCTTAAATGCCACAATGAGGACGACGGAAAAGCTCGAGTCATCGTCGTCGCCTCGTGCTAGGAGAAGGGCAATTATATCTTTCGAGATCTTAGAATGATATGGTTCGTTATCCGATCGGAGAGATGGATTCATAATAACTGGAATGTGAGCTCAACTAGGATTTAAAATCTTTGAACAATTGCATCACCGTAAATAACTCAATGTTAGTTTCATAAATAATTATCAATTTAATGGTATTTTAATAATTTATTCGAGCATTCGTAGAGGAAAAACTCAAATTCGAAAGTGATTACAAGCATTTTTTGTTTTACAGATTTTAACTCGAATCTAGGTTATTCCTGTTGTTAATTGATAAATATCAGTTTTGCATGATATTTTTTTTAATTAATATTAGTCTTAGTGGATAATGATGGGAAACACCGAAACGGAACCCCTCCGTTACATTATTGTATTTACTCATATCTTTATATAAAACTATTCACATATAGTCTTATAAAAACTTTTTAATTAAATAACAATAAAATTTAGTAATATACTTAACAAATTTTATAGTTTTAGAATTTAATTTGTAATCAAGTCTTTTTTTCAAATATAATTGTTTTCAAATTGCAAGTTTATAAAAGTTTTTTTCATAATTATATTTTCAAACTTATCTATTGTTATTTTATAAATGAATAAATCTAGTATAATATAACAATACATATTTATTTTGGTTCATCACTTATTGGCTTCATCACTTCATTATTTTTAAAAGTTTTTCTTTAATTTTTAAAATTTTATTTTAGACTAATCATTTTATATTTTAAAAGTTACTCATTTAATTCTATCATAATTTATTTATAACCAATCAAAATTTAAGAAACTTCCACATAGGATGCTTAGGTGGCTTCACCAAATCTCTTTAAACTTCTTTATTAATATATATAGATTTATAGTCTCTAATCTATATATCGGTTAGCTTCATAAATTCACCTCAATGTTTCAAACTTTCATCCCAATAAGTGAACTTGTCATATATAGTTATCAAATTGGAGTTTGCTTCCAAAAGTCTGGATTTTTATGGTAGACTTTGAATATTATTAAAATATATAATAACATTCTAATAATATTGTCGTATTGAAAAAACTTTTTTTTTTTAAATTTTATTGTCAACAGAGTGAAACTTTATTAACCGGATTAACCTTTACCAAAAAAAAAAAACTTTATTTCGAAATTTATTTCCCGACCCAAACAAAATCAAGGATGATGCCATTGCCTACCGATACGTAAAAGAATCAACTCTCCAACAACATATGATTTCATTTCACTTTTTCCACACCAAAGACCAAAACGGCAATACCCAAATAATTCACTCTCCGCAGTCATCAATCAAACAGTAGCTGAGAGAAAGTTTCGATTTTTTTTTTTCGCTCTCATTTTCTCGGCCGCCAAACAACAATCCGGGAAAAAAAAAGTTTCCATTTTTCTTAAGAGTTTCGTCTTCAATCTGCAAAACCCAGTTTTTATTTTCTCGGCTAACCAAACGTACATGGCGAGTGAAAGTGAAGCTCCTCGTCAGCTCCATGTTTTCTTCTTCCCCTTCATGGCGTATGGCCACATGATTCCGACTCTGGACATGGCGAAGCTTTTCGCAAGCAGAGGAATCAAATCGACGATCCTCATTACCCATCCCAACGTTCCAATCTTTCAGAAACCTGTCGAAGTTTTCAAGAACAAGAACCCTAATGCAGAAATCGGTATCCGGGTCCTGGATTTTCCTTGCACGGAGCTCGGATTACCCCAAGGATCCGATAACGCCGATTTCCTCGACTCTGCCGTCATCGAGGACATATTCCCTATCGTTCAGAAGCTTTTCTTCTCGACCAAGTTTCTCAAAAACCAGTTGGAGGATCTCATCGAAACATTCAGACCGGACTGTCTGGTCGCCGACATGTTCTTCCCCTGGGCCACGGAAGCTTCCAAGAAGTTTGGAGTGCCGAGACTTGTGTTCCACGGCACGTGCTACTTCTCTCTATGCGTTTCGTATTGCATCAGGCTCCATAAGCCACAGAAGAATGTCGCTTCGAGCTCTGAGCCTTTTGTGATCCCTCATCTTCCTGGTGACATTGTTATCACAGCAGATCAGGTCACGGATAATGACGAAGATGATGAGATGGGGGAGTTTATTACAGAGGTCAGGGACTCGGAGAAACTCCCCATGATTGTGATTTGCATCCAATGCATATGATCATTACCATGATCATCAATCACACTTCATGTAACGACCCGATGCCGCTACGGAATGATAGAGTTGTCTCCACACACCAACATGGAACCTTTAACCGTGTTGTGTCGTTACTAGCACACATCCCGGAAAATATTTCCCAGGAGATCACCCATCCTAAGACTACTCCAAAGCGAGCACGCTTATCTTGGAGTTCCCTCGAGATGGCTAACCGAAAAGGTAGATACATCTTATTGCTATGAGTAGTTCAATTAATTCCTTTAAGTTATCTTTGACTGTGTAGTCCCATACCTACACAACTCTCGGGTCCCTCTCATTCCGGTGCGTTCGATTCATCCCTGTACCCCCTACCAGAAGCTCGTTAGGAACTGCTCCTTGTCCATGCCTCTCGCACCAGCGATCACTCCCCGCCCTCCTACGGTATCCTAGTCTGTCACAGACCCACCAGCTTCCGCTTGGTTCATCCTCGAACTACACTGTACTGGGAGTGTACCGGCTCTGATACCATTTTAACGACCCGAGGCCGCTACGGAATGATAGAACTGTCCCCACATACTGATAACATGTATTTTGGTGACATTTTGATATAGGATGTCTAGTGCATTTTACTCGGTTTTGCATATTTATAGGCATTCTAGAACACATTTGGTCTCGATATTGCTTGGTTGCTTTCTCTGGTGTCAAAACAGGTATTCATGCATAAAAGAGAGCAAAAGGAGTGGAGAACATGGACTACGGAACATCACAAACGAAACGGGAACATTTGGAGTTGTTCCGGAGAAAAACACGAAGCCTAAAAAGTTAGATTTTTCAAGTCCAATAACTTCCACTCTATAAGTCTAAATTGTGCAGTCTTTACTCATTGGAAAGCTCTCTTCAATATCTACGCATAGACACCAAGATCGTACAAATCCGATATTGGAGTAGAAAGTTATGAGCTTGGTCCGGCGGACCAACCCTGTTTTTTTTCTTTTTTCTTTTTCTTCATTCTTTCTCGGTCGTTTCCACCCGTGACGATCCTCGTGCCTCTCCCCGGCATTTTACCATCAGTTTTTGGTGATTACGTGATATCTCTATTTAATTATTCATTTTTAAATAATTAAATATTCGAATCGGGTTTCGGGGTATTACATTATGCATTTACATATAGTATTTAGGACATATAAGATCACGTGCATAAAACCATTTTGAATATTGATGTGATGATCTATGGCATGAGAGAGTAGAAACGTCTTGAAAACATTGTGATCCGTTGAACGTGGTTATGTTTTGTTGAATTGATTGCTTGACCTTTAGGATTTTCTAGAATGGTTTGTGAGATAGAAATTATTGGTTGGAACCCATGGGACCGATGTTGTCTAGCCAAGAGAAACGTTTCTATAAGAACATTTCCCATGTTTGCTGAAATCGGTAAAGTCTATTATCAAATGCATTTTTATTTCTTTATGTGTAGAAAAAGATAGTGAGCATCTCTACACTATGCTGTCATTATCTCGTCAACGAAAATTGTTCGAGGACATGAGTGCATCGATTAGATGGTTCGGGTCTAAGTTGTGGGTCGGGTCATCCAATGAATAAAATCGACAAAAAGAGCGATTATGAGCCCTTCAACTTCAACGTCCTAGGAACCCGAGATGCTAGCAAAAGAAAAAAAATCTAGCTAGATGAAAGAAAAAAAAAGAGAAGAAGAAAAAAATGAATACCCAAAGCGTAGACTAGATACGATTAAGTAGAATGGCGTGATAGGTTCGAGAAACATGCTTGGTAGATGATTGAAGTTCTTGGATTGGTTCTTGGTAGCGTATAGATCCCATAACTAGGAAAGACTATCCTTTAGAGAGGGAGATCATATTAGATAGACTTGATCATTGTTCACGGGGATCTAGGTCGGATAGAGGTTTCGCTCTCGATTATCATTTTGAGTTATGTCATTGTCTCGCCCTTTTTTCAGACTGCTTTTCACGGAGTATTTGCTCGAGACGAGCAAAGGTTTAAGTCTGGGGGAGTTTGATAACATGTATTTTGGTGACATTTTGATATAGGATGTCTAGTGCATTTTACTCGGTTTTGCATATTTATAGGCATTCTAGAGCACATTTGGTCTCGATATTGCTTGGTTGCTTTCTTTGGTGTCAAAACAGGTATTCATGCATAAAAGAGAGCAAAAGGAAAGGAAAACATGGACTACGGAACATCACAAACGAAACGGGAACATTTGGAGTTGTTCCGAGGAAAAACACGAAGCCTAAAAGGTTAGATCTTGCAAGTCAAATAACTTCCACTCTATAAGTCCAAATTGTGCGTTCTCTACCTCATTGGAAAGCTCTCTTCAATATCTTCGCATAGACACTCGCATAAATCCGACATTGGAGCAGAAAGTTATGAGCAAATCTGTCAAGCATGTTCGAGTTGAAGAATCGACACGGACCGTGTTGCATTCTACACGGCCGTGTTGTGTCTGTGCTGAAAAAAGTGAAGTTTTGCTCAGAGAATTGACACGGACCGTGTTGTCATTTGACACGGCCGTGTTGATTCAAACTCGCCCGTGTTCAGTCCATGTCTAAAGTGCATATTTTTAACAGAGAATTAACACGACCGTGTTGCATTCGACATGGCGTGTTAAATTACGGAAAAACTTCCTATTTTGCATCCGTACTTTCGTTTTCAGCAAAGGAAGAAACCGAGCCGCCAAGCCAATAAAAAGAGGATGTCTTAGACTTCAGAAATCATCGAGATATCACAGCAGAAGCCAGAGAACTCGAGAGAGAATCAAGACGGAGTTTCCCGGGAGCAGAGATTGAAGAATCGTCGTCGAGAGATCGCTGCGAGTTTTTTCTCTATCTGTTTCCATGTTTCTCTTTATTGATTTGAACTCGTTTGTTCTTATGGGTAGTGAGTAGTCGTTTCACTGTAGCTAGGGATTTAACCTTATAGGGATTTGTTTGGTTTTTATTTTCCGAGATTACGTTATCGATACTCGGCGGTTTAATTGAATTGAGTTTATTGCTTTTGATCTTCTTGGCCAGTTGATTGATTGATTTTAGATTCTGATTTGCAACGAGAGTTGAGATTAGATTCGGAACGAATTCATTGAATAAATTGATTAAGACTATTGAGAGATAGGTTAATCGGTTTAGGAACTGTGATGGTGATCGTTAATGCATTTGATATTTTAATCTATTAGGTTGAGAGATCGATAGGTTAAATTATTGGATAGTGGATTTAGGACTTGAGAGAGCCAAATCTGATATTAGAACTTGAGATCCCCGATTAGAGTTCGATATTCGTAGATTCTCCATCCTTAGAAACAATCCCTGCGCGCTAAGGTTATCCCGAAGCTACGGTGGTTTAGTTATCTGATTTACTTAGTTTATTTATTGTTTTATTTTCGGTATTCATCTATTTTATCTGATATTTGTTGATCTGAATCTTAGTCGAATCTTGTTCTTAGTGTTAATTATTCCCTGTGTTCGACCCTAGTACTATAGTTGATCCGTATCCTTGCGATATTCGCTGTATCTAGGTTTTTATCACTTGAGCATTATTTTTATACCTAGATTTGCGTTATCACATACCAACATGAGACCTTTTAGCGTGTTTTGTTCCCACTCGCACACATCCTGAAAAATACTTCCTAGGAGGTCACCCATCCTAAGACTATTCCAAAGCGAGTACGCTTAACTTTGGAGTTCTCTCGAGATGGCTAACCAAAAATGTATATGCATCTTATTGCTATGAGTAGCTCAATTAATTCGTTTAAGTTATCTTTAACTGTGTAGTCATATACCTATGCATCCCTCGAATCCCTTTCCACTACAAAAAAAAATCCCAAATTCCAACCAGCAAATCCGTTGGAAAGGCCGAAAATCCGTTGGAATTCGACTTTTCCAACGGATTTCCAATGGATATTTCCGTTGGAAAACAGTCGTTAGAAAACGCGGTTCCGTTGGAATTCCGTGGCAAATTCCAAACGAAATTCCAACGCCGACATCCGTTGGAATATTTCAACGGATTTCCAACGGTTCTTCCGTGGTATATTTTCAACGGAATTCCAACGGATTTGTTCATCAGAATATATCAACGGAAATTCCAACGGATATCCGTGGCTACTTTCCGACGGGACCGTTAGAATATCCGTTAGAAATATTCCAACGGATTTACAACAGTATTTGCCACGGAAATCCGTTGGAATATCCGTTGGAAACGCCGTCGAAATGTTACAACGGTATTTACAACGGCAGTCCGTTGGAATTGAAAATTCATTCCAACGGATAGCCGTTGGAAAACCCGTTAGAAAACACAAAAAAAAGCTCAACGATTTGTTCGAGGTTAGTCACTTGTTGCCTCGTCGTCGCAAGCTATTGCTCAAGTGTCTCGATCCGCTGTTGTTGTTCGAGATCGCTCTGCATGCCAGAAGGAATTGCTGCACCGAAATCATCGAACAATTCTCGCTGCAATCCTCCTAATCCATAGATACGACCCTTATTTGGAAAGACCGACTAAAAAATGAAGAAAATATTTAAAATTGAAATAAAGTATTAAAATATAATATTTAAAAATGAATTATTATAACTTTTACCTCCACATAGTAACGATCTTGGTCCGATGCAGAGAGACCGGATGAAGAACCCGCTGAATCGCCAACATTTTGCGAGAGTTGGATAAGTCTTTGAGTTACCGTGCTTACAACAAAATAGAACATAAATAAATATTAAAGAATTGAAAACATATTACCATTTTGCATTTTTTTTTGTCGAGTGTTTTTTTTTGCTCCGTTTTTTTTGTAGATTTGAGAAATGGGTGATGGGGAAGAATGGGGACGTCGAACGGATTTAATGCTTCAGAATTTTCAATGGATGCCCGTTGGAAATGGCGATTCTAACGGGCATCCGTTAGAACATGCAATACGGATTCAATGTTTCAACCATTACAACGGGAGTCCGTTGGAAATTTCCAACGGATATCCGTTGTAATTCTGGTGTCGATTCGATTGTTGCGCTTCGATTCTAACGGACGCCCGTTGGAATACATGTGATATTCGAATTCTGCGATTCGATTCCAATGGATGCCCGTTGGAATTTAACATTTTTTTTAAAAAAAAAATCTCAAAAATACAAAGAAATATGATAGATTTTTCAAAATACAAATACATATGAAAACAATAAAAAAAAATAAGTCTACATAGAATCTTCATCACTTTCATCATCCGGAGTTGTATCATGGTCCGAAACGAATTCGTCTATATCGTCTTGTACGTGTAACGAATCATCAAGTAACTCGTCGTCTATGTCAGGAAGTGCAAGTGTCTCGTCGTAATCATCATCTAGTCGGATGGGAAGAACCGGATCTTCGAGTTGATCTTGCATTGGTTCATCGAGATCTTGTGTTGTCGACGACGAATCCACGATTAATCTTCGTGGGTTAGTCTTCAAAACAGCCGACCATTGATCTTCCCGTCGCCGTTTCACCGATGTCGCAGAATGTTTCGGATATGGAATGAAGCATACCTGGTCTGCCTGATCTGAAAGTATGAAATGATCGTACTTTGCATATGAACGTTTCGGGTTTATGTCAATACCTCCCCATCGATTTTTCCGTGAGCCGCGTCCCGACGTTGTATCAAACCAATCACATCTGAATATGATTGTTTCGACGTTTGGCTCCTCCTGATCTTGTGATGAGTTTTGCTCAGCCAATGCCCCAGGGAAAGCATCTGTCACCATTTCAACATAAGGATTTCTTACATCTTCATCTACATCATACCTCTGCTCGGCCGAGACATGTTCTCCCGCCGTGATTGTCCGAACTTCTTCTCCATGAAATCGCCAAATATAATAATCTTCAACAAATCCCCTTCGAAATAGATGTTTACAAACATCTTCTGGATGTTGGTTTAGTGCTCTATGATGTACTATTTATGAGCTTTATTTAGATACATTTGATGTATTGATACTTTCCACAGGTTTTATGAGAGTATTTAATTCATTACATGTTCTTGTATACTAGATGTGTTATGAAATCCATGTATCATTATGAATGATACTAAACTCCCTAGTCTTGTGTCATTATGGGAATGATGACATAATAAGACTAGTATGATGTGTGATTGATGATCATATAGATGATCATAGATATTGGATACGATCACAGTCATAGGTATTCGTTGGAGAACGGAATACTGGATTGACCCGCATGAGATTGTCACATGGACTAGCGTCATGACTGGAATCTCATATGGCGGTTCCATGATTGGATCCTTAGACCTGAGATATCTAAGGAATCCAACATGAGGAGTTACGTGCTTTGATTACGTCAAACGTCCTGCGTAACAAGAGGACTATAAAGACATGCATCAGGTATGAAACGAATCATGTGCTGGATTGTAGATAGTCAAGACGGGATTTGTACTTCTCGCTGGGCCCCTCGTATGAGCGAGACTGTAGAAATGTGTGGCCGCACTATAGACGAACGTCGTCTATTTCAGACAGTCGAACTCAGTGAACGAGAAAGCAGTCGAACCTGATAAGGTGGCTTGTCCATGCCTTATATTCGACATATGATATCGTGATACAAAAGGATCATCAACCGGAATCATCACTGGCGTTCGTAAGATCACGAACAAACTCTATTCGAGATAGGTAGTCATAGTGTCTTGCAAGAGACCGCCTATGATTTGTATATCCGGAATGGAGATTTTGGATTATACTGCTATATCGAATGAGCCTACAGGGTCACACACGCAGGAAAGGACAAATGCACGAGAAAACGTCGAGAAATCAGGACAAGAGGTCCGGACCGTTCAGTCTAGGAGTGGACCGAACAGACCGGAGCATCTAGTCCGAACGGACCAAATTGTTGGACCGAACGGACTAGAGAGTCCAGTCCGAACGGACCAAGTGTTGGACCGAACGGACTGACCCGTCGGTCCGAACGGACCTAGTTATGAGACTGGTTAGGGTTTTATCAAAATTTTTGTTTTACATCCGCTGCGCAAACCCTAGAACTGATCTCTTAGGAATAGGATTCGCTTACGAGATCCCAGAAAAACCCAATAGTGGTATCAGAGCCTGGTTGCTCTGCATGATTTTGTTAGAACCCGATCACGCACGTTTTAGGATTTGAATTGTTTGAATCCGTGTTTGATATTGATGCTATGCATGATTTGATTATGGATCTACGGTAGATTTCATGTTCTTTGTTGCATAGTGTGCAAGAGGCTTCTGTTCTGAGTTCGCAGGCGAAAACGGGGTCGAAATCGGATCTGAATCGGGACCGAAACGACGAAGAACGTGATCTGATCGCATTTTTCCGCCTACACCGAACGGTCTGGTCCTCTGGACCGGACGATCTAGGGTTCGTCGTTGCTCTGGACTAGACGATCCAGTCCGTTCGGACCAAGATATTGGACCGAATGGACTAAGGTGTGTAGACCGAACGGACTGCTTAGCTAGTCCGTCCGATCTAGGTCACTAGTCCGAGAGAGAAGGTCCGAAGGGGCAAGAGTCCAGACCATTGATCTGGACCGAACGGTCTTGAGAGTTCGACCGAACGGACTGAAGAGTCAGACCGAACGGACTGACCATTCTAGACCGAACAGACCGACGCAGACCCGAAGACCGAACCGCCTAGACCAATCGGTCTGGGCCTAGACCGATCAGTCTAGGACTCGACGCTTCACCAAAATTTGATTTTTCGATTCGGGATCTGGTTTGAGCAAAGCTTAAAACCGATCAAATGTGATTCTGAATAACATGATTCTTTCTTATGGATGGTCCATAGTGAATGAATGCATGTAACTTAATCAAGATATTAGATATGTTTGATTGAGTGAGAGCTTCGGGATTGGGATTGCATAATCGATTGGATTGTCTATTCGGATTATGTACAATCGTTGTACAGAAACCGGTTAGATTTATGACCTCTACGAGTTAAGCACTTGTCAAGGCCTCGATCGTACGTGTCATGGGCCATGCCAAAGCTGGGTGTGACATATTATCTTGGTGAGGCAAGATGGAGAAATGGTGGTTCTCATAGCTTGAAAGTAGATGCTTGATCTAAATGTGGTTTCGAAAATCCCTTATTTATGTAATGTTAAGCGTGTACCTCCCATTACTAGAGCGCCTGTCAAGGCATCGA
>NW_010965082.1:169874-170155 GCF_000463585.1 Tarenaya hassleriana
GGTTCCCACAGCTTGAATATGGTTTACCTTAGGTTAAGTCGTCAGGTTTGACTTTTGACTTAATGGTACAGATGAGACGAGTATGCAATGATATTTGATATCATAGTCTCATAAGAGGATATAAGAGTCACATTGGATGTGATCGACAATAGATGTCTACCTAAATAGTATAAGGATGGGTGATCCGACTTTGTTTTCTTCTTGGGATTACCTTTAGAGGGTTTCTTGTTTTGCCTTTTGGCCCCGCGTTTCTCTTCTTCTACCACATTAACCGTGGATGG
>NW_010965082.1:173013-174790 GCF_000463585.1 Tarenaya hassleriana
GTTAGCCAGTCCATCCGGTCTAAGTCACTAGTCCGAGAGAGAAGGTCCGAAGGGGCAAGTCCGAACGGTCTGGAGAGTCGGACCGAACGAACTGAAGAGTCAGTCCGAACGGACTGACCATTCCAGACCGAACGGACCAACTATGATCCGAGTAATGCTCAACGCATAGGATACATCCGATCGAGTACAAAGCATGGCATACATGATGGATCTAATTGCCGAAGCATATGGAATCCGATCCATGCGTTCTCGCTCATCAGGTGTCGTAGGACACTGACTCTTGCAGAGAACTGTGCCACTGCTCATCGGTAAGGTTCTTTTCTTGGAATCTTGCATCTTGAGACGTTTCAAGACCTTATCGATGTAGGTACTCTGACTCAATCCTAGAAGCCGCCTCGATCTATCTCTATAGATCTTTATGCCTAAAATATAGGTTGCTTCTCCCAGGTTCTTCATAGAAAACTGCGTTCCTAACCAAGACTTCACGTCTTGCAAGGTAGGAACGTCATTCCTTATTAGGAGAATGTCATCCACGTACAGCACTAGAAATATTACTGTGCTCCCACTGACCTTCTTGTAAACACATGGCTCATCTTCGTTCTGTGAGAAACCAAACCTTTTGATTGTCTCATCAAAACAAAGGTTCCAGCTCCTCGAAGCCTGCTTCAGTCCATAAATGGACCTCTGAAGCTTGCACACCTTCCCCGGGTTCCTTAGATTGATAAAACCTTCGGGTTGTGTCATGTACACATCCTCGGTCAAGTTCCCGTTAAGGAACCTGGTCTTGACATCCATCTGTCATATCTCATAGTCGTAATATGCGGCTATGACAAGCAGGATCCTGATGGATTTAAGCATAACTACAGGCGAAAAGGTCTCATCATAGTCAATACCATGAATTTGACGGAATCATTTCGCCACAAGTTGTGCCTTATACGTGTGCATGTTGTCATCCATGTCGGTCTTCTTCTTGAAGATCCACTTGCATCCGACGGGTTTTATCCCTTCAGATGCGTCAACCAGGGTCCATACTTGGTTGTCTCACATGGATTGCATCTCTGACTTCATAGCCTCGCACCATTTCTCGGAATCGGGACTCGCCATAGCCTCTGGGTATGTGGAAGGCTCATCATGTTCTAATAACATGAGCTTCTCATTCCCAGTCACGAGAAATCCATATTTCACAGGCTCTTGGTGAATCCTGCCTGATCTCCGAGGTTCACTAGTCGAAGGTTGAATCACAATCGGCAGTGAAACAGGTTGAACGTCTTCAACTTGTTCACTCGGCTCAGCCTCTACTTGTTGCTCTCGAACTTCCTCAAGTTCGATCCTACTCCCACTTCTCTTTTGGAGACGAACTCTTGCTCCATAAGAGTCGCAATCCTGGCAATGAACACCTTGTTCTCTGCCGGAATATAGAAGTAGTAGCCTTTAGTTTCCTTAGGGTAGCCTACAAATAAACACTTATTAGATTTGGAGGATAACTTATCAGTCATCTGACGCTTCACCTAAGCGTCGTAGCCCCAAATTCTGACAAACGACAACGCGGGATGCTTTCCCGTTCATATCTCATATGGCGTCGTTTCAGCCGACTTCGTTGGACTCCTGTTCAACAGGTACGCAGCGGTCTCTAAAGCATAGCCCCAAAAGAACTTCGGAAGATCTGTCTGACTCATCATCGACCGAACCATGTCTAACAGTGTTCGGTTCCTCCGTTCAGTTACACCATTACACTGTGGCATTCCAGGAGGAGTTAATTGTGATACAATACCACAAT
>NW_010965082.1:175641-194341 GCF_000463585.1 Tarenaya hassleriana
TCTTTCCCTCAAACTGCCTCTGCAGATTCGGGGCCATGCTTCCCAACATGAGACAGGAGATCTCAATGTCGTCAGTCTGATGCTTCAACCAAACATCCCTGACGGCTCTCGTGGCATTGGCCGCAGACTCTGGTGGTAGAGCCCCTTCCAGGACGTACGACTTCTTATCGTGCTTGAGAATTATTCTCAAGTTACGATACCAGTCCAAGAAGTTCGTCCCGGTGAGCTTATCCTTCTCAAGGATATATCGCATTGTCAAACTCGGTACGCTACTGGTTGACGCCATGTCCTACAGAAAAAAGACAAAACAGAACGAACAAAACAAAGTGCAGATTCTATCAATGATCTACTACCAGCTAGTCCATCATTACTCAACGAAAAAATAGATGCACATACAAGCTATATTCCCATAAAGAAAAATAACCCTACAATAATTTTCTATATGGGACAAAGATCCGTATTTCACATAAGAATGAGTTGTTACATTCAGTCTTACGTTATTCAGGTAGACATCTAATGTCAATCACATCCAATGTGACTCTTAGATCCTTTATGAGACTATGATATCAAATATCATTGTATACTCGTCTCATCTGTACCGTTAAGTCTCAAGTCAAACTCGACAACTTAACCTAAGGTAAACCATATTCAAGCTGTAGGAACCACGATTTCCCACCCTGTCTCACAAAGATAATTCGACACGCTCAGCTTTGGCATGACCCGTGTTACGGATGATCGATGCCTTGACATGCGCTCTAGTAATGGAAGGTACACGCTTAGCATTACATAAAAGGGATTTTCGAAACCACACTTAGATCAAGCATGTACTTTCAAGCTATGAGAACCTCCATTTCTCCATCTTGCCTCACCAAGATAGCACGGCACACCCAGCTTTGGCATGGCCCATGACACGTACGATCGAGGCCTTGACAAGTGCTTTACTCGTAGAGCTCCTAGATCTAACCGGTTTCTGTGCAACGATTGTACAAATCAAATCAAGGATCAACCAGTGTTCCTTGATCAGATGTATTACATAATCCAAATAGACCATCCATTCGATTATGTAATCTCAATCCCGAAGCTCTCACTCAATCAAGCATATCTAATATCTTGATTAAGTTACATGCATTCATTCACTATGGATCATCCAAACGAACGAATCATGCTATTCTGAATCACAGTTGATCGGGTTAAGCAACGATTGCTCAAACCAGATGCCGAAACGAAGAACCAAAAATTTTGGTCTTACTCGGGATGTGGACCGATCGGTCCAGGTCTGGACCCGATCGGTCTACGCGAATCGATCTCCAAGTCCAGCACGGTCCAGACCTTTCGGTCTGACCATCCAGACCGATCGGTCCACGAGTGTGGACCGTTCAGTCTGGACCTGTCAGTCCAACCGACACGCGAAATCCTAGACCGATTGGTCCAGAGGACCAGACCGATCGGTCTAGTCGAAAACGTGATCAGATCTCGTTTTCATCGTTTCTACCCCGTTTCACACCCGAATTCGACCCGGTTTTCGCCTGCGAACTCAGAATTCAAACCTCTTGCATAGTATGCATGAACAGATGTAGACCGATCGGTCCAGACGTAGACCGATCGGTCCAGAGATAACGTGCAAATGTTGCTCGGTCCGGAAAATGTTCCAGACCGATCGGTCCAGATTGACGACATCAGAATCCACAGGATTCAAAAGGTTAGTTTTCTTCTTGAAGTTCTTCATCGGAACCGGTTTGGTCTGTGGACGGTTCAAAATAGTTTTGAACGTCATTTCCGCTGCACAAGCCCGCGTACTAGATCTGAGCCCGGTTGTGAACCGGTGTGCGAGGATCCCGTGCGATCCAGCAATGTCGTCTGAAAATAGCGATGAAACTTGCGACAGACTGCGACAACTTTGGAAAACCGCACATCCGTCGTTCTTTTGTCGCATTCTGTCGTATTTTTTTAGCTATAGAAAACTATGTCATAATTTACAATTTTTCTTGTAGTGCCTCTTTTATATATATATATTATTCACTTATAATGAGATTTTGAAACTTTTTTTTGAAATTTTGAAAATTTTAAATTTAGGGTTGATTGTATATATATATATAGGGGTGGTTATTGGGCTAATCAATGAAGCAATGAAGACTAGGTTTATTTATAAATTTATTAAATGTTAAATGACTGAGAACCAAGGAAACTTCCGATTTAATTGGCGAAAGAAATAAATAATGTAGAATTAGCTAAGCAAATTCTTTGCTTGTGCCAAATGCATAGTCTAAATATATATACAATGCCTATGGGAACGTGATAATGGCAGTTGTACATTCTCTATTTTGTCATCCACCACCATTCTTTATCACTACAATCTCGCTCCTTAATATAAATTAATTAACCATTTGATATTTATTTATTAAATTTCTATGCGTATACATTCCAATTTGGTCATATGAATCATGAATTTTCTTGACTTTTATGCTGGAATGAAAATAAGTTAACAAAAAAAAAAATTAAATGATCCAAATTGTTATTTGAATGTTTTGGATGCTGAGATTTAATATCTAATTTTGTAATCGTAGTTTTTATATATCCGAATCCGTATTTTGTGGAAAGACGTAAAATATTTCCATAATGTTTCATAAATATTTTATATTTTTAAGAAAATACAAGACCAATTTTTAAAATCTCAAGATTGAGAATAATTTTATAAAGTTTTAACAAATATAAACGAAAATTTTATAATTATGTTGAAAATCTAGGTGTATATAAAACAGAATATCCAAATCTATATCCATATTATTAAAATATTCGACTTGAGATGATATTCACGTGGGGCCGAATAAACAAAGATGGTATTTTGTTTGATATTACAATTTACACCTAAGTTAAACACATCAAAAGCTTAGAATTAATATGCGCAGCTGCCCTAAGACCTATACTTATAGTGTGAGGGCCGTACATCGTAAACCTTATATAGACGTGGAAAAAATAACCTAATCTGAAAATTAGACATCTGCTTTATAACGGGATATAGTTCAGATTTTAATATGTCTAAAATTCGAAATTCAGATTCGAATTGGTATTTTCAATTAAGGTAATTACACGTGATAACCCGAATAATTGAAAATAACCATTATACTTTTGAGTTATTAAAAATTTACAAAAATATCTATCAATATATAATTGTTTTAATCTTTATTTATATTAAAACTATTATTTTATGATCTAATTATTTTGAATATAACTATTGTTTTTAATAATTTTATAAATTGTTTATATGTAATCTATGGATCTGTGAGTTTTTAATCAAAAATATATTAAAAATTCATTGTATTTAGATATGTGTGGTTATGGCTACTCGAAAATTGTATTACATATAATATAATTTGGATATCCAAAGACTAGTTTCAATTTTGGATTTTAAAATAAATAATTCATCGGGTTCGGATACCTAAAAATTTCTGTACACCCATACCTAATTAATTGATTAAGGATTAAAATTTTAATTTCTACGATTGCGTAATACCAATCTGACTTGGGGGATAGATTTTAATTTCTACAATTTCTAGAGGTTGAAATTTTCAAAAACTCCGCGTTACAAAAATTCAATATATACAATATATTATAGTTATCCACATTCGTATTATTTGGCATTTGAGATTCTTACTTTGAATAATAATAAAAAAAAAAATAACGTACCACGATGTTTGATGAATGTGACAGTCAATATTCTATCCTGAAAGACAACCATCCATCCTGTGTCAAAATTTAGACATTTTTCTATTTAAAAATAAATAAACAACTAATTAGTTCAATTTGTGTAGAGGCAATTATGTTGGAGAAGTTTATGGTTTTGATATATGTAAAAAAATATTGCATTAGCTTTTTTATTTAAATCAAAGAAGAAATCTTTATTTACTATTGTAATGTAAATTAGAACATTTTAAAAATGATATTAATACATGGTGATGATGATTGTAGAGAAGGGGTGCCACCTAACCTAAGAAATATATATATATATATATAAATTTTAACTGCGCGTTCATTAAAGTTAAACTGTATTGTAAATAAAAATAAAAATATGAAGTTAATATAAAATAAAATGAATAATAAAAAACTGAAAGTCAAAGCTAGCTTGAGATGCGTCCTAGAGTGTATAATACAAATACTAAAACCTTGAGAGAATGAAATTGACTTTGGCACTTGAAATCTGAAAGCAAACAGACCAAAAAAAAAAAGGAAGAGGAAGAAGATGAAGATGAAGACGAAGACGAAGAAGCTACTGATGAAGGCAAAGAAGATTCTTCTCCTCCAAGTTCAAGAACACGTAGAGAGGAAGATGAACGTGAGGAGGTACACATATACATATATATGCATATATATATATAGGGCTTGTTATACAGCATGTGTGTGTGTATATATAAACGTGTATATATATAACTCATATGGATCGATATGTGTACGAGGTTCAGCTGTTGCAGCTACACATGGAGATGGAACGTGTGAAAGAAGAGAACACGAAGCTGAGAAAACTGGTAGACCAAAAGCTTCAAGATTACCGTCATCTCGAGATGAAATTCCCCGTTATCGATCATACGGATAACAAGGTTAAACAAAAATATATAATCTTGTCCATATACATATATGCATATATATATATACATATAGATCTTGATGTTCTTGATCTACGTTCATGTCGCAAAGGACCTTCCGAACTTTCTTGGACTGCAAGGCTTCCATTCGCTCGGTACAGGTAGGGGAAGAAAGAGAATACCGGATGAGGAGGAGGATGACGAAGGCCGAGGAGGTGATTTAGGGCTTTCGCTTTCTCTGCAATCAAACAGGAAATTCGAAGAGGCCAGAGATCTTAACGACCATAGCAATAAGAACAAGGAACCTTATCAGAAACTATACAACAGTAACCTTCTTCAGGCAGGGGACAACGCTTCACGTCTTGTCGCGTCTTCTCCTGCAAATAGGAAGGCAAGAGTTTCTGTAAGAGCAAGATGCGAGACTGCAACTGTGAGTTTCATTTCAGCGTATATATATATATATATATATAACCAAATTCTTGTTGAAGATTCATGAAATATATAGCATAGGATTGCTGTGACTGATAACAATTATGGGTCTAAGCAGATGAATGATGGGTGTCAATGGAGGAAGTACGGCCAAAAAACCGCTAAAGGAAATCCATGTCCACGAGCTTATTACCGTTGCACGGTGGCTCCGGGATGTCCGGTTAGAAAACAGGTATATATTACAATTGTAATAACCATATACCAATGTGTGTATATGTGTGTGTGTATATAGTATTTTTTGATGAATCTTTTACATTTTCGGATAATTGGATGAAGGTACAAAGATGCTTAGAGGACATGTCGATACTTATAACAACGTACGAAGGAACACACAACCATCCACTTCCTGTGGGAGCGACAGCAATGGCTTCCACGACCTCCACGGCCTCCAATTCACCATTCTTGCTACTCGACTCAAGTGACTCTCTCTCAGAAGGAGGCTCTTCCACTTACACCAACCTCTCTCGTCTCTCTTCCTTTCCTCCTCCTCCGGCTCGGGTCATCGAATCTTCTTCTTCCTCTTTTTCTCCATATGGCGACCCGAACATGAGGAGCTTGAAATTCAGCGACCCGTCAAGGTCAAGAAACAGGCTGAGTTGGTTGATGGGGAAGGCCGGAGAAGAGAAGAAGTCGTCGGAAAGTGTGAGTACCGCCATTGTTTCTGATCCCAATTTTAGTGAAGCTGTCGCAGCAGCCATCAGCTCTCTTGTCAACAAGGAATGATTTGGGTGGAATGGACCAATAGCAGTTTGTCTGTTAGTCATTTACCTTCGGTCTGTCTAAATTCTTTTTTTATTTGCATACAAATAAACAGTCCATTTTCTCATTCTTTTCTTAAATAATATATGTATATACACACATACATACATAAACAAGAATCCGACATGGGCTTTCAGATTCATGGAACAAAAAGTTGAAAAGGGACACTGCAAGATGTGGGTACAACAATTAGAATTGTACCAAATTAAGGGCAAGAACAAAACAACCGAGACGACAGGGACGTACACAGCAAGAGTGGAAATATGATACAAGACCACATCAAAGACATGAAAGCGAAACACCGATCACAGATCCAGTTTCAAACGCGAAACTTGTAACCACACACCAGACATCGTAAAAACTTCATCTAGAGCTCGTCTTTTTTTCTCGTTCCTTCACGACCCGAGAGAGATCAGAGATGGTCAAAACACTCAGCACAAAGTCTGCACCTTTCTTCTTTATCATGTCCAGGCCGCCGTAGATATGTCTTTGGTGCTGTGGAAAGAATCAGATTTCTACAAACTTTGCAATGGTTGGTTCCTTCTACACTGGCTTCTTAGGGATTTACTTACAGGTAAGGGAGATTTTTCGAGACTTTGGACAAAACCCAGAATGTGTATGCTGAATCTGAACCCACAGATCCTCCCACCAGTCACCCCAAAGGCTCTTGCTTCATGTGGACACCCCTCGATATGGTGTTGAATGACATTGGCTGAGCATACGGAACAAAATCGATCAGGTAATCATAAATTCCCGGCAAAAGCATCATGGAAGGGAAATGTTTCATATCGGCCTACCAGAGTGGTATTAGTCAATACACCACTGGCAAGATCCTCGTTAACTGAGACCGGCAATGGTGGCATATGGCTCATGATGCCAGGTATATTACTCATACTGCCAAATACCAAAGTTAACAATAAAAGATCCAGTCAACGATCGGCATTCACCGAACAAGCAATAAAGGATGATGGTAAAGCATTGAAGTACTCGTTAACGACGGTTATAAGGTTGTTCCTTGTCTGGCAAAACAGTTGTAGGTTATCCTGTAACTGCCCACAGAAGTGTTCCTGGATTAGTATGATGATGACTTACTCTGGTAACAAAGCTTTTGCGTTCACATAAACCCGATAACGAAAAACTTACCTTATATAAGGACAGGTTAGCTCTAATCTGACTAAAAGCTCGTACGTTCTGTTCTAAGAGACGTATGGCATTGCCACTTAAATCTGAGACAAGAGAACGGACAAGCTAAATGAGCATGTATTTCTAGACAAGAGACAACCTTTTCAGTACAACGGTCTTCGGAATTACTATGTCAACAAAACCAAGCAGCCGAAATTTGAACTTTGACAAGAATGAATGATTCAGGAGTTAACTATCTCCTTTACAAGATGTGGCCTTCAAAGTTATGATCTCATAAAACCCTACTTGTAACCACACAAGGTGAAGAGAAAGCAGGACATTACACAACATTACAATATCGGCTTCTTCAAACTAGAAAGAAGCAGACAATGTTGAAGCCTTCAAAATAACGCCTTTTTTTTTTGTTTAAAAGGAAACATATTCTTACTCATCCCCCACAGAGAAGAGACAAGAGGAAGATACCTTACCTCCATTGTAATAAAAACACCTAAGCAACTTAAGGCCATTATCTCTAGAGCCGAAAAAACAAGACAAGGAGCCAAGTAGTGATTAGTTTTTGCCTCCTCTTCCGAGAGAAAAAACACAATATGATAGGATTACTTCTGAATGAAACTGAAAACTAAAAGACCCGAGTGGAGAAGTTAAGATGGGAATGTTTTGGATTAAAGATAGATTACTAACCTTTGCTCGTAATATGTTCATTCGAGCTTGCATGGTGTGGCATTGAGAAAGGGTATGAAGCCATGTGATGAGGCAGAGTAGAAGGTAAGTTCACCTTTGAAGACAAACCCAACGTCTTGCCCTGAAAATGCATAACCTTTTGAGTTCATTGGCGTTTCTAAAAGCACTTCTTAAACTGTTATTCAAGAGCAGCACCCTAGGAGCTGGCCTGTAATTGTAATGATCCAAACATTCAAGGAACAAATCCAACATACCTTGCTAGAACTAATCTTCCTTCCACCTTTAAGTTCTTCGGCTCTTCTTCTATTTCTCTGCCCAAAATAATTTTATCGATTTAATAGTTGAAACCAAAGGCTAAAGGATCAGTTTGCATCCTGCAGATCACAAGAAGAAGAGTCTGCTCTAAACTGCATATGAAAAGAACTTTTTATGTTCCTCACACTCATCCATAAGACTCAAAGAATTCAGTGTTAAATCAATCGACGGCTGGATCCGGGTTCTAAAGCAAAATCTAGCAGAAACTAATCCAAGAGAGACAGTGTTTCATTTTGTCTATGCAGCATCAAGATCCACTCAAAGAATTTCCCCAGAGGTTGTAAGTTTCGGACCATCAACACTGTTCTTTGATCACAGAACGTAATCAAAGCTTCAAAGGGCATAGAAAGAAAACAGAGCTCACCGTCATCCACCTACACCGCAAGGCAACATCCCGAACAGTTTTTTCGGGTAAAGTAGCTGCGATTTTGATGTACTTCATAACTGGGTGCTTGTCTTTATACCTGCGTACATTGTTGTCCGGTTTAAGTCAAATGCCCTGAATCTATTTCCACTCAGTTTTCAAAGTTAAACCAAAGAGGAAAACACTCACTTTTCAAATCCTTCCACTAATCTGTATTGTTCCTCTGCAGACCATTCGCTGGCCAGAGAGGAATCTATCTTGAGCCCGGGAACAGGATCCATGAGCAGAGAAGAAGCCGAAGAGTTTCCAGATTGAATCAATCCAGGAGGAGCGGCATTGGTCACATTCAGATCGGAGATTGCTCCCGACATGCCACTGCTCAGACCGAAGTAAACCCCCATCGGGATCATCTCAGACGTGCTGTTCACGGCTCCGGATTGGAAATTAATGGCGTGACGGCTCATCATAGAACTCAGAGTTCCATCTTGTCGGAATCCAGAGTTGGACTGAGTGTAGCCAATTTTGTGATGGAATGAAACCCTAACACCGCAATACAACCTTAAGGCTTAAACCCCCATTAAAAATCACCACCACCACCCTCCAAAAATATACCACTAAACAAACCGCCTTCCACTCAGATTCGAAATCGAAAAAGTTACGAGCTTCCCCCAGAAATCAAAATACCCAGATAAAGAAGAACTCATAAATCTGAGCTTTCGGACATGAAAACATCATGGTTTTACCGAAGATCCAGAGAAAAACCAAAACCCAGGATTCCTCAGGAGCGGCGAAAAACAGAAATCACAAGATAGAGACAAACCTCAAAGAAACAGAATCAGAGGATTTTTACACTATGGAAGAAAATCCCCCAACAGCAAGGAGAGTTCGCCTAGTCTGTCCGCAGACTTTTTTCTCTTTTTTTTTCAAAAAAAAAAAAATCTATCACTAACCCAACATTGTTTACCAACTTCTTTCTTTCTTTCTTTTCCCCAAATTCTTTTTTCCAGGAATCGCTTTTTATTAACTTTCTCTCTCGCTCTCTCTCTCTCTTCTCTCCCCCTAGAGAGACATTGAGAAGAGCAGCGAGCTCATCTCTGCCTGGGAGAAAAGCTTAGGACAAATACAAAAAACAAAAGTATGTTCCCCTGTTTGGCCTTTTTTTCATTATCTTTACACATCTTCTACTTTCCTCCATTTTCCTGGAAAAACGAGACACCATAATGATGAGAACCTACACACCAAAAATATGCATAACTTTTTTTTTATCTTGTCATTTTAAAACACAAAGATGGGTTTTGACCGAAAGGCAAATGGAATCCAAAACATGAGGTTCCTCTCTCTGGAACAAGGAACATATTCACTGGATTCGTTGAGATTTTAATTTATTTATTTATTTGGTTTTTGTAATTTAAAAAAACAAACAGGTAAAGACAATAATGGTTGGCAGATCTTGGAATTCAGCAACAGTGCGAATCCCAATAACAAAGCATTTGATGCCTTTCTTCGGACCCCTCTCTCCACCTTTCCTTTTGGCACACTTCTTTATTCCTCAAAAAAAAAAATATCAAATATATGTTGTTCATTACAAAAATATTAAATTTGGTATCTAAAGAATTCAGATTTTCATATACAAGCAGGCTAGCAGCAGCCCATCAAGCTGAAAAATCTATGCTGTAATGGGTTGTATTTTCTTTTATTTTAATACACATGGAGCAAAAGTATATATACGTTTAATGTTTGTGTGCAAGAGAGTTGATGTTTATATAAACATGAAACACCAATTTTAGAGAGAGGTTATGCTTTAAAGTATATTCTTCTCTCACAGAGGACAAAGACAATGCAGGATATGCGATATGAGTATGACACTTGCATCCTCCTCCCAAGATCTGTCCTAACTTCCCAGCTCAGTCAATGCCGGCTTCCATTACCCGAACCGCCTAACCAATACAAAATCTGGCCGGTTAAGCCAAAACCGGGCCCAGAATGATCAAGGGCATGTGTTTACGGTCAATCTCTTTCACATTCTTTCCAGACTTCACTCAGAAGTGAGCAGAGACGACAAGGGTGTTGTAAACAGGATGTGTAAAACACATACAACTCTCTGAAAGGTCATAAGTAATGTAAATCTTTGAATCCAACTCGTACCATAAAAGAGGATGCTAATCGCTGCAAAAGATGCAAATGATATGAAGCCAACAGGGACGAATTGGTTTCATACATCACAAACCCAACAATGGGATATGAAAATGGACAAGTAAGCTTCATTTGGGTAGAGAGATGGAACTGTACAGGGGAAAAATACACAACAACACAAAGATTACATTGTAATGATCATGTTTTACCTTGTCATCCAACGGCTATGCAATCCATTAGATCTTCAATCACACGCCTAGGTTCTTGTAAGTTGGTGAATGAAGTCTTATCTTTCATACATGAAGTGATTCTTATCCTATAGTTACCAAGAACTTCAATCAATGTTCAAAGAGGCGTCACTTTCCATATTACAAATTTAAGCACAGAATAACTGCAATGACGACTGCGTTTCTGGAACCGCTTTTCCATAACTTCTTCTGCATCAATTGAGTATTTTGAGTCACCAAAATCAACACTATCGAGTGCACCCATTGCTCTTGAATCTCACCCTTGCATACACCTTTGTGGGCTTAACTGAAAATCTTTGCCGTTCATCTCTCAACACGACTTGCTCTGCTAACCTTGAATTGGAATTATGAGACTCAGCATTCTGCTTCTCAGTACCTTTGATATCCTTAGAACCTTTCTCCTGTTCCACCCCTTTCTTCTGAAAGCCAGAGCTCTGCTTCTCTCCAACTTTACCATTCCTCCATCTCTTCCTCACATACAAATTCATCAATCTCGTTGAACATCTCTCCTGCCCTTTAATCGCCGTTGCCTCCATTTTCCTAAAGCAGTCATTCGTGATCCACAAATATTTGCCACTCCGCCATCTATTCTTTACATACACATTTAAACATCTAGTTGTAGAGGTTTCGCTTCGATCAATTAACTTTTCTTCGGGATTTTTCGCACTTAGACTTTGATTCAAAGGGTCCATTTCCACTTCAGGATGCAAATTTCTATACTGCCCAGATTCAAAACTATCCCCTCCATCCTTTTCCAAATCCAACACAGTATGATCCAACTCTATAGCATTCATCTCCGCGATGGTTTTCCTCAAACCCATTTCCCTCAATATCACTGGTTCGACGTTCTTTCCATCTATACAAATACCTCTGTTCACGTCCAATGGTTTCAGACTCATCCCGTGTTGACAAACGACCCTACTCGTCGAAATCGGTCTCTTTCTCGCTATCGATATAGGAACCCAACAATCCACACAAATGAAAAAATCCTTACCGGGGAGCGAATTACAAGAACACACCGGCACAGTTCTGTAGTGCTGAAAACAAGAACTATGCAAAGATCGATCACATTGACAGCAACGAACACAATCCTCCATTGACGCGTCTCCAAAGCAGTAAGAACAAATCTTCGAAGACTCTACACGGACAAGGCATTTTCTGCACAAAAGAACAACACGCCATTCGCTGTACAGTAACCGGATTCGCCCCTTACCTTCGCAGGAGTCGACCCGGAAGCCGCAGGCTCGGCATTCGGACACATTGGGCAAGTCTCTCGTCTTCTTCGGACCATCGGAGGTCAGACGCATGTACTGTTCGTCTCCGGCCACTTTCGGTCCGTTCTCCGGCGGATTTGATTTCATCTCGGCGAAGGACCATAAGCGAAAGAGACGAGAACTTCGTGGTTTGTTAGGTATTTCACAGAGATCTGATTAGATGCGGTTCTCATACGGTGCAACTGTGGATACGTACGGAATTTGCCACATTTCGAACTTATTCCAAAAACATTTTTGTTCCCTTTTAGAAATGCATTTTAAAATATTATATTTGTTGTTCCTCCTCTTAATGCAACTTAGTAGTATAAAAGTCATTGTAATTTGTACATTAAACTTAAAAACTCGTACAAATTTTTTGAAAATATCATAGGATATGTAATTAAACACAAATATTTATACCCTTATTAAGTTATGAAAGCCACGATGTGGAATATGCTTGTCGTCTGGAATTGTATTGGGTTGGGCCGACAAGAATGTGGGCCTAATGTAGCCCAGTAAATGGGTCTGCTTTCTTACAAAATCCGAGGTGCTTTATGTAAGTTGCTGCATTTTAATATAAACTATCAACTATTAATTAAAAAAATATTGAGAGACGTCAACAGCCAAATATGTTAAATAAGTCATGAAACATGCCCAAAAAGTATTCTGACCTTTTATTTTCGACCTCAAATCAAAAGTTCCAATAACAAAAGCCTATACAATTTTATGAACAAATCGATCATTTAAATACTATTTAAATGTTAATCAATATAAAATTATTATTCTCATATATTTGAAAAAAATCTTCAATAATAAAATAAAAGGGCAAACATAAAAAAAATCTCAAACTTGACTACTTCCTAAAATTTAATCCTACAACTCTTTAATTAAAATTCTTAATTTTAAAAACAAAGCAAAAAAGATCATAAAAGGAGGCAACACAAACTACCGTTAAAACACAAATATTTTTTATTTATCTTATATATTAAATCAATTAGTTATAATTAGAGAGTTATGTATACTCAACAAATCTTTAAAAAATTATTAACTACGTAAATAAAAATATAAACCTATAAATTATATAAAAATTGAACTATGATCAAGATAAATGATCTCCATATATTCACACACAACTTTTTTTTGGGTGAAAATGTGATTTATATTAAAAAAACTAAAGAATTACAACAAGTCTAATGATCGTTTACAAGAACAACCATAAATCGTATACAAATGATGAGGAACCCATGGAAAAGTGGTCAAAAGATATGAACGATCACTACATCGTATTCTTTCTACGACCTGCGGATGTCGCGTGTTAGATAACCCCAATCTTCAAGTATAGAGGATCTCACGTCGGAGGCTCGTATTTGATAGAGGAAAGTATATTCCGCATTGTGCGGTCTATTTTCCACCTGATGATGGCTACCGTTCGGGTTTTTTGCCGAAAGATTCGGTGATTTTTCTCTTTTCATACTTCGTAAACTACAAGCTAGAGAAGCCTCTTAGCAATGAATTTTCTGTTGCGGCTAGTGTCGTTCGTCGATGGGTTGATCCAATTCACGCAGGCTGCTGGATTCCGCGGTGGGTGAGACCAACACAGGCTTGCATAATAGCTCCAAACCTGTTCGCTAAATCTGCAATCAAAGAACAAGTGCAAGTGTGACTCGTCCTCTATTCCGCATAAACAACATGTTGGGTCTGTCACCACCCCCATCGATATAAGCGGTCTTTGGTAGGTAATCTGCCAAGCATAACCTGCCAAAGGAGAATAGCATGTCTCGGTATACATCGCGGCTATCAGACTATTGAATGCCAAGTTACCGTTTTCTTGATGGTTTTGATATGGTGCCAGGTTCTTGAAGTAAAGAAGCAAGGCCTATAATCATTTTCATTGTATTTCCAAAGGATTTGATCGGGACCTGCATCAGCCGTGGGTGGAGTGGTGGTAGAAAGGTGCATGAGGATCTGCTGGAAGCCTTAAATCTGTTGTTTCAAATATTTGACATAATCAAACAATATACCATAGATTTTAGGTTATATGAAAAATTAGATTAAGAATTTATCTTATTAGAGAATTATAGACCTGAGAAATCCAAAATTTGTTAAGAAAAGTGCAATATTGTGATAGGAAAAAAAAATGGCTCCAATGATAAAAGAAAAAATGGTTCGGGATGTGAAAGGAACCAAAAATGAATTTAAGATGAATTTAGAGTTTTCAATTATGTTATTTATAAGAAGGATAGTAAATTTTAGGATTTATAAATTAAAAAAATGGAGACTAAAAAAATAAATGAAAAATGGTTTTTTTGTCACATCTGTTTGTGGTCTCTGTTTATGTTTTTTTCTTTGTTTTTAAAGTTAAAGAATTTTAATTATCCAACTTAAAATGTGATATTTAATTTTGGTAAGAAAAATCCCTAAAAAACCTCGAACTTACAAAAAAAAATATACAAATAAATCTTCAAATTTGTAACTGTCATTTAAACTCCAAACTTGTAATATGTAAATGAATAAAACCTCGAACTTGCAAATTGTTTATCTAATAACCCGTTGACCGGTTTGACCACAATTTCAAGTGATCGGAAATCCACATTAGCATGCAAAGCTGATGTCGGCGTATCCACGTAACTAACTTTAAATGATTTTTTGCTCCAAACCAAGTTTATTTACTCTCAAACCGGATTAAATTTCGACCCAAAAAATGATGATGTGGCAAAAAATAATTTAAAATTGGTTACGTGGACACAGTGATATCAGCTTTTCGGACTAACGTAGATTTTCGATCGCCTGAAATTGTGATCAAAATGGTCAATAGTTTATTAGAGCAACAATTTGCAAGTTCAAGGTTTTATTCAGTTACATGTTGCAAGTTTGGGTTTTAAATAATAACTTTACAAGTTGGAAGTTTATTAGTATATTTTTGGGACAATGACAAAAAAAAAATATGAACTTTGTATATTTGGCAAATAAATACACAAACTTTCATTTTGGTAATAAAATACTCAACTTTTATATTTTTAGCATAAATCTCCACGAACAATAACAACGTCAAAAAAATAACGAAACTATCAATACGTCATGTACAGTTATATATAAATATCATATAATTTGTTTAATAAAACCAGGTCATTAATTATATTTAAAAAATTTATTATTAATATTGTTTAGTGATTTTGTTTTTTGATGTTCAAAACATAATATATATGGAAAGTGGAATCCTTGAAATGCAAATATATTATGTTTTGAACATCAAAAGACAAAATCACTAAACAAGGTTTATAATAAATTCACTAATCATATATATTATGTTTTGAATATCAAAAAACAAAGTCACTAAACAAGCTTAATAATAAATTCACTAAACATAATTAATGACATGGTTGTTGAAATAGGAAAATAAATATGTGATTGAAGGAAATATTGATTTTAAGATATGATTAGAAATAATAATGGACATAATATTATATCAAATATTGTGTATCGATCTTATTTATTTCTATTTTCTTTTTATTTGTCTCATAGTTTTTCTATAAATATGTGAGTCATTTTCATTGTAATTCAACAAGAAGAAAAAGAGATGTAGCAATAAAAGTAATTTCGTTCCTTTCTATTTATCTTATTTTATTTCCGCATTTTATTTTTCTACATGGTATCAGAGCCTGGTTCGATCTGCTCTATATCTTCTTTTTTTTTTCTCAATCTTTTTTTTTTAGTTTTGGATGTTCATATATCCAAATCGTTCAAATAGGAGTAAAAATCCCAAAATCAAACGAGGTGCTGTGACAAAAAGAAGTCAAACCTAAAAACTCTAAGATCAAGCGAGGTGCTATGACAAAAAGAGTTAAAGGTAGAACTTCAAAGTCAAGCGAAGTGATTTGAACATGGGTAATATTCTCTAAAAGAACTAAATTTGGTGTTTATGGATTTTTCAAAAGACAATGAAAATGTCTATGGATTTTTATCGTATTATCTTTTCAAGATTGTTTTTTGCATTCTTTCAAAATCAATCTTGAGGGAGAATGTTGAAATAGAAAAATAAATATGTGATTGAAGAAAATATTGATTTTAAGATATTATTAGAAATAATAATGGACATAATATTATATCAAATATTGTGTATCGATCTTATTTATTTCTATTTTCTTTTTATTTGTCTCATAGTTTTCCTATAAATATGTGAGTCATTTTCATTGTAATTCAACAAGAAGAAGAAGAGATGTAGCAATAAAAGTAATTTCGTTCCTTTCTATTTATCTTATTTTATTTCTGCATTTTATTTTTCTACAATGGTTTTATTAAACAAATGATATGATATTTATATACAACTGTACATGATGTATTGATGGTTTTGTTATTTTTTTTACGTCGTTACTGTTCGTGGAGGTTTGCACTAAAAATATAAAAGTTAGTATATTTTATTACCAAAATGAAAGTTTGTGTATTTATTTGCCAAATACACAAAATTCATGTGTTTTTTTACCATTGTCCCTATATTTTTTTCGCAAGTTCGAGGTTTTTTAGAGTTTTTTTTTTCTTTTTAGTAAATGGTAAAGTTTGAGATTTTTTCTTTGTTTATCCCTAAAATAAATTATAAAAACAAAATGAATTTATTAAATATGCAAATTTAGAAAATTAGAAATATAGAATTGTCTTCAAATAAAGTAGGGTTCCTATACAAATCGCTCTCTAGAAGGGCTCTGCTTATTATTTGCATATATCTAAGATAAAATACCCATTTTTTGGTAATCTAGTGTCATGGATTCAGTTGAAGACTAATCTCGGAATCGAGACCAAACTATATGATTGGAATTACGCTTTCGTCCCGAATTTAAGACTCAAATTTCGAACGAAATAAATATTTTGCATCTTTATTTTAGCGGTTAGACTATCCAAATTAGATTGAAATGCGTTTTAAAAAGTTTATCTATTTTTTTTTGTTATAAATCAAATACATAATTATTGTGGTTACTAGTCGGTTTTCTCTCTCCCAGACTCGCCGAAACCCTAGACTCCCATCTTTCCCACCGGTCGGCCCACTGCCGGCCGGAAAAAAACCCACCGGAAAGGCCCACTGCCGCCCGGGAGAATGCCACCACAACTCCGCTCCTCTTCTGCTGCCTCCACCCCCTTCCTCCCCTCCCATCTTCCGTTTTCCAGACTGGCGAAGGCCAACCTGGTCTTCTCCCCTATCCGTCTTCTCCTCAATCGAGGCATCTGGTGCAAGCGGAGGTAGCCCCGAGCTCTCCGAACGCCCAACCTCTCCGGGAACCACCGTTGGTCTCCGGTTTCCACTCATCCGTGCCGAATATGGGCGACAGCGCTGAGAAAGGCAGGGCTAACCAACTGCAGCAGCTTCCCACAGAGGGAAGCATGGCGGATCCGAGTGCAGACACCAAAGCGTTGGGAGACGCAGATCTGCCGCCGACAGTGGAATCAGGTAGTTCTTCATCTACCTGGAGCAAGCTCTTGCAGAACTCAATCCGCACCCTGTGGAAAGTAGGAACTCCAAAAACCCATCCCTCTGGCATTCCAATGGTTCAATTTACCCCGGACATGCTTCAAGCAGCGAAAGGCGAATGGGAGGAATTCATCATAGGGCAGTTTTACGGCAAGCCGCCAACGATGGGTAAAATTATCGGTGTTGTGAATGCTATTTAGGCGAAGGGAGGACCACGAATACGTGTCCATTCCATGGGAAGGGGAACATTCCTCTTCAAAATTCTAAGCATCAGATTGAAGTCCGACATACTGAAGAAATTTTTTTGGTATATTGGTGATTGTCCTATGTATATTTCAGTCTGGGACCCGCTGCATAAACCGGAAAAACCTGCGCTAGTTTATGTCCCGACCTGGGTGACTTTCTCTAATCTACCAGAGAAGTTATTTGATAGAGATAGTCTCAGTAGACTTGCCACTTGTGTTGGAGAACCCCTCTACTGTTAGAAAGACTATGAATACAGCGGGAAAGAACAACAAAATCAATGAAATCGAAATAAAAACGTAAGAACCCGGATATAATCTTCTAGGCGTGATTTCACTTTCCTAAAACGTTATTCCCTCCCCACCGAGCAAAGGAGAATCCCGAGAATACGTTTAGAGATACAAAGAAGACCAACAACGATTGATCTGCTCCTCAAATGTTGCCCGAAACAGAAAAACCCGAGAAAGAAGATGAACAGTAAAAGATGGAGAAGAAGTAGCAAGTTTCTTCACCAACAAGGCTCACAAATCTCTCAAAAATCAATTAGATTTCATCCTTTTTATGTTCAGACGTCTAGGAATGTTTTTAACACTCCAAAAGTCAAAAGGTGCAAAGATAGGGAAGTTTTTCCGAACAGACACGATTTTTCATTCATTTTGAACAACTCAGAAAAATCAGGCGGGTCGCTCATTTTCCGAGCGGTCGCTCATTTTCCAGTTTTGTTCATCAGAGAAAATGAGCTACCCGCTCATTTTCCTGACCGGTCGCTCATTTTCCAAGCGGTCGCTCATTTTCCGAGCGGTCGCTCATTTTCCCCAGTTTTGTTCATCAGAGAAAATGAGCTACCCGCTCATTTTCCTGAGCGGTCGCTCATTTTCCGAGCGGTCGCTCATTTTTTGAGCGGTCGCTCATTTTTTCCAGTTTTGTTTTATCGGAAAAAACGAGCCAAACGAGCCACCTTCAATATCTTCCGACTAATCCTTAACACTTAACCAATTCACGACACGTCTTTTACAAGCATTTTACTCCTCCACCAC
>NW_010965082.1:194722-197610 GCF_000463585.1 Tarenaya hassleriana
TTACATTGCATAACCTAGATGCTTACCTCGGGATGAGTAATTGTGAAGCATCTACAATTACATAGTAAAGGATTTAACTCGTTGAACTCAAGATCTAGCGTTGTACTAGACGTTGAGTTGAGATTCCTTTACTTGCAATTCATGAAACCGGCTCAAGTCCTATCCCTTGTGACATTTTGTGGACCACGTCCCTTGGCAAGCTTTTTGTGAAAGCATCCGCCAAATTTTGTTTGGTCCGCACAAAATCCACCATTATGGCCCCGTCTTTAATAAGACCATTCACATAGCTATGTCTTAACCCGATATGTCTAGACTTTCCATTGTAAACATGGCTATATGCCTTAGCCAATGTCGCAGCACTATCACAATGTATTGCAATAGGCGATACCGGTTTAGGCCATAATGGTATTTCGAATACCAAATTCCTTAGCCATTCTGCTTCTTTCCCAGCAGCCGCTAAGGCGATAAATTCCGACGCCATGGTCGAATCCGAAATGCAAGTTTGTTTCTTGGAAGCCCAAGAAATCGCAGCTCCACCTAAAAGGTAAAGCCATCCATTCACCGAGGCATAATCCTCTTCACTAGAGTTCCAACTCGCATCGGTATATCCTTCTAACACCGAAGGTTGACCCGTGTAGTGTAGACCATAATTAATTGTCTTTTTCAAGTACCGAAGTACTCTCCGTACAGCATTCCAATGATGTACGCTTGGGTTACTCGTGTATCTGCTCAACTTCCCTATTGCGTATGCTATGTCGGGTCGAGTGCTAGTCATAGCATACATCAAACAACCAATGACACTAGCGTACTCAAGTTGAGCTACCGGTTCCCCACTATTAGGTGCAAACTTAGCGCTACAATCCATCGGAGTAGAAGCCGGAGGGCTTTCAAACATATCAAATCGTTTTAACACTTTCTCTACGTAATGTGATTGAGATAGTGTTATCGAACCTTGATCTCGTTTTATCCTAATGCCAAGGATAACATCAGCCTCACCTAAGTCTTTCATCGAAAACTTCGATGACAAGAAGTCTTTTGTCTTCTTGACTTGCTCTAATTCTGTCCCGAATATGAGCATGTCATCCACGTATAAGCAAATGATAACTCCATGACCGTTATCATCAAACCTGCTATATACACACTTGTCTGATTAATTCAGACGAAATCCATTAGCCAAAACGACCTCATCAAACTTTTGATGCCATTGTTTGGGTGCTTGTTTCAACCCATACAACGATTTGATTAACTTGCACACCTTGTGTGCTTGTCCCGATAGGATAAAACCTTCTGATTGCTTCATATACACCTCTTCTTCTAGATCACCATTCAAGAATGCCGTTTTGACATCCATTTGGTGGATCACAAGATTGTTTATCGCTGCAAGAGCGATCAACAATCTTATCGTAGCTATTCTAGCTACCGGTGCATACGTATCAAAGAAATCGATACCTTCTTTTTGTCTAAATCCTTGAGCTACTAGACGAGCCTTGAACTTAGCAATAGTTCCGTCGACTCTCATCTTCTTTTTGAAGATCCACTTACAACCAATCGGTTTACAACCTGGAGGAGGATCTACTAAGACCCAAGTGTTGTTGCTCATGATGGAGTCCATCTCATCATTAATCGCTTCTTTCCAGAATGCGACATCCTGCGATCTCATCGCTTCATCAAAAGTCCTAGGGTCTCCCGCGATATTGTAAACATAAGCGAGTTGAGTCACGATCGACTCATTAGTACCTTCTACTAGGTACATATGAAAGTCCGGACCAAAGGTTTTACTTTTCCTTATACGCTTACCTCTACGAGGTTCACCTTGTCCGGTTTTTCGTTTGGGTTCCGGCACTTTAACTATTGTCCGACAACCTCAAATCCGAAAATAATTCAGATTTGGTTTTCGCTTATACCATAGCTCATATGGGGTTATTTTATTCTTTTTCGAGGGAACTCGATTAAGAATGTAGCAAGCCGTTAACATGGCTTCTCCCCAAAAACCCTCGCTTAATCCCGAGAAAGAAAGCATGGAGTTTACCATTTCTTTCAACACCCTATTTTTTCTTTCTGCTACACCATTTTGTTGCGGTGTATACGGAGCGGTCGTCTCATGAATCACGCCTACGGATTCAAAGAATGTCGGACATAATATTCTCCTCCCCTATCGGTTCTAAGCTTCTTGAGCTTAACCCCGAGTTGTGTTTCAACCTCGGACTTATACACCCTCGAATCAATCCACCAAGAGTTATCACTCTCCTTGGTTGGGTTGGCCTTGGTCGTGTTTGCCTTGGCCTTGACCCTTCTTTCTATTCTTGTAAGAATAGCAATCCTTTTTAAAGTGTCCGGGCTTGTTGCAGAACCAGCAACTCCCACTCGGCTTAGGCCTTTTGTTTGAATGGCCTTTCGGGGATTTGTTTGGCCTCTTTTGGCCCCGTTTCTTCTCTTCCTCCACCACATGAACCGTAGTAGACGAAGAAACATGTGTGTCTTTTTTGTCATGAATTCGAAAGTTCTCCTCAATCCGAAGATGTGATCCCAATTGCTCAAGGGTCATATCTTCCTTCCTATGCTTCAAGGAACGCTTAACGTCCTTCCAAGACGGTGGTAACTTGTCAATAATAGAAGAAACCATAATGGTTTCATCCATTTTTAACTCATGTTGAGTGAAACTACTCAAGATCATCTGGAGCTCATGAAATTGCTCCATAACCGGTCTTGCGTCCACCATCTTGTAAGCGTTAAACTCGCTTACAAGAAACCTCTTACTCGAGGCATCTTCCGACATGTATTTCTCTTCCAATTTGGACCACAATTCTTTTGCAGTCTCTATATTTTGATACACATCAAAAAGGGCATCAGACATACCGTTCAATATGTGTCCGCAGCACACATAATTG